>NC_142079.1:7532500-7842500 GCF_059756535.1 Pantherophis guttatus | reverse complement strand
TAGTCCTCAACTTAACAACCGCTCATATAGTGACCGTTCAAAATTACAACTTCACTGAAAAAAAAAGTGATGATAATAATAATCTGGCTTGTGTGGTTTGTACGATGAACGGGCCAAAACTAGTGTGTTCTCTGAATCACGATGTATGGGTTAGTGAACCGTGTGACATGGTTATTGGGCCTTTCCCCTAGGTACAAGTAGTCCTCGACTTACAACAGTTCATTTAGTGACCGTTTAAAGCTAACATGGCGTTGAAAAAAGTGAGTTATGACCGTTTTTCACACAACCATTGTAGCATACCTGTGGTCACGGATCGAAATTCAGAACGCTTGGCAACTGACCTCATATTTATGACGGTCGCATGATGTCCGGGGGGGGCGCGTGTCACGCAATCCCCTTTTGCAAATGCGACCTTCTGATGAGCAAACTCAATGGGGAAACCAGGTTCACTTAACAGCCATGTTACTAATTTACCAGCTGCAGCGACTCAACAATGGTGGCAAGAAGAGTCGTAAAAACGGATCAAAACTCAGTTAACAAATGTTTCACTTAGCCACAGAAATTTCAGGCTCAGTTGTGGTCGTACGTCGAGGGATACCTGTATTCTAAAACGGGTGGTTGAAATTCAGTGGTGAAATCCTCCCCGGTTTGCCACCGGTTTGCTGCCTGTACATGTGTGGTGTGCACTAAATGCACGCTGCATGCGCACGCATGGGCAGTGCATGCCAAATGTGCGCTTCATGCAGAAAAACGAGGCATAACAAGGTAAGTAGAACAGCGACGGGGAACAGCTGTGCCGCGCGATTTAGATTTGCTAGAAAGCAGGATTTCCTGCTTTGTAGCTAATCTAAGTCGCGCGGCACAGCTGATCGTTGGAAATACCAGTTCAGACGAACTGGTAGCATCTTTTTCTACTACCGGTTCGTGCGAACCGGTAGGATTTCACCACTGGTTGAATTGCTCTTGTTTTTTTTCCTCCCTGGGAACAATCCATAAATGACATTTAACCCTCCGGTCCTGACATTCAGGGCATCCTGCGCACCAGTGACACCATCCGGAAGTTTCAGAGTGTCCCGGCTCAACCCGGGCAAGCATCGCCCTTACTGCAGTACTTCGGTATCCTCCTTGACCAAGGGCAGCTCAACAAATTTGAATCTCTGGAACTCTGCCGTCCCGTCCTTCAGCAAGGCCGCAAGCAGCTGCTTGAGAAATGGCTGAAAGAAGACAAGGTAAGCCTCCGATCGCCATTCGTTAGTGCGGTACTGCAATATCAGTAAAGCCACAAGCGAGGATGCGTCGTTAGGCCTAATCACGACATGCGGTGAAGTTCTCCTTAGACTTAGAATAACTTTATTGTCACTTGGAATGTACACTAATCAGCATGCATTAAAGTGAAATTTCGTTGCGTACAGCTCTCAATGGGACTATCTCTAATATCGTGTTTCCCCGAAAATAAGACCCTGTTTTATATTTTTTTGAACCCTGAAATAAGCGCTTGGCCTTATTGCCATGCGCTCAAAAGCCCGATTAGGCTTATTATTAGGGGATGTCTTATTTTGGGGGAAACGGTATACACTACATAAATAGGGAGGGAGGGAGGGAGGGAGGGAGGGAGGGATGGATGGGTTGAGATAGCCAGATTGAGATAGATGGATTGAGAGCAACAAAGATGTTTTAGGGGACTGGAGGCTAAAACATATGAAGAACAATTGCAGGAACAGGGTAGGTGTAGTTTAATGAAAAGGACTAGGGGAGACATATAGCAGTGTCCCAATATCTCAGGGGCTGCCACAAGGAAGAGGGAGTCAGGCTATTCTCCAAGGCACCTGAGAGTAGAACAAGAAGCAATGGGTGGAAGCTAATCAAGGAGAGAAGCAACTTAGAACTAAGGAGGAATTTCCTGACAGTGGGAACAATTAATCAGTGGAACAACTTGCCTCCAGAGGTTGTGGATGCTCCAACACTGGAAGTTTTTAAGAAGAGGTTGGATAACCATTTGTCTGAAGTGTTGTAGGGTCTCCTGCCTAAGCAGGGGGTTGGACTAGAAGACCTCCAAGGTCCCTTCCAACTCTGTTGTTCTATTCTATTCTATATTCTATATTCTATATTCTATATTCTATATTCTATATTCTATATTCTATATTCTATTCTATTCTATTCTATTCTATTCTGACTAATTTTATTGTCACTTGGAATGTACACTAATCGGCATACATTAAAATGAAATTTCGTTGCGTACAGCTCTCAAAGGGTCTCTACATAAACCCTACATAAATATGACAAGATAGATGATTAGGTAAATAGATGATTATCTGCCATACCTATAGATAAATTCCATGAATTGCTAGGGAGGGCTTGACCTTGCCCTCTTCCTGCCCACCAGACATTCCAAGCTCTCTTTGCCTTCTGGGAACCCCCCCCCCCACTCCATCCTCCTTACTACATCCCACCACACTGTGTGTGTGTGTGTGTGTGTGTGCATGTTCCAGCTAACAGTAGCGAGCATCCTTTCCTTGGGCAGCAGAGTTGGCCCCTGAAATGCCAACAGCCCTCTGATGCCAACGGCAACAGTTGTGGTAGTTTGGACATGCCTGGGGTGTGAAAGTATTTTCGGAGGCTGGCACGGTGTCAGTAAATACTGATTCAGTTGCCCCCATCTGTCAAGCAGCCTGGAGTTTTAACAACTTGGATTGGTGTTGATTTCTGAAATCTTGACTTCTGTTTCAGCTGGAGTGCTCCGAAGAGCTGGGAGACTTGGTGAAGGCCGCTGACCCAACCCTCGCCCTGAGTGTTTATCTCCGTGCAAACGTCCCAAATAAAGTCATCCAGTGTTTTGCAGAAACGAGTCAGTTCCAGAAAATTGTTCTTTATGCCAAAAAGGTAAACTTATCTTTTTTTTTTTCCCCCGTCTGAAAAAATGCCTGCTTGTGCAATGCTCCCAAGTCAACACATTCTTTTTTTTATTTTTAAATTTTATCTCTCCTGAGATAACGCAAGGTCTTGGAACATTCCAAGTATGTTAGAAGTATGAGATGTAATTGTCTCAACTTGCTGAGTTTCTGTTTGGCTTACAGGCTGGAACTTCTGGCTAGTTACTGTATTTTTCGGACTATAAGATACACTTTTTTGTCTCCCAAAAGGGAGTTAAAATATCTGTGCGTCTTATAGACCGAATATTGCCAAAGCCTCGCCCACCTGCCACCCAATTTTTTGGCCTCTGCACACCCCGCTTTCGGGCCTTTTGGGGGGGGCGTTTTCAGGCCTTTTTTCAGCCCATTTTTGATGCTTTTTCCGGCCCATTTTCGAGGGTTTTTGGGATGTTTTCAAGGGTTTTTCGGCCCATTTTTAAGGTTTTTTTCAACTCATTTCTGAGGGTTTTCTGGCCCATTTTCAAGGCTTTTTTCGGCCTGTTTTTGAGGCTTTTTTCGGCCTGTTTTTGAGGCTTTTTTCGGCCTGTTTTCAAGGTTTTTTTCAGCCCGTTTTCTAGGCTCGAAAATGGGCTGAAAAAAGCCTAAAAAAACAGGGCAAAAAAGAGGCTGGAAAAGGCCCAAAAAACTGGCGAAAAATGGGGCACCCGGAGGCCAAAAACATTTTTGTTGTTCTTTTCCTCTTCTAATTTTAGGTGTGTCTTATAGTCAGGTGTGTCTTATAGTCCGAAAAATACGATGTTTTGACATATAAGGAGTCCTAGACTTACGATCACAATGGAGCAAAAAATTCTCTTGCTAAGCAAGACAGTTACATCAGTTAAGACCCAACTAGGTAACCCATCATCAATGCTAGTGATTCATCAGTGCTAGTAATTTGATCTCTTCTTTTTTAAAGGTGGGCTATACCCCCGATTGGATTTTCTTACTGAGAAGTGTCATGAGGGTCAACCCAGATCAAGGCCTTCAGTTTGCTCAAATGTTGGTTCAGGATGAAGAGCCTTTGGCCAACATCAACCAGGTAAAGGGCCCTTTAAAGACTCCGGGGTTTCTAGAACAGGGGAATTCTGGGAGTTGAGGTCCACCAGTCTTTAAAAGTTGCCTGGTTTGGAGAGATCCTTGTTCTAGTAGATCATTTGAAATCTTAACATGGTGTCATCAAGAGACCTGTTGAATTTACTTCGATTTTGTGTATCTGGTCATGTCTGAAGCAAGCAAACCTGAGGTCTTCTATAATTCTGGTTAAGAATGATTGATAGATCTTGGTGGAAAGTGCACTTTCATAAGAACATCTCATCTCAGAGATCTAACTCTGAAGCGAATGAGAATTGTTTTTATCAGACGTCCTTCTGACGATGGAATCAGGGCCATTTCCAGGGTGCAGAAGACGAAAGTAATGTAATTGTAACCTTTTGTGGTGTGATGGTTGCCCTTACGGAAAGATAGGCCTTAGAATGCAGTATTGCAGGCTAACTCTGCCGACTGCCAGCAGTTCGATCCTCACTGGCTCAAGGTTGACTCAAGCCTTCTATCCTTCTGAGGTTGGTAAAACAGTATGCTGACTCTGTAAAGCAGATTCTATAAACTGCTTAGAGAGTAAAGTACTGTGAAGCGGTATATTAGTCTAAGGGCTATTGCTCCCTTCTCTTCCTTCCTTCCTTCCCTCCCTCCCTCCCTCCCTCTCATTGTCCCTTCCTTCCCTCCCTCCATCTCACTGTCCTCCCTCCCTCCCTCCCTCCCTCCCTCCCTCCCTCCCTCCCTTCCTTCCTTCCTTCCTTCGCTCCCTCCCTCCCTCCCTCCCTCCATCTCACTGTCCTCCCCTCCCTCCCTCCCTCCCTTCCTGGTAGAATGCAGTATTGCAGGCTAATTCTGCTGACTGCCAGCAGCCTTCCGAGGTCGGTAAAAAGAGGACCCAGATTGCTGGGGGCAATATGCTGACTCTAAACCACTTAGAGAGGGCCCATAAAGCATTATGAAGCAGTATATAAGTCTTAAGTGCTCTTGCTCTGTTCTTCTGCTGTAGATCGTCGATGTGTTCATGGAGAACAGTTTAATTCAGCAGTGTACTTCCTTCCTGCTGGATGCCTTGAAGAACAATCGTCCCGCTGAAGGCCACCTTCAAACCCGTCTGCTCGAGATGAATCTCATTCATGCTCCCCAGGTAATTGCTTTCCCCCCCCTCCCGCCACAGGATTTGGCATCATCTCGTTTCCTCTTGAGAAGAACAGTTGTCCCTCTTCTAGATACAGCTTCAACTTTACATGGCCGAAATGGGACAGACTCACCACGGGACAATTCAACGGGGGATAAGCAACTCAACGTGAAAAATATAGTCCACCACAATTTCTTCAAAATTATTTCCATTGACAAAAATGGAAATAACGTTGGGAGAAATAACGTTGGAGAAACGTTGGATAATATTGATTGCGTTGATGTCAGGGTAACAAGTAATAGATCGATCGCAAGCAAAAACTCTGAGGCAGGTAGATTCCTCAAAGAATAGCTTTATTGGAAATATCATATTGGCACATATGTATGTATGTATGTATGTATGTATGTATGTATATATGTATTTATTTATTTATTTATTTATTGGTTCGATTTATATGCTGCCCTTTTCTGGAGACTCAGGGCGGCTTACAATGCGTTACGTATCTGGTGAAAGCCGACTCTGAAGGGTACATGGTTTTCACCTAATTAAAAGTGAAAGTTTCTCCCCACCCCCAAGTTCCAAGCAATCAGTCACATGGTCCAATCAAGGCTCTTGTCGGATGGTGACATCACTCCTCCTTCCGCCAGCCAGGTGTGAGAACGTCCTTGGTTCCCAAGAGAAAGTATTTTGTTTTGACTACACAGCCCCAGCTATCTCTAATCCTCCCCCCCCCCCCCATCCCTCAGTTCTAGTATGTGGCAGCACTGAAGCTCCAAGATGGCTTCAACCAGGCCAGCTTCAGGGTTGACAGTTGAGTTATCACGCGTGGAATTGTCCCGCAGGAAGTTGATGGCAGCCAGTTGTCCTAGACCCTGACGAGTCAGTTTCTCTCTCTGTGTGTGTGTTTTTTTTTTTTAATGTTCCATATAGAATCCATATGTAATGCTGTAAGACATGCTTCTTTTCTTAATTTTCTTTTAGGTTGCCGACGCCATTTTGGGAAACCAGATGTTCACCCACTACGACCGAGCCCACATTGCTCAGCTGTGCGAAAAGGCCGGCCTGCTGCAGAGGGCTTTGGAGCACTACACGGATCTTTACGACATCAAGCGTGCCGTCGTGCATACCCACCTTCTGAATCCTGAGGTAAAATAAATACAGATAAATGAATAAAGCTAATCCCTTTGGGGCTTAATATCATGTGAATCCATCTAGGGTAGGAGTCCCCAACTCCCGGGCTGCGGCCCACTACCGGGCCATGGCCTATTTATTTATTTATTAAATAAATAAATAAATAAATAAATAAATAAATAAATAAATAAATAAATAAATAAATAAATAAATAAATAATTTTATTTCTATACCGCCCTTCTCCCCTATTAGGAATTGGGTCGCGTGAGCGGCTGTGTTCTGACCCAGCTCCCCAAACACGACAAACCCTCTGAAGTGAATTCAAAAGATGCCTTTATTAGGAGCGTCAGCAGCCCCGGCAAAAAGTGTCTCTCTCACCACAGGCTAACAAGTCTGTCCGGCCGGTAGATGAATAGTTGTCGGCCACACCTATTCATCTCTGCCCCCTGACTTTTATCCCCAGAGCTAGGGTGGGGCTTTGCTAGCAGTGGTGGCTCTTCCATCCCAAGGACCGGCCCATAGATTTCCACTGTTCTCCTCTCCTCTGCCTTCTGAGCATCTGCGCATCAGGCACTGGACCCAGCTGTTCCTCCTCTTCCTCATCAGCCACCTCCAGACTTGGGGGCTGTTGACTCTCCATCTGAGGGCTGACAGATGGCCCAGGCTCCACCTCTCTCTCTTTCTCTGCCAGCTCCATTCCCTCTTCCCCCTCAGAGCTCTCAGGTTGCCTTGATGCTGACCCTGACTCCCACGCCGTGACTTGGGTGCTGATAGGCCACAACAGGCTGGCTGGAGGCCGTACAAATGCAGCTCAATTTCCACGGTCCGGCAGGCACTCGCTCCCACCACTCTGATCTGTCCCCGTCCACACACACACACAAACACAGCCAGCCGAGGGTTAAGGAAGCACTTGGCACGCACCCAGGTCTTTATCTCCAACTTGGCAGCGATATACACACCGTCTGCCAAGTGCTTTTATTTCCACAGAAAACAGAAAGATAATATACTCAGCGTACAAGAGTCCAACAGAAATAAATATTCCTCTCAGCAGTTTCGGATGAGGCTTTAGTGACTATCCAAAGTTTATTTTTGTTCGTCACAGGGATCACTGGCCACCACCCTCTATTATATAGTCTCTGGGGTGTGGTCCAGTGACTCAGTTCTAATCCCTAGCACGCCTCCTGAGCTGCTGCAATCGTTTATCACGCCTTCGGAGGCGTGCGTCCAGGAATGATGTCTCTCCTTCACTCTCATCCGAGACACCTGTCTCCCTGCTAATCTCCTCTCCCTCGGCCGGCACCTGAGACAGTGCCAGAGGGGAGGGGCCTGGAGAGGGAGGCCTGGCTGACTCCTCTTCCTCATGCTCGGAGCTTTCTTCCTCCGATGGGATAGGCTCAGAGGGCGGGGCCACAACACACTCAAACCGGCCTGTCACTCATGCAAGGGCTGTGTGCATATACACTCGCGCCAGCCCTCCGCTCGCACTGCCCGATTCCTCTCTCCTCCCCCTAGCCACGCTCTCAAGCCGTAAAGGTTGGGGACCTCTGGTCTAGGATATTGTCTGATTGGTTCTGAAATATTCAAGCTGTGATACCAGGTCTTTAATTCTGACTTGTTCCTAATGCAGATGGTCGGGTTGCGAGCTACAGATTATATGCGCATCTATTTACATATTTAACTTTGGAGGGGGTTTTTTTCTCTCTTCCCCCTGCAAATCCCCCCTCCCCCCAGTGGTTGGTGAATTTCTTTGGCTCCCTGTCCGTTGAAGACTCGGTCGAGTGCCTGCGCGCCATGTTGTCCGCCAACATCCGACAAAATCTGCAGCTCTGTGTCCAGGTGGCTTCGAAGTATCACGAACAATTGGGCACCCAGTCCCTTGTGGAACTCTTCGAGTCCTTCAAAAGCTACGAAGGTACGTTTAGGACACCGGTGGCCCCCAACACTGCCTACACCCCCCCCCCCCCAGGTCCGTGGACTTGACACCGGCACGTCAGAATGTAAAGTGATTGAGTGGAAAACTGGTGGACAGATTAAAGAGGATCACTAGAATCCTATCATTAACCTGATAGGATTAATTTACTCCGTATTACAAAGGAGAGCAATACCCTATTCTCGGTTTAAAGGAATCAAAACCAAAGTATTGTGTTTTACGCCAGTGTTTCCCAAACTTGGGAACTTTAAGAAGTGTGGACTTCAACTCCCAGAATTCCCCATCCAGCATGGCTGGCTGTGGGATTTTGGGAGTTGAAGTCCATACATCTTAAAGTTCCCAAGTTTGGGAAACACTGTTTTACGCTGTTGTCAAACAGTTGAAATACCTTGAGAGTTTGGGAAATGTTTTCAACATGTTTGGTTTGATTTGATTTGATTTGATTTGATTATTTTATTTTTATTTTATTAATTTAATTTAATTTAATTTAATTTAATTTAATTTAATTTTTTGATTAGTCCTTGGGCCATATCAAAGTGCAGAGTTCCAGAAACAAATTATTACTGATAAAAGCAATTTAAAAATGGAATTGGATAAAATACCATTTAAAATGAAACTGAGGTTGGTTTTTATAACCCAAATTGAAGCCATCTACCACGAAAAGGACCTGGTGCAGCGTATTCGATGAAAGGGTTCCTGATAATTTGCTGACTCGTGCCAAAAAAAAAAAAAAAAGGACTTTAACTCTTCGAATGAATTCATCTCTGCACCTCCACTAACCTCTTGTTTCTCTGCCCATCTAGGACTCTTTTATTTCTTGGGCTCTATTGTCAACTTCAGCCAGGACCCGGACGTCCATTTTAAATACATCCAGGCGGCCTGCAAGACCGGACAAATCAAAGAGGTCGAAAGGATTTGCCGTGAAAGCAACTGTTACAATCCAGAACGAGTGAAAAATTTCCTGAAGGTAGAATTTCTGGGCGTGCCAGCTTTTAGACCGGCATTTCTTGGCCTCATCCCAATGCTTTAAGATGGGTGGACTTCAACTCCCAGAATTCCTGGGATGGTGGATGGAGAATTCTGGGAGTTGAAGTCCACCCCATCTTCAAATTGCTGAGGTTGAGAAACACTGGTTTACATTGTTTGTTTGTTTGTATCTCATCCTTATTTATCTTTTAAACTTTTTTAAAATTTCTAAATTTTAAAATTGTCTTATGAACTTGGGGTGTTTTAAATTTTGTTTTCCGGGCCAATTATTTAATTGTATTTTAATGGGTTTTTTAACATTTGTATTATATGTATTTTATTTGGCTGTTCACCGCCCTGAGTCCTTCGGGAGAAGGGCGGTATACAAATTTAATAAATAAGTAAATAAATAAATATTTTTTTTTTACAAATAAGGCAGTGAACATATCCTTCCTCCTCTTATTTTACCCACAACAACAACTCTGTGAGGTGAGATGGATTAAGAGAGAAGGACTAGCCCAAAATCACTCAGCTATCTTTCATGTCTAAGGCAGGATTAGAACTCACCGTCTCCTGATGATTGGCCCAAGGTCACCCTGCCAATTTAATATGCCTAAAGTGGAACTAGAAGTCCCAATCTCCTGGAGACTGGTTCAAAGTCACCCTTTCATGACTAAGGTGGGACTAGAACTCACCGTCTCCTGATGATTGGCCCAAGGTCACCCTGCCAACTTTATATGCCTAAAGTGGAACTAGAACTCCCAGTCTCCTGGAGTTTGGCCCAGTGTCATCCAGCCACTTTTCATGCCTAAAGTGGGACTAGAACTCACCATCTCCTGGTGAATGGCTCAGAGTCACCCAACTGGTTTTCATGCCTAAGGTGGGACTAGAATTCACCGTCTCCTGGTGAATGGCTCAGAGTCACCCAACTGGTTTTCATGCCTAAGGTGGGACTAGAATTCACCGTCTCCTGGTGATTGGCCCAAGATCACCCTGGCAGTCTTTACACCTAAAGTGGAACTAGAACTCCCAATCTCCTGGAGTTTGGCCCAGTGTCATCCAGCCACTTCTCATGCCTAAAGTGGGACTAGAACTCACCATCTCCTGGTGAATGGCTCAGAGTCACCCAACTGGTTTTCATGCCTAAGGTGGGACTAGAACTCACCGTCTCCTGGTGATTGACCCAAGGTCACCCTGCCAGTCTTTACACCTAAAGTGGGACTAGAACTCCCATTCTTCTGGAGATTGGCCTAAATTCACCAGCTGCCTTTCATGCCTAAAGCAGGACTTGAACTCGGGGCCTCCTATTTTCTAGCCTGGTGCCTTTAACCACTAAATCAAACAATTGAACTACACAAAGGATTAAAAAAAAACAAACAGGTGGTAGCTCCTCTGGTTTTATTCTGGATCAACATGGAGTCATTCTGCCTGGTTGGGTGGCATTAAACGGGGTGCTTGAATGCCATTTTATAATCCCTCTGCCCTGTGTTTGATCCCCTCTTAACCTGTTGAGATTTAAACACCTTTTGATTGCTCACCTCTAAGTCTTTCGTCCCATCCAGGGAGATTAATCTCGGGGGCTGCCTTTTGTCAGACATAAAACGGGGAAGCTGATTTTTTTCCTTCCCCGAGGAGATAAATTAAACCCTCATCTCAAGAGGCTACCAAAATAGTATTAACGGAATAAGAGGAAGGGAGAGAGAATCCATTTATAAACGGAAGAAGGCGTCCGGAAAAGATTTGCATGTTTTTCATAAACTCTGTGTGTGTATGTATATACAGTTAAACCTAAATAGCAGTATTGTGGCATTCGTTTAACTAAAATCGTGAATTGTGGCCCTTTCATTTTACAACGTAGTGTACGCTAAATGTAGGAACAAGTCTTGTTTTCCCACAAAATTTAAAATATATTTCCTTCTTGGGTGTCGCTATCCCATAAAGCTTGGTGGTTAAAAAGAGTTTTCTTGGGGATTGAATCGAATCAAATGATGGCTTCTTTCCGGCTTGAATTCAGAACAGAATAACAGAGTTGGAAGGGACCTTGGAGGTCTTCTAATCCAACCCCCTGCTTAGGCAGGAAACCCTATACCTGTGATGGCGAATCTATGGCACGTGTGCCACAGGTGGAACGCGGAGCCATATCGGTGGGCACGTGAGCGTTGCCCTAATTCAGCTCCGGCGTGCACATATTTTCGGGCCTTCTGGGCCCACCGGAAGTTGGGAAACAGGCTGTTCCTAGCCTCCGGGTGGGTGGGAAAGGCCTGTTTTTTGCTCTCCCCAGGCTCCAGAGCCTTTCTAGGAGCCTGGGGAGGGCGAACACAGGCCTACAGAGCCCACCGTGCCATCGTGTGCCAAAAGCGGGGGGGGGGGAGCACGACCAATCTCTTTTTAAAAGCTTCCAGTGTTGGAGCATTCACAACTTCTGGAGGCAAGTTGTTCCACTGATTAATTGTTCTCACTGTCAGGAAGTTTCTCCTTAGTTTTAGGTTGCTTCTCTCCTTGATTAGTTTCCACCTATTGCCTCTTGTCCTGCCCTCAGGTACTTTGGAGAATAAGTTGAGCCCCTCTTGTTTGTTTCTGGGCACCACTTGCGCCCCAACATTCAGTCCCCATTTACTTAATTCCTATTATCTTCTTGATGTGCCGAAATACAGCTTCCCTCACCCTATTCAGTGGGATCACAGATCAAAAAGAAAAAAAAAAGATGTATTAGTGTACTTCTCTCCTGAATTTTTTTATCCGTGGGCTGTCAGACTCCTGAATGAGAAATGACATCATAACTACGTAGTATGATGGACTTGCAGGGCCGGTGCAATGTGTAACATGTTCACATTGTTGCAATAGGACTGGGTGTTTTGTTAATATGATTTATTGGGTTAGGGGTTTTCTGTCTTCACTGTGAATTGTACTGTGTTGGGTGGGGGTGCACTGAGGGAGCTCCACCAATCTCATTGTGCATACGTTGTGCACTGACAATAAAAGATTTGAATTGAACAGTTTCTGATTTTTGTTTTGCGTGTTTCTTTTCCTGCCGATGTAGGAAGCCAAGCTTACCGACCAGCTTCCTTTGATCATCGTCTGCGACAGATTTGATTTTGTTCACGACTTAGTTCTTTACTTGTACCGCAACAATTTACAGAAGTACATCGAGATATACGTTCAGAAGGTACGGTTGCATTTCCTCGTTAAGGATCTTTTAAGAGCCGTAGATCCTTTGTAGCGGTGTATCTCAACCTTAGCAACTTTGGAACTTTGCCTTCCTAAGTGCGACGATGGGGTGGCAAGACCTCGAAACGACACCATTTTTCTCCCGCTTCAGGTCAACCCCAGTCGCATCCCCGCCGTCGTGGGAGGCCTCTTAGACGTGGACTGCTCGGAAGACGTCATTAAGAACTTGATCATGGTGGTGAGAGGTCAGTTTTCGACAGACGAACTGGTGGCGGAAGTCGAGAAAAGGAACAGGTGAGACCCACAGGGATCATCATCAGAATATTTTTTTATTTCCCAAGAATGATGAAATTAGCTTCCCCTTGTAGGAAGTTAAAAAAAAACCACCCCTCTCCTAGGAAAATGAGATATTTTAGGAAATATTAAAAAGGCAGAATATTTCCCCTAAAAGGGAGGCAGAAACTCAGCGCCCCCCCCCACCTTTGTCAATGGGCCATTAAGGCCTGGGCCAGTCTATTCTACATAACAAAGATCTACCTCCTTCAGGCAGAGCCATTTAATTGCCCTTCATTGCATCACCCAGCCAGATTCAACCAAACTTAGCACACAGACAACTTACAAAGCTAGCCATGACCTCTTGACATCAACCAATCAGGATACTCTTCCTGTGACCCAGAAAGTTCAAAGCCAGAGAGGGCATAAAACCCAGGGACTCTCAGCATCTCTTCCCCCCCCTTTTTTTTTCCGCCCAAGATCTCCAAGCCAGGGGTGAAATCCAGTAGTTTTGACAGGTTCTGGAGAACCGGTAGCGGAAATTTTGAGTAGTTTGGAGAAACGGCAAATACCACCTCTGGCTGGCCCCAGAGTGGGATGGGAATGGGGATTTTGCAATATCCTTCTCCCAGGAATGGGGATTTTGCAGTATTCTTCCCCTGGCAGACCCACCAAGCCACACCACGCCCACCAAACCGGTAGTAAAAAAAATTGGATTTCACCACTGCTCCAAGGCATGTGATCCTGCCAGCCTTTCTCTTGCACAAGTTGAGCTGTACACATGAGAGAACTCCAGCCAGCCACTCACCCGGTCCAATTCTGAATAGGCTGCAGTCCCCAGTAGTGCCCCCCCCTCCCCGGATCCGGCAGAATTAGCCTGCAGTACTGCATTCTGAGATCAATCGATCAATCGGTTAAATGTTGGCTAGCCACAGAGCGAACTAAAGACCCCTGTTCTCTTTCAAGACTTAAGCTTCTCCTGCCTTGGCTGGAGTCTCGGATTCACGAAGGCTGCGAAGAGCCAGCAACGCACAACGCCCTGGCGAAAATCTACATCGACAGCAACAACAACCCCGAGCGCTTCCTGCGGGAGAATCCCTTTTACGACAGCTGTGTTGTCGGGAAGTATTGTGAAAAGAGAGACCCTCACCTGGCCTGTGTGGCTTACGAAAGGGGGCAGTGTGACCTCGAGCTCATCAAGGTGAGCATTGACGTTCTGTTGGATATGGAGCAACAGTGGGCTGTAGAGAGAGATAGATAGATACTGTATTTCCCCGAAAATAAGACCCTGTCTTCGATTTTTTTTTTTGAACCCCGAAATAATATTTTCGGGGAGGTCTTATTATTTTGGGTTGCGTGATGCAAGATGGAGCTCCTCTTGCCATCTTACCTGATTTCCAGCTCAGTGTTTAAATATTTTTGCGGAGGACTTATTTTCAGGGGGAAGGCTTATTTTAGCACATATACTCAAAAGTCCAATTGGGCTTATTATCAGGGGATGTCTTATTTTCGGAGAAACAGAATAGGTAGGTAGGTAGGTAGGTAGATAGATAGATAGCAGTAGATGATATAGATAGATAGATAGATAGATAGATAGATAGATAGATAGATAGATAGATATCGAGGTAGATGATAGATAGCAGTAGATGATAGACAGAAACAGACAGACATAAATAGATGATAGGCAGACATACAGATGATAGATATAGATGGATAATTATGTAGATAGATGGGTAGATAGATATAAATAGGTAGATAAATGATGGACAGAAAGATGATAGATATAAATGGATAATTATGTAGATAGATGGGTAGATAGATATAAATAGGTAGATGATAGATAGATAGATAGATAGATAGATAGATAGATAGATAGATAGATAGAATAACTTTATTGTCACTGAATGAACGCTACATTTCGTTCATACAGCTCTTAAAGGGTCACCACCTCCATTATATGACATAAACATGACAAGATAAATAAATACAAAATTATATATATACCAACATATATGACACAGAGAAAGAACACAGTCTAGTTCGGAGGTATACATGTACATGGCGAGAAAAATGAATCTTGCGAGTTTACCAGACGGATGGCATAGGGAACAAAGCTGTTACAGAATCTGGTCATCCTGTTATAGATACTTCGAAACCTCCTCCCAGAGGGGAGCAACAGAAACAGACCGTAAAATGGTGTGCGAGGTCTCTAACAATGCTTTGAGCTCTAAGCACATAGCGCTTATAAGCAGTATCCTGAATCAAGGGAAGTGAGCTTCCTATAATCTTCTCGGCTGTCCTCACTACTCTCTGTATGGGCTTTCTATCTGAGGAACTGCTAATATAAATAAACATGTTTGAAATATTGCTGCTGCTCAACTTCGAAGTTGGGAAAAAGTCCTTTCAAATACCAGCCAATCCGAACGCTACTTTTTAAACACCAGTGTTCTCCTTTCCTATTGCTTTTTTTTCTTTTCAGGTTTGCAATGAGAATTCTTTATTTAAGAGTGAAGCTCGTTACTTGGTGCGAAGAAAAGATCCAGAATTGTGGGTCAGTGTTTTGGAGGAGAACAACCCCTTCAGAAGACCCCTCATTGATCAGGTACATGAGAGATTTGGAATCTGCAAAACCAGGTTATACGTTGTGACCGAGGGATGAATAAGAAAATAGATACTGGCATTCTAAGATGCATCGATAAATCAGTTAAAAGTTGGCTCCGGATAGTGTTCTTCACTAGAGACAACATCAAAATCACATTTATTGGATTTTTATCCTGCCTTTATTACTTTGCGGAAGTAACTCAAGGCGGTGGACATACCTACTATTCCTTCCTCCTCCTGTTTTCCTCAGAACAACGACCCTGTGAGGTGGGCGGGGCTGAGAGAAAGGGATTGGCCCTAAGGCACTCAGATGGCTTTCATGCCTAAGGCAGGACTAGACCTCTTAGTCTCCTAGTGCTGGCTCAAAGTCACACAGCCAGCGTTCATGCCTAGGGCGTACTAGAACTCACCATCTCCTGGTGATTGGTCCAAAGTCACCCAGCTAGCTTTCAGGCTTAAGGCAGGACTAGAACTTACTATCTCCTGGTGATTGGGTCAAAGTCATCCTACTATGTTTCATGCCTAAGGCAGGATTAGAACTCACCATCTCTTGGTGATTGGCCCAGATTCACCCAGCTGGCTTTCATGCCTAAAGTGGGACTAGAACTCCCCAGCTCCTGGTGATTGGCCCAAAGTCACCCAGCTGGCTTTCATGGCTAAGGTGGGACTAGAACTCCCATCTCCTGGTGATTGGTCCAAAGTCACCCAGCCAGCTTTCATGCCTAAAGTGGGACTAGAACTCCCCAGCTCCTGGTGATTGGCCCAAAGTCACCCAGCCAGCTTTCAGGCTTAAGGCGGGACTAGAACTCCCCATCTCTTGGTGATTGCCCAAAGGCATCCTGCTGGCTTGCGTGCCTAAGCGGGACTAGAACTCACTGTCTCCTGGTTTCTAAATCAGCACCTTAAACACTAGACTGTTCACCCTTTCCTGGATTAGCATAGCTGTTTTTCTCATTCTTTCATTTTCTAAGGACGCCCAATCGCAAAACGTCCTGCTTCATCAGTTCATGACTTTTCCTTCTCTTTTTGATAGAGCTATTTGGAGAAGAAACTTTGGCTCACTTCTAAGTAGAATTTTTCCTTTTGGTGAAATAAATAAAACCAATTCAGTAACAGCTTGTTAGTCCTGTGACTAACTTGCCCGCTAAGCAAATCTTTTGAAGAATTTTGTACCCCGATATACTACCACCCCATATCACTGACTCCCACTCCCACTTTCTGTTCTTTGGTGTCCATCAAAAGTGCATTTCTGCTTTTTGCTCTTCACTGGGCCAGCATGGTGCTTAATGATTGTCAGTGGCATCATTATTTTCCAAAATACCAGGTTGTCCAGACGGCGTTATCAGAAACTCAAGACCCCGAAGAAGTTTCTGTGACAGTGAAAGCGTTCATGACCGCCGACCTCCCCAATGAACTGATTGAGCTGCTCGAAAAGATTGTCCTGGATAATTCTGTCTTCAGCGAGCACAGGTAGGAAAGACTGTTTCTGCCTTCCAAAGGTCATCTTTATATGAGTTGCCGTATTTTTCCGAGTATAAGACACACTTTTTCCCCCCTAAAAGAGGGTGAAAATTTGGGTGCGTCTTATACACCGAATGTAACCAAAAAGACAAGGCACGGAGGAGGCGATGGTCTGTGCCAATCCCTGCAGCCTGGAACAGCTGATTGGGGGTATTCTGGGAGGCCAATCCACCCACTGATCAGCTGCTCGTGCTGAATCAGGCTGCAATAATGTGCTGAATCAGGCTGTTCTCTATTTGCTGCAAGGACGTGTCAGAGTTGGCAGCAGCAATCCCATCCATAAAGCACACACAAGTGACTGATTCAGCAGGATTCAATAACTTCTCTTTATATATAATATAATACATGAAGTAAATATACAATACCAAAAGCAGTTTTTCCAATGTGGTAGTAAATATAAGCAAAACACAAGCAGAGGAGAGGAGTTTCAGTTTCAGTTTTAGTTTCAGAGATCAGCACAGTATGCAGCTTTCGAACAGTTGAGCTAAGCCACGCCCAGGCTCCTTGCTGTCTCCTTCCTTGTTGCTCACACAGCAAATGCTGTTTCAGTTTCCAAACAGCCCTCAACTCTCTCAAACATTGACAGGACACTAGCCAGATGAATACCATGGATGCTGGTAGGCAGAGGCAGATTTTCCCTCCCCCCTTATTTTCCTCCTCAAAAACTAAGATGCATCTTATACTACGGAGCGTCTTATATTCCGAAAAATATGGTGATCTCTCTTTAATTTCTTCTCATGAAAGCATTTGTATGGCCTTGTCTGCAAGGCACCCAAGTAACTTATATTCAAACCTTATTACAGGTGGTCCTTGATTTATGACCACAATTGACTACCTTTTCTAAGCAAGACAGTTGCTAAGAGACTTTTAGCGGAGAATTGTGGTGGGTGGGAGTGTGTTTGGGGATTATGTGTGGGGGACCTGGTCTTTGGGTGTCAAGTAAATTTCGTTGTATGTGTATACTGTGTATACACATACAATGACAATAAAGTTTATTTATTTATTTATTTATTTGCCCCATTCTGCAATCTTTCTCACCACCGTCGTTCAGTGGAATCTCTGCAAGTTAAGTTAGTAACACCGTTGTTACCTGAATCTGGTTCCCCCCTTGACGTTGCTGATCAGGTCGCAAATAGTGATCACATGACCCCCCCAGGACAGTACAACTGTCACAAATACATGCCAGTTGCCGAGCATCCAAATTTTAATCATGTGACTGTTGGGATGCTGCAATGGTTATAAGCGTGGAAAACCTCTCCTAAATCCCTTTGTTCAGTTGTAATTTTGAATGGTCACTAATCGAATGCAGGATCTAATCCCGGTCGGTCACTGGGACCAAAGGTTTTGTTTTCCGAGCTTTTGGATTCGTGCTGGTGCCCATTCTCAGAGAACGTCTCTGTAGCCCAATCTAATCCAAACTATCCCAAACTAATCCCAATTTTAGCCCAAATTAATCCTCATCTAATCCCAAACTAATCCCAATTTAGCCCAAATTAATCCTCCTCTAATCCCAATTTTAGCCCAAACTAATCCTCCTTTAATCCCAAACTAATCCCAATTTAAACCCAAACTAATGGAATGGTTGTAAATTTATTCTACTTCTGGAATCTGCTGGCTTAACCCTTTCCTTGTGAACTCTCGTAAGGAATCTGCAGAACCTCTTGATCTTGACGGCCATCAAAGCCGACCGCACTCGGGTGATGGAGTACATCAACCGGCTGGATAACTACGATGCTCCCGATATCGCCAACATCGCCATCAGCAACGAGCTCTACGAGGAAGCCTTCGCCATCTTCAGGAAGTTCGACGTCAACACTTCCGCTATTCAGGTGAGTCCGAAATCGGCAGCTGGCCGACCTTCAAAGGGATCTCCCATTTTTTTCCCCTTTTCTTCCTAGTGTTGGTTTAGATCCGGGATCTCCCAAGTTGGCCACGTTTAAGACTTGTGGACTTCAACTCCCAGAATTCCTCAGCCAGGAATTCTGGGAGTTGAAGTCGACAAAGTCTTAAGCTTGGCCAGCTTGGCTATCTGGTTTAGATGGTTGGCCTGCCTCCTCCCTTCCTGGCTGAGGAATTCTGGGAGTTGAAGTCCACAAAGTCTTAAACTTGGCCATCTGGTTTAGATGGTTGGCCTGCCTCCTCCCTTCCTGGCTGAGGAATTCTGGGAGCTGAAGTCCACAAAGTCTTCAACTTGGCCAACTTGTCCATTTGGTTTAGATGGTTGGCCTGCCTCCTCCCTTCCTGGCTGAGGATTTCTGGGAGTTGAAGTCTGCAAGTCTTAAACTTGGCCAGTTTTGGAGATCCCCCCTGCCTCCTCCCTTGAAAAACCTGGACCTGTTTCTTCCCCCCTTCCTTTTTCCTAAGGGGGGTTTCTGAAATCTCGCCCTTTTTATAGGTGTTGATAGAACACATCGGCAATCTGGACCGTGCCTACGAATTTGCCGAGAGGTGTAACGAGCCGGCCGTGTGGAGTCAGCTGGGCAGAGCCCAGCTTCAGAAGGATTTGGTTAAGGAAGCGATCGATTCTTACATAAAGGCCGACGATCCCTCGGCCTATATGGAGGTGGTGCAGGCGGCCAACAGAAACGGTGAGCCAACTTTTTGATTTGCACCCGAACGTCTGAAAATTTTGCCCATTTCTTAGCTAAAAACCACCATTTGATTTGTAACCGATTATTTATTTATTTATTTATTTATTTGATTTGATTTCTATACCGCCCTACTCCCGAAGGACTCAGGGTGGTGCACAGCCAAACAATAAAACACATACATACAAAATTTAAAAGTAGAATAAAATCAAATTCTAATTGTTTCGGTCTCTTGTTTTTTTAAAAACCGTGTAAGAATATGCATTACTTGTCCGTTTCTTGCTTCTGCTAAGGCTGGTTCAGAACAATATCAGAAAACCTCACATTGCTGTGTACAGCATTCTTCCATTCATTCCATTGCTGGTTTTTTGTTTTGCAAATGCCTAACATCCTGAATATGTAATTGTAAAATAAATCACTTCTCTCTTTTTTTTGTGTGTCCCTTCAAGATAACTGGGAGGACCTGGTCAAATTCCTGCAAATGGCTCAGAAGAAAGCCAGAGAGTCTTACGTTGAGACCGAACTGATTTTTGCCTTAGCCAAAACAAACCGACTTTCGGAGCTAGAAGAATTTGTCAGCGGCCCTAACAACGCACACATACAGCAGGTATTTCTATGTGTTTTTATTTATCCAATTAATTGGCCGCTTATCTTACCAAAGGTTTTTATTTTATTTTATTATTATTATTCATATTTCTATGCCGCCCACTCTCCGAGGACTCTGGGCGGCTTACACCAAAGACAGTATACTAACTAGCATATTGCCCCCCAACAATCTGGGTCCTCATTTTATCCACCTCGGGAGGATGGAAGGCTGAGTCAACCTTGAGCCGGTGAGATTTGATCCGCTGATCTGCTGAACTAGCAGTCAGCTGAAATAGCTGCAGTACTGCACTCTAACCACTGCGCCACCCCGGCTCTTAACCTGCGCCCAGGTTAACTCTGGGCGGCTAACCGTATTAAATTTTATTTGGGGGTTTAAACTTTGAGCACAATTCATTAAACATCATTGGTAAGAGATGACATGATGTAGCGGTTAATAATGATAATAATTGATTAAATGCATTAGTTGCCTGATTCCAAAAGAATCTGGCCGATTTACAGCTTGTTAAAACATTTAACAACTAGCAACCCGCTAAAAAAGAACAAAATTTGGTTGCATCATAAGAGACATGGTGGCGCAGTAGTTAGAGTGCGGTACTGCAGGCTAATTCTGCTGACTGCTGGCTGCCTTCAATTTGGCAGTTCGAATCTCACCAGACTCAAGGTTGACTCAGCCTTCCCATCCTTCCGAGGTCGGTAAAATGAGGACCCAGATTGTTGGGGGCAAGAGGCTGACTCTGTAAACAGCTTAGAGAGAGCTGTAAAGCACTTATTGTAAGTGCTTTATTATAAGTCTTATTGCTATTGCTATAATGCACCTTGTAACTAGGTTGGGCAAACCCTAAGAAGAACAGCAAAAACTAACTCTAATTCATGGTTCGTTACTTAGCACACCGATGCTGGCACTCAGCGTTCTGTTCCTTTGTCATTGGATGGTTTTGGCCTTTTGTCTCCTTTCAGGTCGGCGACCGCTGCTACGAGGAAGGAATGTACGATGCGGCCAAGCTACTCTACAATAACGTGTCCAATTTTGCGCGCCTGGCCTCCACCTTGGTGCACCTCGGGGAGTACCAAGTAGCTGTTGATAGCGCTCGCAAAGCCAACAGCACCAGGACGTGGAAGGAGGTGACTTGCTTGGCATTGTTCAAGGGGGGGGGGAGGAGACGCAGGTAGTCCTTGACTTAAGACCGTCATTGAGCCTGGAATCAAGTCGTGCCGTTCGTTAAACGGGTCATCACGTGACCACACCTGATTTTTACGATCCCTTTCACGGCAGTCGATATGCAAATACAGTACATGTCCTTGACTTACAACAGTTGGCTGTTTGAAGTTACAGTGGCACTGAAAAACGTGACTTAATGTGACGTAAGTGTTTTTCACCCTTACGTCTGTTACAACATCCCCATAGTCACGTGATTTACATCCAGATGCTTGGCAACTGGCATGTACTTACGACGGTTGCGGCATCCCGAGATCCTCTTTGGCGACCTTCTTGACAAGCAAAGTCAACGGAGAAGCCAGATTCACCGAACAACCATCTTCCTGATTTAACCACTGCAGTGATTCACTTAACAACACGGCAAGAAAAGTTGTAAAATGGGGACCGAACCCACTTACTTAACAAATTTCTCATTTCGCGACATAAAGTTTGGGCTCAATTCTGGTCGTAAATGGAGGAGTACCTGCAGTGATGTTATATCCATTCAGTCGTGTCCGACTCTTGGCGATTCTATTGGGCGAGTCTCTCCAGATCTTCCGCTACTAATTCTTTGAGTTGTCCTATGCTCTGGCTGATCCCCGCTTTGATGGTGTCCAGCCACTCTGTCCTTTGGCAGCTTCGTTTCCTTTTATCGCTAACTCTTCTTATCATAATTGCTTTCTCCAGTGAATTCCCCTGCATGATATAGCCAAAGTCTGTGAGATGCAGTTTTGCAATTTGGGGGAACTTATCATAATTGTATAATAAACACTAAAGCAAAGATAATACCAATAGTTAGGCTATTGGTTTGAGCTCCAAGCTTGGCCGTTTGGTTGCAAACATTTCATCACCGTTTTGAGGCGACATCGTCAGTGTGCTTTGAGTTGGGTTCGTCTGTCAGAACACGGGCCTTTAAGTGCCCTTGTGTGATGCAAATTAGCGTTGGTCTAAACAAACAACACCAATGCGAATTTGCATCACACAAAGGTACTTAAAGGTCAGTGTTTTGACAAACAAACCCAACTCAAAGCACACTGATGATGTCTCCTCGAACGGTGATGAAAACGTTTGCAACCAAATTGCCAAGCTCGGAGCTCAAACCCAACAGCCTAACTAACCAACCCGAGCTACTGATATTCAAATATATCTCATTACCAATAGTGGTAGACGCTTGGGGTGCGACCCCAAAATATCTGGAGTATCACTTAAATACCATCGGCATTTACAAAAATCACCATCGGTCAATTTCATTTTGAGACAATACCTCGTAACACCATCACACAACCTCTGCCTATCCTAGGTCCATGGGAAGGACTCAGTAGGTGGACCAAAATGCCAATTCCAGCCTGAACATCTGTATGACTGCGCGACAAACTATAGTAACTGAATCACTGAGTTCGACTGTTCACTTTTGCTAAGAGTGTCTTTGGTTGCAGGTGTGTTTCGCCTGCGTGAATGGAAAGGAGTTCCGTCTTGCGCAGATATGCGGCTTGCACATCGTCATTCACGCGGATGAACTCGAAGAACTGATAAGCTACTACCAGGTAGGATGCCTTTCACTTTGACGATGGTGTAAAAGTTACTAAAGATACCTCTGCCACGCTTCCTCCCACTGAACTGCTAAAGTTCATAAGGAAGTTGCATAACATTCTCCGAGACTCTTCCCGTCCTGCTTACAATCTTTTTGGACTGTTGCCTTCTGGCAGAAGATACAGAACAATTAAAACTGGGACCACACGTTTTCTGAATGGTTGTTATCCCAGAGCTATAATTGCACTCAACCATGAACTAAAGGGCCACCATCAGTGAGCTGTTGGACAGCATTATTGGGTCTGTTGTGTGGATGTTTGGGTGGTTTAGGGGTGGGGAATTGTGGTGGGTGGGGGTGTGTTTGGGGATTGTTATGTGTGTTGGACCTGGTCTTTGGGTGTTAAGTGAATTTCGTTGTATGGGTATACTGTGTATACACGTACAATGACAACAAAGTTGTTGTTGTTATTATTATTAAAGTTAAAAAACAGCTGTATTATTTGTGGTTCAAATGAGCCTTAGACCAGCTTCGTTTTAGACAATAGCATTAAAAAAAATCCCACCAGACCCTAGAATCTGAAATGTATGTATCAGGAAGATACATACATTTAGCTGAATTTTTATTTACATTTTAGAATGAAATTTGGCATACCGTATTCCGTCTTTAATCTCCCTGATGAATAAGTCTCTATCACTTATTTTTAGTTCTGTCCAAATATGATGAGCTTGCATCATAACGCATGTGAAAGACCGCTTTAAACTTAAAGTAAATTGTTCTAAACCCAACTGTAAAACAAATCGGTTTTTGTAACAGAGTTCTCAAGGTTTGGACTATCTTACCTGATTCAATTGTCTCAGCCGTTAACTTTCACGGTTTTCATTCTAAGTTAACTTCTGTGAACTTCACTCCGTAGTTAAGAGGTCCCTAAGGATGTGTGCGTAAGGGCAGTGACGTGTCTCCCATCCCTGTCACATTTTAATTATCTTAACGTTGCTTGTTGGAATTTGTAATTTTTGTTTGACGGATAAATTTTTAAAAAATGTTTGGAATTTCTCTTCTGTAAGCAGAGTTGCCCCTTTCCTTCTGACATTGTGGGAACACAGGCAGCTCAGGGGATTTTAAAATAATAGGAAATACTCGCAGCGTTAGATTTTGCCAGTGGTTCTTGCTCTCCAAGCTTGTTTCAATTTAGTTTTTGGACGTTTCGTGACCAGACTTAGTAACGTCATCAGCAGGATTTCCTTGTCCTGTTCCTCTTTAGCTTATAATATATCTTGTGTGGTCCAGTTGGTTGTGTGATTGATTGTTCGTTTGGAGCTGGGTTTAAATCAAGGGTGAAATGCTCCCGGTTTGAACCGGATCGCCCGATCCGGTAGCGATGGCGGCAGGTGGTTCGGAGAACCGGTAGCAAAAATCCCTGCCCCCCCCCCCGCCCAGCTGAGCTGCGCGATCATCAGAGGCTTTTTAAAATTTTATTTTTAAAACATTTTTTCTGCAACCTCTTCGGCCAAAAAAATGCTTTTAAAAGTAAAGAAAAAAGCCTCTGACGATCGTGCAGCTCAGCTGGGATCGTCAGAGGTTTTTAAAAGCATTTTTTACAACCTCTTCGGCCGAAAAAATGATTTTAAAAGTTTTTTTTTTTAAAGTTGGCCACGCCCTCTCAGTCACATTACCCCCCCCCATCAAGCCACACCCACAGAACCGGTAGTAACAAATTTTACATTTCACCATTGGTTTAAATTCTGAGCAGCTGATTGGTCCTCTGGTTCAGCTTTGCTGGCTGAGGAACTCTGGGAGTTGAAGTCCACAAGTCTTAAAGTTTGCCAAGGTTGGAGACCCCTTCTCTGGTTGACTGACAGTTCGAATGGTCTGGTTTCTTACATATTCATATGACGGAATGGACGTACAGTGGATTATCTTCTGATCTTGTTCATCTGCGAATGGGATCCATCCAAGCTGTTTTAAACCTGTTCTGTTCTTGACTCGCAGGGCCGCGGATACTTCGAGGAACTGATCGGTCTCTTGGAAGCCGCTCTCGGTCTGGAACGGGCCCACATGGGAATGTTTACCGAACTTGCTATTTTATATTCCAAATATAAACCCCAGAAGATGAGAGAACATCTGGAACTCTTCTGGTCCAGAGTCAATATTCCAAAGGTATTTGAGCTTCCTGAAGTAAATCAAGTAAATACTGATCTTGTTCTGTTTTTCCAGCCAGCTTCTTCGACTAAAATATTTGAAACTCCCATCCTTGCCTCAGTTCCTTGGCAACCTAGCAGTTCGAAAGCAGGAAAATGCGAGTAAATCCAGCAAGGTTCTGACGGGTTCTGGAGAACCGGTAGCGGAAATTTTGAGCAGTTCGAAGAACCGGTAGCGGAAATTTTGAGTAGTTCGGAGAAATGGCAAATACCACCTCTGGCTGGCCCCAGAGTGGGGTGGGAATGGAGATTTTGCAATATCCTTTCCTCAGGAGTGGGGTGGGAATGGAGATTTTGCAGTATCCTTCCTCTGCCACGCTCACCAAGCCACACCACGCCCACCAAGCTACGCCCACAGAACCGGTAGTAAAAAAAATGAGTATTTTACCACTGGAGTAGATACGGTGTTTCCCCGAAAATAAGACATCCTTTTCACTCTTTGACTTCCAAACCCTCTCGTGTTTTTTCAAGGTCCTTCGAGCAGCAGAACACGCCCACCTCTGGGGAGAGCTTGTCTTCCTCTACGATAAATACGAAGAATACGACAACGCAATAATTACCATGATGAACCATCCCACGGATGCTTGGAAGGAAGTACAGTTCAAGGACATCATCGCAAAGGTGAATGGCTACGTTTGGTTTTTTTCAAGTTATTTTATTATTAATTTTTTTTTACAGACATCAATGCGTGTGGCACCTGGGTATCATGCATTCTAATACAAATAGAACTAGTAAAATTAATTATAGTTATTACATTCAATCAACTTATATATTTCTAATAATAATATACATTTATATTAAGTTAGTCTACCATTATTCAATTATTCCATATTTTCTCTTGTTGTTGCTTTTATTTCATTATATAAAAGTGTATACACTAATATTCGCCCTCTCTTATTTCTATCTCCTATTCTAGCTTTTAATCGTATCACCCTTTATTTAAAAAACGTTTTCTTTCTATCCTACCTAACTTGTAGTCATGTCACCTACCTAGAAAAAGAAAACAAAGAGAGAAAAAGAAAGGCAAATCAGAACAACAAAAAAAGAGAAATCATCTATCCATCGTCTCTTCCCCGCTTCAATCCTTTAATTGCTGCGCTCTCCCGCTCTCTGTCAGCTGTTTGTCTTCCCCTCACCCTTGTCTGTTCCTCATGTGGTTGAGTCTTGGAAATGAGTTCTTCCAACGTTGTTAAACTGAATGCCCCATTTTAAGAGGCTCAATGGTTTTTCCTTTCTACTCATTCTTTAACCCTCCAGGTTGCCAACGTGGAGTTGTATTACAGAGCCCTGCAATTTTATTTGGATTACAAACCGCTTCTGATCAACGATCTCCTCCTCGTATTATCTCCACGGCTGGATCACACCAGGACTGTCAGCTTTTTCGCCAAGGTGACGGAAAAGGACACACTTCTTCTGGAAAGAATTGGCCAATAACTCAGTTCAGGTGGAATGGTTTTAAGGCAGCCCGTCCCCAGCCTCTTTGGCACCAGGGATCGGTTTCGTGGAAGACAAATTTTTTCCACAGACTCGAAGAAATGGAGTGAGAATGGTTTTGGTTTTGCTTGCCTGCCGCTCACCTCCAGCTGTGCTTCCTCTTTCCCAACTTGTCGGTGGCCCAGAGGTTGGGGAGACCTCTGTGTTGTGGCCCGCTAGCAGAAGAGGCAGATAGTGAGGAGGTTGGGGAGGAACATGGGCCAGTCCTGGAGGCTGGGGAAGGCTCGGACGATAGCTCTGCGTCGGAGGCAGAGAGGGGGCCAGGGCCGGATGCCACTTATCAGCTGCCTCCGGAGCTAGACAGCAGTGAGGCAGAGGAACAGCTGAAGCCTGTTCCCAGTTGTGCGTATGCGCAGAGCTGCCAGAAGAAAAGAACAGCTAAGAAATCAGGGTCGACTTGGGAGTAAGGCCACAAGTGGACGATGAATGGCCCCTCCCATAGGAAATAAAAGAGGAGCAAAAGGGGAGTGGGCTTTTGCAGGGAACAATTCGTTCGTTCAGTCGTTCGGTTCAGGAGTGTGAAGATCTGTCCGTGAATCTCAGAGACTCTGTGCCAAGTCTTTCCTCGCACAGCACTGGGGAGTGGGGAGGGAATGGAGATTTTGCAGTATCCTTCCCCCTGGAGTGGGGTGGGAATGGAGATTTTGCAATATCCTTCCCCCTGGAGTGAGGTGGGGATGGAGATTTTGCACACCACGCCATACCCACCAAGCCATGCCACGCCCACAGAACCGGTAGTAAAAAAAATTGGATTTCACCACTGCCCTAAAGACGTGATTTTGCCAGCAAGCCTGGGGAACCCAGAGTGGGATGGAGCCCATTAAATGACCGATATGAGTGTGCGATGCTGCTGAGAGGGTAGAGTGGGTGGGGTTATTGTTTTATATTTATTCTTTATTTTTAATCCCTTCTGCATCATGTTTTTAATTTTCTGTGAGCCGCCTAGAGTCTCTGCAAGGGAATAGGCGGCTATATTAGTTTTCCAAATAAATTAGGATAGGATAGGATAGGATAGGATAACAGAGTGGGAAGGGACCTTGGAGGTCTTCTAGTCCAACCCCCTGCTTGGCAGGAAACGCTTCAGACAAATGGTTATCCAACATCTTCTTAAAAACTTCCAGTGTTGGAGCGTTTATAACTTCTGGAGGCAAGTTGTTCCACTGAAGAATAAATAAAATGTCTTCTTTTTTCTTCTTCTTTGGCCTTAAATGTTTGCTTTCTTCCATAGGTTAATCAACTACCTCTTGTGAAACCTTATTTGCGCTCGGTCCAGAATCACAACAACAAAGGGGTCAACGAGGCACTGAACAACCTTCTGACAGAGGAGGAAGATTACCAAGTGAGTTTTGGAAAGAGACTCGCACACCTAACAACGGTGTAGATTCAGGGGTCCTCAAAAACAACGGCTCCCCGAAGTCATTCATCCGGCCCACGCCGGGATCACGAGGCTGTCCTGCTCACATCGTCCCACCTACCCACCTGCCCCTTTTGGAGGCCAGGAGGCAAAAACGGGACGTGTGGAGCAGGGGTGGGTTCTACTTACCTTTACTACTGGTTCACAACGGTAGTAATGCACCAATTGCTGATGATGACATCTGGGCCCGTGGGTGGGGCCTCCCGCCAGTTTTACTATCGGTTCTTGCAAACTGGTCCGAACCGGGGGCAACTCACCACTGGTGTGGAGGGCTCTGAAGGCCGAAAACGGGGCCGTTTTTGGCCTCCCCGGCCTCCAGAGAGAGAGGGAGGGAGGGAGGGAGGAAGAGAGAAACACACACACGCACAAACAGAAGTACTTAAACCCCCCACGCACACCGCAAGGCAGCCACGTCCCTTCACTAACCTGATTTCCACCCCCAGGAGCATAAAAAATTAAAGTTTAATTTGTGTGTATTGTTTAATAGACTGCTAAATTGGCCACCCCCACCCAGCCACATGACCACCTGGCCACGCCCACCCAGCCACATGACCACCTAGCCATGCCCCCCCCCTCAGCCGGTCCGCGCCCCCCCCCCCACAGTCTGAGGGACCGTGAATTGGTCCCCTGTTTAAAAAGTTTGAGGACCCCTGGTGTAGACCCCAGTTTTGAGATCTGTACAGATCGGGGTCTGTAATTCAGGAGATGCCACATTGCCATCCAGACCAAAAGCCATTGATCACCCGTTCTTCTACAAATTCATCTAGTTCCTTTTTAAATCGTGTATCTTTTGATGGTGTGTTTGTGGGTGTGTACAGGTGATCCTCATCTTAACGAGCACAACTGAACCCCAAATTTCTGTGGCTAAGTGCGGCATTTTTGGGGGGTCATTTTTGCCCTACGTTACGACTTTTCTTGCGGCCGTCGTTAAACGAATCACTGCAGTGGTTAAGTTAGTAACACGGTTGTGAAGTGAATCTGGTTTCACCCCCCCCCCGACTTTGCTCGTCAGAAGGCCGCAAAACGGGACCATGTGACAACTCCCCCCCCCCGTCATAAATACGAGTCGGTTGCCAAGATTCTGAATTTTGATCAGGTGACCGTGGGGATGCCACCACGGTCGTAAGAGTGAAAAACGGTCCTAAGTCACTTTTTTTCCATGCCGTTGCAACTTGGAACGGTCACTAAACAAACCATTGTAAGTCAAGGACTGTCTGTAAATGGTTTTTAATTGGAGGGCGGGGCAGAGGTTTTGGGAATCAGGTGGCATACAAATTTAATAATAATAATTTTAAAAAAAAACACCCCACAGGCCCTCTGGTTCTTTTCAGCAAAGTCTCTTAACTCCTGCCTGGTCCTTTTCTGTCTCCTAACAGGGCCTGCGAGCATCTATCGATGCCTACGATAACTTCGATAACATCACCTTGGCTCAGCGTCTCGAAAAGCACAAATTAATTGAGTTCCGGCGCATCGCCGCCTATTTGTACAAAGGCAATAACCGGTGGAAGCAGAGCGTGGAACTTTGCAAGAAAGATCGGCTTTATAAGGTCAGTTATTCATCTTTTTTTTTTTCTTTTTCTTTTTTTTTTTTTTGCAAAATGGGCGCGGAAGGGTGCGTGTGGTCCGGGTTTTTTTTTTTTTTTTTTTTAATTTGATTTATATGCCGCCCTTCTCCGGAGACTCAGGGCGGCTTACAGTGCGTTAAGCAATAGCCTTCATTCTTTTGTATATTTTTACAAAGTCAGCTTATTGCCCCCACAAACTGGGTCCTCATTTCACCTACCTTAGAAAGGATGGAAGGCTGAGTCAACCTTGAGCCTTGGAGAGATTCGAACCAGCAGAAATTGCAGGCAGCTGTGTTAATAACAGGGTGCATTAAACCACTGTACTATCAAGGCTCCTTTTTGATTCCTGGGTCTCGTAAAAGTAGTACCGTTTACTGAGGTAACTTTGAACGGTCACTAAACGAGCCCGTCGTAAATCGAGGACTGTTATAACTCCTAGGTAGGATCCTCTCTTCTATCAGCATTAGTTATTGCCCAGACCTGACTCAGCTGGACAGCAAGAAATCAGGGAGGGGAGGAGGAATGATTGGACTGTATGGGTGGCTAGGAGGGAACTGAGGAATGTATGTGTACCGTCGGTGGCCTGGGAGAATCTCGCCATCTCAAGGCCGAACGATGAGAGCCTTCTGAGCTGAGGAGACTGTTTCCCAAAGCAGAAAAGATTGCTCTGGATTGGTGGATCCTGGACAGTGGGTGGCCCAGCGGGGAAAAGGGGGGATTTTAACTTTGCATCTTTTCGTGCCGAAAAGCAGGACTGGCTTTACTTTTTTATTATGCCTATATGGATCTATCAGTAAAGTTACACTCTTGGTAAAATAAGGTCCCAGAAGTTTCTTTCGCTGCATGTACCAATGGGCAGTGAGAATAGAAAATAGAGTAGAGTAGAGTAGAGTAGAGTAGAGTAGAGTAGAGTAGAGTAGAGTAGAGTAGAGTAGAGTAGAGTAGAGTAGAGAAGGATAGGATAGGATAGGATAGGATAGGATAGGATAGGATAGGATAGGACAGGACAGGACAGGACAGGACAGGACAGAGGACAGGAGAGAACAGAACAGAACAGAACAGGAGGACAAAACAGGAGAACAGAACAGGAGGACAAAACAGGAGAACAGAACAGGAAGGAGAACAGAACAGGAGGACAAAACCGGAGACCAGAACAGAACAGGAGGACAGAACAAGAGAACAACACAACAAGAGAATAGAGCAGGACAGAACAGAACAGGAGGACAGAACAGGAAGGAGAATAGAACAGAACAGAAAAAAGAAAGAAGGAAGGAAGGAGAATAGAAATAGAATAGAAATTGAACAGAACAGAATAACTTTATTGTCACTTTGAATATACACTAATTGGCATACATTAAAATGAAATTTTGTTGCATACAGCTCTTCAAGGGTCACCCCCTCCAATATTACACTACATAAACATGACAAGATAAATAAATAGAAAATTATGTATATACCTTTTTACAATAAAAATAACGAATGGCTATTTTAAGTGACAAACGTCGCTTTTCCTTAGGATGCCATGCAATACGCGGCCGAGTCCAAAGACGCCGAGCTGGCTGAGAAGCTCCTTCAGTGGTTCCTGGAGGAAGACAAGAAAGAGTGTTTTGCAGCTTCTCTCTTCACGTCTTACGACTTGCTGCATCCGGATGTGGTCCTGGAGTTGGCATGGCGACACAACATTATGGACTTTGCGATGCCTTACTTCATTCAGGTGATGAGGGAGTACCTTACCAAAGTAAGTACAGCTTTCTCTGCAAAGAGGGGTCTTGCCTTGCTCCAAATGAATAGATGGATGGATGGATGGACATAGACATAGACAGACATAGATAGACAGACATAGATAGATGGACAGATAGATAGATAACGAGAGAGAGACAGACAGACAGATATAGAGAGATAAATATATATATATATATATATATATAGAGAGAGAGAGAGAGAGAGAGAGAGAGAGAGAGAGAGAGAGAGAGAGAGAGAGATGATAGATATAACTATATTTAGAGAAAGAGAGACATAGATATAGATAGATATAAATATAGATATATATAGAGAAAGAGAGACATAGATATGATAGATAGCGATAGATAACGATAGAGAGATAGATGTATATATAGATATATATATAGAAAGAGAGACATACAGATAGATATAAGACAGACATAACAGTAGATAAATATAGATAGATATAAATATATATAAAGATAGATAGATATGATAGATAGCTATAGATAATAGATAGATATAGATAAACATATAAATATAAATATAGATATAATAGATATAGAGAAAGAGAGACATAAATAGATATAAAATATAAATAGCTAGATATATAGACAGATATATATAGAGAGATATAAATATAGAGATAGATATAAATAGAGAGAGACATAGATATAAGATAGATAACGATAGATAAATATATATAAATATTTAGAGAGAAAAAGACATAGATAACGCTAGATAGATAACAAATAAATAGATATAGATAGATAGACAGATATATAGAGATAATAGATAGATATAAATATATAGAGAGAGAAAGAGACATAGGTAGATAGGTAGATAGATAGATAGATAGATAGATAGATAGATAGATAGATAGATAGATAGATAGATAGATAGATAGATAGATAGATAGATAGATAAAAAAACTTGTCAAAAACTTGCTGGATGACTTTTAAGACATCTTGAGTGCTTGGGGACCACCAGCACCGATGCCTCGTTTGCTTAATTAAAGCTGTTGATTGCTGATCCCTCTTTGGAGACATGGATTGCTTAATGCCTGTAATTAAACATTGGTCTCAGCCTGGCAGGTGCGATTTCAACAGCAAGTAGGCTGCCTGCATTAGTTGCTTGGAGCTAGGACCTGTTGGGTTTATTTTTTTAAAAAAAAAATAAAATCAAGAAGCTCTGTGGCCTAGAAATACAAGTAGCTCTCAACTTACAACCACAATGGAGCCCAAGATTTCTGTTTGCTAAGCGAGACGGTTGCTAAGAGAGCTTTGCTCCATTTTTTACTATCTATCTTGGCACCGTTGTTAAGTGAATCACTTATTATTATTATTATTATTATTATTATTATTATTATTATTATTATTACTTTATTCATTAAACATAAAACTCAGTCAACTGAACATTTAAAAATGTATCACAAATATAATTGACTGGTGCTAATGGTTGATATGGGTTGCTGCCAGCGTCCTCGGTATCAACCAAGTGCATCCTAGATATCAACCAAGTTTATTATTATTAAGATTATCATTACTATTATTATTTATTTATTAAACATAAAACTCGGTCAACTGAACATTTAAAAATGCATCACAAATACCGTTGACTGCTATTTTTTTTATATTATTATTATTATTATTATTATTATTATTATTATTATTATTATTATGTCTATAAATCAACATTAAACATTTGAGTAAAACAAAGGTTTTTTAGAGCTTCACATATCGTGTCCCTCTTACTACTTCTCCTTCCTAATTCTGTGGCATTCTTCTGTTTCTACCCCAATGTTGCCTTTTCTTTTGCGTTTGTCTTAAACTTGATTTTGCGACCTTTTTTTTTTTTTTTTTTTTGGATTTTAAATACTCCCCTCTTTAATTTCCTTTACAGGTTGATGGTCTGTTTAATAAGGTGACGGTCTCTCTAGTTTTACGCACTTGTGTTGTTGTTTTTAATCGGTGTCCTTAAAAAGTAGATCTTAAAAGATCCAGCCATCTCGCTGTAGCTTGCACCGAAAAGCAGAATAATTTAGCTTCATCTAAACTAATATCATATAGTAAATATCACTTCATAAAGAACTTGGAAAAATCCAGCCGGACTTCATCTGCTTCATTGGGAAGAAAAACCCAAATATTTACGCATTTTTAAGAACGTCGTAACGGGGTGAGCTCCCGTGACTTGTCCCAGCTTCTGCCAACCTAGCAGTTCGAAAGCAGGTAAAAAATGCAAGTAGAAAAATAGGGACCCCCTTTGGTGGGAAGGGAACAGCGTTCCGTGCGCCTTTGGCGTTGAGTCATGCCGGCCACATGACCATGGAGACGTCTTCGGACAGCGCTGGCTCTTCGGCTTTGAAACGGAGATGAGCACCGTCCCCTAGAGTCGGGAACGACTAGCACATACATGCGAGGGGAACCTTTACTTTTAAGTACATCTAGTTTTCACTGAAGACTACCAAAAGTGTTTAGCAGTATAATATATGTTCAATATATATCTGATAGATTGGATCATTCTTGAAGGATTATTAATCCAGCGGTCAGCTTTCCTGATCCTGGAATTACAGATCTACCTAAAGTACTTCTGGCTATTACAGACAAACAAACAAACAAAAAAACACAGCTATTTATTCTGTGGAAAGTATCAAAAATGAATACAGGTAGTCCTTGACTTATGACCACCATTTTTGTTGCAACAAAAATGTTGTTGAGTGAGTTTTGACCCATTTTATGACCTTCCTTGCCACAGTTCTAAGTCAATCTCTGTTGTTACGTTAGTTAAGTCGTTAAGTGAATCTGGCTTTCCCCCATTGATTTTGTTCATCAGACGGCCACGAAAGGTGATCACATGACCCCGGGGACACTGCAACTGTCATAAATATGAATCAGTTATCAAGCATCCCGAATGTAAATCACGTGACCATGGGGGATGCTCCCAAGGGTCTCACGTGTTATAAGTTTCCACTTTTTCCAGTGCCGTTGTAACTTCAAACGGTCACTAAATGAAACAACAGTCAAGAACTATCTGTATAGCCCTCCCTTCCCCCCAAATCTGTTCACTAAATAAATAATAAGATTCACCGTACTCCAAAGTGTCCATTGTGGCCCTTTCCAGGTTGAAAGTCTGGTTGGATTTTTGCAAGTGGTAAGTGTCTACTAAGCCTTTAGTCTTTGAGAAACCGCATGCACCATAAGTCCGGTTTTTAAAATAAGAACTAATTTAGTACTCGGAACTTAGCGATAAACCTCCCCTCCTTTTACTGCAAGTTGCTTTAACTTCCATCACCCAAACCTCTACCTAACGGCTAGTTCCCGAAAGACATCCTTCCCTATTAACAAAGCCTGAACGCTTTTGGCCGTACCGTGAGAATGCCCGCCCTAAATTGGCGGCCGAGAAGGGCCAGTGGAATTCGAAGAGAGGTTGCGCTTTTAGACCCGTTTGTGAGAACGTAACGATTCTAGGCTAATGGCTCACTTCACTCCGCCTCTTCTCCTGCCTCCTCAATTCTTAGCTCTTCCCATTAGAAAGGGCTCAAGAGTTTACCTGTTAGTAAATGAGTGGCTTGTGGTCAGCCACATGCATGACGTAGATTGGTAAGAGCAGGTTTTAATTTGCCCAGCTGCCATTTGGCGAGAACACGTACGCAGGGGTGGGATTGAAAATTTTTTAGCAACCGGTTCTCTGCCCAGTTGCTGGGTGGGCGTGGCCATGGGAGTGTTGCCTATTCGGCCTCCTGCACCACGGCGGGGGTGGGGGGGTGAGTGTTTTCGCCCTCCCCAGGTTCCGGACGCTTTCCTTGAGCCTCCAAGAGGGCGAAAACGGCCTCCCCTGGGCTCCAGGGGCCCTCCGGAGGCCGGAAACTGGTCCATTTCCAGACTTTCTGTACTTCCGATAGGCTTGGTTTTTTTTGCCCTTCCCAGGCTCCAGAGGCTTTTCTCGAGTCTCCGGGAAAGTGAAAGCGGGCTCCCCCAGGCTCCGGAAACGGGTCCATTTTCGGATTTCTGGAACTTTAGGGAGGCCCGTTTTTCGTCCTCCCAGAGCCTCCGCGCCCCCCAAATTTTCCCTCTGCGGTTCATCCCTTGGGACCCACCGAAAGCTTTGAAAGCGAATCCTATCCGCAGCCCTCTCTGGTTCATCCTGCCCACTTGACTTATCCCATCCTTGCTCGTACCTCGGTCAAGATCCTGAGCAAATTCCACCCCTTAGCAGTTGGCTTCCAAACAGGCAACGCGTCCACCAGGTTCTCCCATCCCAGAGACCTCTAAAACAGAAGCAGTTGGCAACCTGAAATGAAATCTGCCTTAAGAGTTTGGAACTTAACTTGGGGAAAGGTAAGGTTAAGGGTGGCCACCAAACTCAGGCCTGCCTCAGGGTCTCTCCTGAACGTATCCTGTTTTCCTTTTACAACTTAGGTGGATAAACTCGATGCTTCGGAAAGTCTAAGGAAAGACGAGGAGCAAGTAGCAGAACCTACTCCTATAGTATTTGGTAAGTGGAATATATATATGTTTGTTTGTTTCCTGGGCCTTTCGTTAATTTAGATGACTTTTTAAAATCTTAAACTCTTCCGCTCCCTTCTCCTAATTCCTCTACGTGGTATTACGAATTAGTAATTCTAGAAGAAATTTAGCTAATTTGGTTTATGTTTTCCCTCTAAGGTTTTAAGACACAGCCATTGATACACTTCTGACTTACAACATTTCTCGGGGTTTACAACCTTGAGAGGTTTTTTTGAGCCACTTCCTTGGCCCTTGTCCTCTGTCCACCTAATCTTTTTCTGTCAAAGAACCAGCTTGTAAGGATAGTCAGATGGATGGATGGATGGATGGATGGATGGATGGATGGATGGATGATAGCTGAGAGAGAGCAAGAGCTGATGGATAGCTGATACAGATTAAGAAGATTAAGGAGTAAGAAGTTGGGGAATGAAATCTGGGGGCGGGAGGGCGGGGTAGGTGGGTGGAGTTTTTTGCTTGAGGACATGAAACCATGTTTCTCAACCCACCTAAAATCTCGCCGAGATCATTTGGCAGAAGGTAGATTTTACTGACAATTGCCTTCTTAGGTCTCCATTAAAGGAAGCTGCAGATGGCGAGGTCAGTCTGCCTGCGGGCATGGCGTTTACACAGGGGGAATTCCCTGCATGAGGCATGTGTACCGTTAACCCCCCCCCATGTGTGTTTGACGTGTGGCAAAATTAATTCTCCGCTTAGGCTGGGGGACGAAGAACTAACAGATCTAACTGCAGTTTGTTCCAGCCTTCTTCCCGCAGATGTTCTATATCGTACCTTAACATTAAAAGATTCCCTTACCGTATTTTTCGGAGTATAAAATGCACCGGAGTATAAGACGCACCTTAGTTTTGGGGGAGGAAAATAAGAAAAAAGCTGATTGGCAGGTGGATCGGCCTCCTGGAATACCCCCAATCAGCTGTTCCCAGAGGTGAATTTAGCAACAGGTTCCTTGGTTGTGAGCTCTGTGCCTTGCTTTTTTTTTTGCCTCTGAAAGCCTCCAAAACAGCTTCAGAAAAAAGAGCCTCTGAAGCTCTGTTTGGAGGCTTTTTTTCCTGAAGCTCTGATTGGGGGCTTCTTTTCTGAAGCTCTGTTTTGGGGGGCTTTTTTTCTGAAGCTCTATTTAGGGTCTTCTTCTCTGAAGCTTTGTTTCTGATGCTTTTTTCAGCCTCTGAAACCTCCGTTTGAGAAGCCAGGCGGGGCTACATTCGGAGTATAAGGCGCACCCAGATTTTCACCCTCTTTTTTGGGGGGAAAAAGGTACGTCTTATACTCCGAAAAATATGGTAATCTAGAGTTCCGTCACCTTAGATACCCAAAGCCAAACCCTTCTTGCTTACGGTGCCAACTGAAGAGAAGGAGGCACTGCAACGTCAGAGAAGTTTCCTCAGGCTACTCTATAGTTCAGTGAAGGCTAATCTTTTACGTCACTGCATGCCGACCTGCGTGCCGGGAATGGCACGCAAAACCATCCCGCCTGGACCGCGCAGTCTCACTGGACTTCGCGCACGCGGGAGCACCAAAAATCATAAGAGCAGCATTCCATCGTGCATGCGCCCAATGGCACTCAAACTTCCGGTTTCCGGCGCAGAGGCACGCCCGATGAACAGCTGACTGTCGTGCATGCACGCCACGTAAACCCAGAAGTTTGGGTGCCGTAATGCGCGCTGCTCTTCCAGGTTTCAGCGCTCCCACGCGCATGAAGGCCAGCTGACTCAGTGCGCATGTGTGCACAGGAACACGGAAGAGAAGCCAGCGAGGCCGCGTGTCCCACATGGGATTTTTCTGCATGCCGCTTCCGGCACACCTTCCATAGGTTCGCCAACACATCTATAGTTATTCCTTCCATCTGCTCCATTACTGATGCCCTCCTTCTCATCCAAACGCTTCTTTGGAGAGTAGATCAATCCTCTCTTTTCTGTGACAGCCCTTCAAATCTGAGAAGACGGCGACGAATGTCCTCCCGCCCCAACCCCAGTCCTTCTCTTCGATAATCTAGTCTAGGGGTGTCAAACTCGGGGGCGCGGGGTGCTTAGATCTGGCCCGCGGGCCCACCTTGGAAACAGCGAAGGACCAGCCCCGCGGTGGGGCTGTCAGCGAAAAGGGAACTTGGGGAGGCCACGGCCAGCCGCCCTGAGCTCCGTTTTCGCTGGCAGAGGGCTGCAGGAGGCCATCACAGCCGAAAACGGAGCTTGGGAAGGCCGTCGATCTGTCCCTGTCCACACACACACACAAACACAGCCAGCCGAGGGTTAAGGAAGCACTTGGCACGCACCCAGGTCTTTATCTCCAACTTGGCAGCGATATACACACGGTCTGCCAAGTGCTTTTATTGCCACAGAAACAGAAAGATAATATACTCAGCGTACAAGAGTCCAACAAAAACAATATTCCTCTCGGCAGCTTCAGCCGTGTTCTAGTGACTATCCAGGGTTTGTTTTTGTTCGTCACAGGGATCACTGGCCACCACCCTCTATTATATAGTCTCTGGGGTGTGGTCCAGTGACTCAGTTCTAATCCCTAGCACGCCTCCTTAACTGCTGCCATCATTTATCACGCCTTCGTTGGCGTGCATCCAGGAATGACGTCTCCTTCACTCTCATCCGAGACACCTGTCTCCCGGCTAATCTCCTCTCCCTCGGCCGGCACCTGAGACAGTGCCAGAGGGGAGGGGCCTGGAGAGGGAGGCCTGGCTGACTCCTCTTCCTCATGTTCGGAGCTTTCTTCCTCCGATGGGATAGGCTCAGAGGGTGGGGCCACAACAGCCGTAGTGGTCGAAAACGGAGCCCAGGAGGGCCAACGTGACCGAAAATAGAGTCTCGATGAGTGACGTCGAGCTGGCCACTCCCACCCTGGCCACACCATGACTCTCCCCTGGCCCCCTGAGGTCAAGCACAACCGTGATGCGGCCCTCAATGAAATCAAGTTTGACACCCCTCATCTAGAACCTACCTAGCTCCCTCCGCCCTTCAACCATACGTTTTAGCCTCCAGGCCTCCAAATACCCGAAAGGTCTATCCAGGTGAGACTTGGCTTTTCGTTTCCTAACCAACCTTCTCTGCCTCCTTACAGGCCAGCAACTGATGCTGACGGCCGGCCCCAACGCCGTTCCTCCCCAGGCCAACTTTCCTTACGCGTACCCAACACCACCAGGATTCGGCCAGCCGCCGGTTTACGGATTCAACATGTAACTTGCACTGCGACCGATCTTTTTTCACCGGTCACCTCTTCTTCTCTTTCCGTCCCATCTTCCTTCCTTCCTTTTTTTTTTTTTTTTGTCCCAGAAGGCACCAGACATCCTTCTCCATTGGCTCGACCGACTTCCTGCGCCCTCCATGGCTCAGAGACCTGTAAAGGACGCTGTTATTTATTGCTAAAGTCCTGTTACATTTCAAATTTCCACGAGGCGGCTGCCCTGCCCTCCTCCCCCCCCCCCCGCTCGTTTTATTTTTTGGCACCGGCCACCCAAAAGCTCTCTCCATATCGTAGGTGGCATCTCTGCTCCATTAAGACAGCAATAACTTCTTCAGGCCAGAGTTGGGAGGGTGGGAGCGGGGGAGAAGATGTCCCAAGAAATGACAGAAAGGACTGCTGTTGCTTTTTTTTATTTTTAAATTCATCTGCAGAATCCGTTTTTTTTGTTCGTTTGTTGCTAATCCAGTTGTTTCTGGACGGCCTCCAGTGGTTAATGCTTACGAAGGTACTCTTCACAAACGTCGCAGTCGGGCGAATAAGGTGGAATTAGCTTTGGCGATTTCCTGGTGGGAGCGACGTGTTTTTAAAATCATATGTAAAACACTCCTCTTCTTCCTCCTTTCCTCCTGTATGTTTGTAATGCCCGGTCCAAAAAAAAAAAAAAGGAATTTAAGTATGTAGAATGGGAAGAGTTGTAGATTTGATAGAAAGCCACCGAGATTGAAAGAGGAAAAAAAAAAGGGGTGGGGTGGGGGAGGAATTGCTTCTTGGAGTATTTTTGGAAACCCTTGATTGGAGAATAAATCGGATCCTATCTCGGCGCAGGTGATTCCCCCGATGTCTTTTTCCCGTAGTAACGCAGGGCGAGCACCACAAAGGAGGTTACTGGTATTTAAAAGGACAAAATTAAAAAAAAAAACCCACCAATGGCAGCGACCAAGATTTGCAAGCCAACTTCGGCGTATCTCTATTCCCGGGGGAGCCGTAAACATTGGAAAAAACGCGTAAGATTCTAGGATCACACCGACGCTAAAGAATCGTAGCAAAAGCGTAAGATTTTGCTTATTCGTTATCTCCATCCTGAAAGCATCTCTTCTGGTTGTTATTTGAAGCCTGCCGGGCATCCTGAACTGACCCCCAGTAGGTCAAATTTTTTTTATTATTGTTATTGTTATTATTATTATTTTTTCTCGGCTTTGCCAGAATTCTGTCCGATGAAGCCACCTGCGTTCTTGCATTCTCCTCCTCCCCCCCCCCTCCTGATAAGACAACGGCGACCGAATCCTGCTACACTTTTGGTGCCACTTCTTCAGAGAACGTATATCGTTAACGTTTTATGTACTTAAAAACAACAACAGCAGCAGCAGCAACAACCAACAACCTAGATAACCATGTATAAGTTTATGGCTATGGATCTTGTGCTAATCATGACTATTATGGAAGTTCAATTATAAACATAAACCAAACCGGTGTCGCTGTGTGGTTCGCAACGGTGGGGACCGCAAGGGATCAGAGGACCTGGCAGCCCGTGAAGATCGCGCTTGGCAATAGCCCTTAAGACTTATATACCGCTTCGCAGTGCTTTACGGCCCTCTCTAAGCGGTTTACAGAGTCAGCCCTATTGCCCCCCAACAATCTGGATCTCCTCGTTTTACCCACCTCGGAAGGATGGAAGGCTGATTAGATAGATAGATGATAGATAGATAGATAGATAGATAGATGATAGATAGATAGATGATAGATAGATAGATAGATAGATAGATAGATAGATAGCAATAGCACTTAAGACTTATATACCACTTTACAGTGCTTTACGGCCCTCTCTAAGCGGTTTAGAGTCAGCCTATTTGCCCCTAACAATCTGGGTCCTCATTTTACCCACCTCGGATGGATGGGAGGCTGATTTGATTGATAGGTAGATAGATAGATAGATTGCAATAGCACTTAAGACTTATATACCACTTTACAGTGCTTTACGGCCCTCTCTAAGCGGTTTACAGAGTCAGCCTCTTGCCCCCAACAATCTGGGTCCTCATTTTACCCACCTCGGAAGGATGGAAGGCTGATTTGATTGATAGGTAGATAGATAGATAGATAGATTGCAATAGCACTTAAGACTTATATACCACTTTACAGTGCTTTACGGCCCTCTCTAAGCGGTTTACAGAGTCAGCCTATTTGCCCCTAACAATCTGGGTCCTCGTTTTACCCACCCGGAAGGATGGAAGGTTGAGTCAGCCTTGAGCCTGGTGAGATTCGAATTGCCAAATTGCAGGCAATCAGCAGTCAGCAGAAGTTGCCTGCAGTACTGCATTCTAACCACAGGGTGGGAGGGAGGGAAGGAAGGGCAATAGCAATGGCATTCACTGCTTCACAGTGCTTTCCTAGCAGGCCTCTGTGAAGCCTCCTGAGCCCGGAAACTACCGGTTTCGAAAACAGCCTCCCCCGGCCCTCTGGAGGCCGGAAATGTCCCGTTTCTGGACTTCCGGTAGGCCCATTTTTCGCCCTCCCAGAGTCTCCACGCGAGCCCTGTACTGGCATCCAAAACGGGCCGCGTGGAGACTCCTGGGAGGGGAGGGGTGGCACGGGCATGCGTCTCCCACATGCGCGGCAGAGACCCCCAAATCAGCTGGCCTGCAGGAGGTGCATACACATGCGCGGTGGAGCTGATTTAGGGCGACGGCTCGCGTGCCATAGGTTCGCCATGGATATAAGAGCTTGCTTTTTAAACATAGGAAAATTCTGAAAATCTGTCTTGGTGGCAGAGCTCAGACATTGCACCCAGTTTTGGGGGTCTGCGGGTTGCAGATATTAGCACGTCATTCGAATCCAAGACCTCCAAGCTCCCTTCCGACTCTGTTTTTTAAAAAACGGCTCGGTATGCGAACAGAGCCGAAGCTGACGGAATCGTTTTCTTTCCGATTCTACTCAGGCTAATTTTTTTTCGCTCTAGTGTTAGCGCCAGTTTAATGATTTAAGACACGAAGCTAAAAACCAGGAGATCGTGAGTTCTAGTCCGGCCTTCGGCACAAAGCCAACTGGCCGACCTTGGGCCAGTCTTCTCAACCCAAGGAAAAAGCCATGAAAAACGGCTTCTGCAACTTTGCCAAGAAACCAGAGAGATAGCTAGATGTAATTGTATTTCTTTTCCCGCAGCCTCTTGGTTTTTTGGGGGTGTGTGTGTGTGTTTTTTAAAGGACAGGTTGTCCTTAAATTGCGCCAATATGGCATAGAACCAAGCTTGAAATGCAGTCTTTGTTTCAAGCTTCCAGCTGCAAGCGAGCTGTTTTTGCAACAACAAAAAAAGCCAGTTTGGTTGCAATTCACGCATTGGTTCTGGAGCCGAGAAGACTTCCGTGCCAGCCCGCGAGCCAACATCGCGTACTCCATTCCGTTGGGGGGCACAGCAAAAAAAAACCTGGAAGATGGTCCATGGAGTAGACCAAGCCGTCGACACCCGTGAAAAATTTATTTATTTATTTATTTTTGAATTTGTATACCGCCCTTCTCCCTGAGGACTCAGGGCGGTGAACAGCCAAATAAAAACATCAAATACAAATATTAAAATACAGTTAAAAAATATATATATATAAATTTGGCCCCATTAATTAAAACAATAAACAAAACAATTAAAAACACTTAAAAAGAATTAGGCCAGCCCGGCTTGTTGGAAAAGGAAGGTTTTAAGGGCATTAGACTTAAGGACAATTGAACAATGCGAGGTTAAAAGAAAGTTCACCTCTTTAGAAACTCTTCTCTTTCTTCAGATAATCCTTGATTTCCTGCCACAAACCCAGATCAAAATTTCTATTGCTAAGCAAGATAGCTAAACGAGTTTTTGCCCCCATTTTAGGATCTTTCTTGCTAGTCAATCTGGCTTTGATTGACAGGTTGCAAAAAGTGATGAGATGAATCCCCGGGAGACTGCGACCATCATAATAAATACATGTTACTCATTTAACAACTGCAGTGATTCACTTCACAAACGTTGGCAAGAGAAGTCGTAAAAAGGAGCCCTTAGCCAATTTCTCACTTAGCAACATCAATTCTGGGCTCAATTGCGGTCTTAAGTCGAGGAGCACCTGTACCTGAGTCCACCACCTTTCCTAGCGGATCTAGTCTTCGGGTCACCCCTGGTGAACAGGGAACAGGTAAACCTCTCAGGTGACTGGGGAAGTCCCAGGTGACATTCTCTTAGGGACCACTAGAGGGCCGCACGCCCTTAAAACCTCAGCCCCTGAAATCCCCTTGGTCACCACTAGGGGATGTACCTGTCTCGTGCACAGGTACACTCTCGCCTTGCAAAGAGGCGGAAGCAGAGAGCAACCCACCCCTCCTTCCTTGCACCTACGCGGGACTTCCTTTGAACCTCTTGTAGGAAGACCTCGGGTTGAGACGACCCCATCCCCAAATAACTCCATTTGGAAGTCTGGGTTGCACAGGAAGTGCCCGGCAGAGACCTTCCCTGTGTAAGGGGGCACCGTGTGAATGCAACCACTCCACCCCCATGCAGGCTTCCCAGGGGTTGGGGGGCAGCACCCACTCCACGCAGCCGGGAACAGGCTGGCCTCCACGCCACCAGCTTTCCCCTCCTTGCAAAGCTGGGGGGGGGGTCGTGTGAATGCAATCCCTCCACTCCCATGCACGCTTCCCAGGGGTTGGGAGCCAGCCAGGAAGTAACAGTAACAGAGTTGGAAGGGATCTTGGAGGTCATCTAGTCCAACCCCCTGCTCACCCAGGAGACCTATCCTGGGGATTCGAATCACCGACCTTTCTGATCGACAAGGTCACAGGCGTTCCCCTCCTTGCAAAGCTGGGGGGGGTGTCATGTGAATGCAACCCCTCCACTCTCGTGCACGCTTCCCAGAGGTTGGTGGGGAGAGCGGCGCCCCCTCTCCCCCCCACGCAACCAGGAATGGGTTGGCCTCCACGTTACCAGCTTTCCCCTGCGTGCAAAGCGGAGGTCGTGTGAATGCAACCCCCTCCATCCCCGGGCAGAGTTCCCAGGGGTCAGGGGGCAGCGCTCAGGCCACTAGCTGCAAAGCAGGGGGGGGAGGTCGTGTGAATGCCACCCTTTCACTCCCGTGCACGCTTCCCAGAGGTTGGTGGGGAGAGCGGCGCCCACTCCGCTCCACGCAGCCAGGAACGGGCTGGCCTCCACGCTTTCCCCTGCGTGCAAAACTAGGGGGTCGTGTGAATGCAACCCCTCCACTCTCGTGGACGCTGCCAACGGGGGGCGGCGGCGCCCACTCAGCTCCATGCAGCCAGGAAACACGCAAGCATCAACCCCCGCCAGCTTTCCCCTTCTTCGTGCAAAGCGGAGGTTGTGTGAATGCAACCCCTCCACTCCCGTGCACGCTTCCCTGGGGTTGGGGGAGAAATGGCGCCCACTCCGCTCCACGCAGCGAGAAACAAGCTGGCTTCCACGCCACACCAGCTTTCCCTTGCGTGCAAAGCGGAGGTCGTGTGGATGCAACCCCTCCACTCTCGTGCACACTGCCAAATGGGGGAGGGCGGCACCCACTCAGCTCCATGCAGCCAGGAAACACGCAAGCGTCAACCCCCACCAGCTTTCCCCTTCTTCGTGCAAAGCGGAGGTTGTGTGAATGCAACCCCTCCACTCCCGTGCACGCTTCCCAGGGGCTAAGAAGCGGCGCCCACTCCTCTCCACGCAGCGAGGAACAAGCTGGTCTCCACGCCACCAGCTTTCCCCTGCGCCACCAGCTTTCCCCTGCGTGCAAAGTTGGGAGTGGTCGTGTGAATGCAACCCCTCCACTCTCGTGCACGCTACCAACGGGAGGGGGGGGCACCCACTCAGCTCCATGCAGCCAGGAAACACGCAAGCATCAACCCCCACCAGCTTTCCCCTTCTTCGTGCAAAGCGGAGGTCGTGTGGACGCAACCCCTCCACTCCCGTGCACGCTCCAGCCGGCTCCCCCTTCCAAGGCCGGCTGAGCCGGTGACGCCTGGTTGCCCCGCCCGCCCGTGGGCGTGGATGGGTGGGAGGGAAGGAAGGGAAAAAGCAAGGGGGCGGCGGCCGGCCGAGAGGGGCTGGCTGCCGATCACGCCTCCCGGAGGGCTCTATCCGAGCAGCGGGGCCGCTTGCTTGGCACCAGCCGCCTCTTCCTCCTCCTCTTCCTCCTCCACCCGCGACCGCGATGTCTTCCACCCCACCGGCCGCGGGCTTCGTCGGCCCCTTCGCCAGACCCCGCTGCCTGGCTGCCGCAGCCCCGGCCGGCAAAGTCAAGCTGACGCACCCGGGCAAGGCGATCCTGGCAGGTGAGGATATTGGGCATTGCGCCTTTGGCCCGGCTGGCTTTGGAAACCCCCCCTCCCACCTCCCAAGGGATGCATGCACGCATGCATAGATGCATGCACGCATGCATAGGTGCATGCATGCATGGGCGGGGCTGCTTGGCTGCTGCTCTGCCCTCCCCTCCCCTTCGTGCACCGGGGTGGAACTTTTCTGGTTGCAACAACGCCAAAAAAGCAAAACATGCGTGGAAACTCTCTTTCTTTCTTTCTTTCTTTCTTTCTTGGCTGGTGCCACGTTTGATTTTTTTTTAACTCAGCCTGGGTGTTTTGTTGGAAAGGGGGAGGGGAGGATTCTTCTCCCATCGCCCCCACCCCCCCCATGGCGTTCTTACTTCCGCCTCAACCTTCCTTCCTTCCTTATTTCTTTCTTTCCCTTCCTCCCTCCCTCCCTCCCTTCTTTCTTTTTTTCTCTTTCCCTCCCTCCTTCCCTTCCTTCCTTCCTTATTTATTTATTTATTTATTTCCCTTCCTTCTTTCTTTCTTTCCCTTCCTTCCTCCTCCCTTCCTCCCTCCCTCCCTTCTTTCTTTCTTTCTCATTCCCTCCCTTCCTTCCTTATTTCTTTCTTTCCCTTCCTTCCTTATTTCTTTCCTTCCTTCTTTCTTTCTTTTCCCTCCTTCCTCCCTCCCTCCTTTCTTTCTTTCTATCTTTCTCTTTCCCTTCCTTCTTTCTTTCTTTCCCTTCCTTCCTTTCTTATTTCTTTCTTTCTTTCCCTTCCTTCTTTCTTTCTTTCCCTTCCTTCCTCCTTCCTTCCTCCCTCCCTTCCTTCCTTATTTCTTTCTTTTCCCTCCTCCCTCCCTCCCTCCCTCCCTCCTTTCTTTCTTTCTTTCTTTCTTTCTTTCTTTCTTTCTTTCTATCTATCTTTCTATCTATCTATCTATCTATCTATCTATCTATCTATCTATCTATATCTATTTTTCTCTTTCCCTTCCTTCCTTATTTCTTTCTTTTCCTTCCTTCTTTCTATCTATCTATCTCTTCCCCCCCCCCCCTTTCTCCTTCGTTTTGCAACCGGTAGTAAGCTGCACAAAAAAAAAAAAGAGGCAGGCGATTCAAACAACTCCGCCCTTCCACCCCCCCTTTTCTCTCTCTCTCTCTCTCTCTCGCCATCGGCTGCTTTGCGGCTGCCGCTTTGGGATTGGCGAGCTGGCATCAACCCTCCTTTTTGTGGTCGGAGATCATTGGCTTGTTAACGAAGAGGCCCAAGTTCCTAGTCCCTGGGGTTTGTCGTCACTAGGGGTGGCGGTGGGGGGGGGGAAGGTTGTTTTGACGCTGCTTCTCCGGCGGCTCCTTTAAATTCACTGGCAAGTGATGGAGCGATTAATAATAGTGCCCTATCAAAGATGGGGTGTTGGAAAGCAGAGGCTGGTCTTTGATCAGTGGATTAAAGTCACAAAGATTTTTTTAAAAAAGATGTGGAGACTCTAGAAAGAGTGCAGAGAAGAGCAACCAAGATGATTAGAGGGCTGGAGGCTAAAACATACGAAGAACGGTTGCAGGATCTGGGTATGACTAGTTTAATGAAAAGAAGGACCAGGGGAGACATGATGGCAGTCTTCCAATATCTCAGGGGCTTCCACAAAGAAGAGGGAGTCAAGCTCTTCTCCAAAGCACCTGAAGGCAGGACAAGAAGCAATGGGTGGAAACTCATCAAGGAGAGAAGCAACTTAGAACTAAGGAGGAATTTCCTAAGAGTGAGAACAATTAACCGGTGGAACAACTTGCCACCAGAAGTTGTGAATGCTCCAACACTGGAGGCTTTCAAGAAGAGATTGGACAACCATTGGAATGGGATGACATAAGATTCCCTCCCCCCCCCTTTCATCCCCTAGTTTTCGAACTGCTAGGTTGGCAGAAGCTGGGACAAGTCACGGGAGCTCACCCCGTTACGCGGCACTAGGGATTCGAACTGCTGAACGGGCCAACCTTTCGATCGTTAAGCTCAGCGTCTTAGCCACTGAGCCACCACATTTGTGCATTTTGTCAGCAAATTGATCTGGGGTGTGTGTGATGGCCGGAGGTTTGGATTTGCTCCTGTGAGCCCAAAATCCCAGAGTTCAAATCCTTGACCTTACAGAAAGTAGGATAAAATCAGTGTTATCCTAGAGCTGCTTCCGTGCAGGTAATCCTCGACTTTCAACCGTTCATTTAGTGACCATTGAAAGTTACAACGACGCTAAAAAAAAAAAAAAAGTGGGTGGCATCCAATCCTCACACTTATGACTGTTGCGGTGTCTTAGAGTCACGTGATTGCCGTTTGCGGCTTCCCGGCAAGTTCCGACGATCAAAATCCATGGGAGAAACCAGAGTGGCTTAACAACTTTGCGATCCGCTTAATGACGGCACTGATTTCGCTTAATGATAGTGGCAACAAGCTTCTAAAAATTGGGCGTGTCTCTTTTAGGGACGGCCTTGCTGGACAAAGGAGGAAATTCTAGTCCCAATTCGATGGTCATAAGTTGAGAACTGCAACTTGAACTGCGATGCAAACAAACCCATGCACACACACACACACACACTAGGAATGGCTTGTTTAGTTTTACGCGGCTATTGGTTGGACTTTTGCACCAGCTCAGTCTGGAAGAGCAACGCAACACGTTGGGTTTGGTGGTCCTACGAATCAAGTTTGGCTCGGTTTATGGCCGTGTTAGCAAGGAAGGAATCCATTTCGAATCCCCGTGTTCTTACTTTTTGGTTTTTCGGAAAGAATTCAGGATTCTGTGGCACTGGACCTTTTTGTTGTTAGTTGTGAAGTTGTGTCTGACCCATTGCGCCCCCATGGATAACATTCCTCCAAGACTTCCTGTCTTCTATCATCCTCCGGAGTCCATTGAAGCTCACGCCGACTGCTTCAGTGACTCCATCCAGCCACCTCCTTCTCTGCCGTCCCCTTCTTCTTCTTTTGCCCTCCATCGTTCCCAGCATTAGGCTCTTCTCCAGGGAGTCCTTCCTTCTCATTAGGTGGCCAAAGGATTTGAGTTTCCTCTTCAGGATCTGGCCTTCTAAAGAGCAGTCAGGGTTGGTCTCCTCTAGGACTGACCGGTTGGATCGCCTTGCAGTCCAAGGGACTCGCAGGAGTCTTCTCCAGCACCAGAGTTCAAAGGCCTCCATTCTTTGGCCTTCTCAGCCTTCCTTATGGTCCAACTTTCCCAGCCATCCATTGCAACTGGGAAAACCATCGCCTTGACTATACGCACTTTTCTTGGACCTTAGAATCTAGCAAAATCGATCCAACAGTCAGCCACGCCTGTTGTTCCTTGCGGTTGTTCCGGTATTGCCTGTTGTTGCTCCTGTGCTGACTGACGCGGTTACTTCCATCTTGCCTGTAGCAAAAACTATCTTGCAAGTTTGTTTGGACAGGAATGTTATGAATGAAGACTTTGTTTTTGGCAGATAGCAAATAACAAAAAAAAAAGGAAAAAAAAAGAGTACATTTCCAGAACAAACTTTGGTTAGCATCTTCCCCTGATCTTAATTGCATTAAAGAAATGGAGTTTGTACGGCATCTTTAATAAGCAGCTATTTTGGTAGCACAGAGTCATCGATCCTCTTAGAGTGATTTCTTCCAGAACAAAGGCTTCTTGGTACTTCAAAATACGTGGTGCAATTTATTTTCCTGGCCCTTAGACTGAGTGGAGTGGAGTTTTTTTGCAAGCTAATCCGTCTCGTTATTTTATAGTTTTCTGGGGTTTTGCAAGCCCAGAAAAGTAGATCAATTCAGTCAAACCAAAATCAAGGTCTGTGGGATCCTTGGCGCTCTCCGAGCTTGGTTGTTTTCTTGCAGACATTTCATGACCCAGCTAGTTAACATCATCAGCGGTAGGAGAGAATGGGGTTGGCAGAGAGGAGGAGGAGCAAGACAAGAAACAATGATTGGAAACTAAGCAAGGAAAGAACCAAACCTAGAATAAGGAAACATTTCCTGACAGAGGAGTTAATCAGTAGGAACAGTTTGCATTTGGAAGTTGTGGGTGGCATAGAAATTCGGTAAATTAAATTAAATTAATTGTGGGTGCTCCATCACTGGAGGCTTTTAAGAAGGAACTAGACAACCATTTGTCTGAAACGGTTATCCAGCAGAGGGTTGGACTAGAAGACCTCCAATATCCCATCCAACTCTGTTATTCTGTTATTCGTTGTCTCGGGAATCGGCCATTTTGCTCCCTCCGGCTTCTGTGGCTGGTACGTTATTCTTTCCACGCCTGAAGATCTCGCTGTGAGTTGTTCTCCTCCAGTGCACTTGCTCTCTGGGCACCTCATGCTGACAGCTGGCTGATGTTACAAGGGCACTTCATTTTTCCTCCCACTGACAGGTCTTGTGCTGTGCATGTTAAAAAGGAGGGTGGTTTTTCAGGGCCTTAAAAACAGGAGGAACTGTCGCTCGACGACAAATCAGTTTTGCATCCCCCGAATCCTTGGATTCCATCAAATCTTCCCTAGATATAGTTGGAAGGCTGGGAAGCCACCTCCAAGCATCATGTTGTTGTTGTTGTTGTTAGTTGCGAAGTCGTGTCCGACCCATCGCGACCCCATGGACAACGTTCCTCCAGGCCTTCCTGTCCTCTACCATCCTCTGGAGTCCCTTGAAGCTCACGCCGACTGCTTCAGTGACTCCATCCAGCCACCTCGTTCTCTGCCGTCCCCTTCTTCTTCTTTTGCCCTCCATCGTTCTCAGCATTAGGCTCTTCTCCAGGGAGTCCTTCCTTCTCATTAGGTGGCCAAAGGATTTGAGTTTCATCTTCAGGATCTGGCCTTCTAAAGAGCAGTCAGGGTTGATCTCCTCTAGGACTGACCGGTTGGGTCGCCTTGCAGTCCAAGGGACTCGCAGGAGTCTTCTCCAGCACCAGAGTTCAAAGGCCTCCATTCTTTGGCTCTCAGCCTTCCTTATGGTCCAACTATCCCAGCCATCCATTGCAACTGGGAAAACCATCGCCTTGACTATACGCACTTTGTCCCAGCTTCTGCCAACCTAGCAGTTCGAACGCACGTAAAAAAAATGCAAGTAGAAAAATAGGGACCACCTTTGGTGGGAAGGGAACAGCGTTCCAACGTGCGCCTTTGGCGTTGAGTCATGCCGGCCACATGACCACGGAGACGTCTTCGGACAGCGCTGGCTCTTCGGCTCTGAAATGGAGATGAGAGCCGCCCCCTAGAGTCGGGAACGACTAGCACATATGTGCAAGGGGAACCTTTATCTTTACGAAGCATTTCCCTCTCGGGCGGATGGAGCCTTGGTAGTACAGTGGTTTAATGCACCCTGTAATTAACACAGCTGCCTGCAATTTCTGCAGGTTCGAATCTCGCCAAGGCTCAAGGTTGACTCAGCCTTCCATCCTTTCTAAGGTGGGTAAATTGAGGACCCAGTTTGTGGGGGCAATAAGCTGACTTTGTATAAATATATACAAAAAGGATGAAGGCTATTGCTGAGCACATTGTAAGCTGCCCTGAGTCTCCGGAGAAGGGCGGCATATAAATCAAATAAAAATAAAATAAAATAAAAAATGGAAACCCTTGCTCCGAAGAGGCACCGTCGGCCATGACTCGGTTATCCCTGAAAGAACACCTCGTCATGCTCCAAAAGCAGATTTTTGAGGGAAGTGTTGACGCTTGTAGGATTGTGAAAGAGGTTTTACGTGTGTGTGAAAGAACCTGTTCTTGTAAAATGAAGGACAGTGTATTGCTTCACTCTCTTCGTTCGGCTTTCATCTGCAACGGTTGTTGACATATAGTGTTTACCCGCCTGACGATATGCCCCGGAGGCCCGGAGCATTTCCCATTTACTGTTCTCATTGAAGCATTAAATGGAGAGTGGGAGGCTCTTTCATTCTCCAGAAAATATGATTTTTATGGGCCCAGAACAGCCACAGCCGGTGACGAAGGCCATGAAGATTAAAAACCATCGATCGACTGTTACTTTTCTGTAAATAAAAGTACTCCCGATTTCAACCGAGGCAGCTGGTTAGACCAAAACCTGGTCTCTTCCTAAGGATGAATAAAAGAATAATAGAATGAAACAGAGTTGGAAGGGACCTTTAGAGCTCTTCTAGTCCAACCCCCTGCTCAGGCAGAAAAACCTATACCAGTGATGGCCAACCTTTTTCTCTTCGTGTGCCAAAGGTGCTCGTGCGTGGCAGTGTGCATGTGTGCAGGCAGCCATAATGGAATGCGCACGCCCCCGCGCATGAATGCATGAACACCCCTCCCCCCGCGCACATGCCCTCCAGAGGCCGGAGAGGCGCTCATTTCCGGACTTCTGGGAAGCCTGTTTTTCACCCTCCCCAGGCTCTACGCGGGCCCTGCACTTAAACTGGCATCCAAAACGGGCCGCGTGGAGCCTCCTGGGCCCAAAAATGGACCGTGGGGGTGGGACGCCACGTTCCCCCCACCTCCCTGCACATGGGAGTGTGACCCCCGCCCTTTCCCGCATGTGCATGCAACCCCCCCCTGCATGCACACGCATCTCCTGCATGCACCCGACCCCCTGCAAATCCCGAAAATCAGCTGGCTCGGTGACGGCTTGCGTGCCTGCAGAGAGGGCTCTGCCTGCCACTTCTGACACGCGTGGCATAGGTTCACCATTTGAGACAAATGGTTGTCCAAAATCTTCTTTACAAAACTTCCAGTGTTGGAGCACCCACAGCTTCTGAAAACAAGAGGTTCCACTGATGAGTTGTTCTCACTGTCAGGAAATTCCTCCTTAATTCCAGGTTGCTTCCACTCCGTGATAAACTTCCCATCGGTTGCTTCTTGTCCTGCCTTCAGGTGCTTTGGAGAATAGGTTGATTCCCCCCTCTTCTCAATGAGAGCCCCTCAAATACTGGGATGGCTGCTACTCTTGGCACCTTTGGTCCTTCTTTTCGTTAGACTTCAACCCTTCATTTTGGAAGCTTCCATTTAGAACCAGCTTCCAGAACCAAACATTAGTTTGAAGATATGGTGAGCGTTTCATTTTGTTTCTTTTTTCTTCACTGCCACAAATTCCAGAAATGATATCCAAATTAAGAACATATTTTCCTCTTTAAATAAAAGTATTCGATTTTGGTTTTGTTGATTAGAAAGATTTGGTTGTTCTAGAAATGGCTATTTATTTATTTATTTATTTATTGGTTCGATTTATATGCCGCCCTTCTCCGGAGACTCAGAGCGGTTTACAATGCGTTAAGCAATAGCCTTCATACTTTTGTATATACCTGCTCAGTAGGGCTTTCGACCCCCCCCCCAAAGTGGTGTTCTTTTTTATACAAAGTCAGCTTATTGCCCCCACAAACTGGGTCCTCATTTTACCTACCTCGAAAGGATGGAAGGCTGAGTCAACCTTGAGCCTGGTGAGATTTGAACTTGCAGTAATTGCAGGCAGCTGGTGCTATTTAACAGCGCTTTAGTCTGCTGCGCCACCAAGGCTCAGTGTAATGTGTAAAAGCAAAAAGTTGAAGTGTATTTATCTTGTACTGTGCTAGGAAGAGTTGGAAGTCAACGCCCCCTTTTCTTTCTTTTTCTCTTGCCCCTTGTATCTCACACACTCCCTTTCCCCATTTCCTTTCCTTTCCTTAATTTCCTATTTTCTTTTCTTTTTTTTGTATTTTATACAATAAAAAAATAAAACGAAGATATACCACTTTATAATGCCTTGGTAAGGCCACACTTGGAATATTGCATTCAGTTTTGGTCGCCACGATGTTAAAAAAAATGTTGAGATTCTAAAAAGAGTGCAGAGAAGAGCAACAAAGATGATTAGGGGAGTGGAGGCTAAAATATATGAAGAATGGTTGCTGGAATTGGGTATGTCTATGGGAGTATATCATGTCTATGGGAGACATGATAGCAGTGTTCCAATATCTCAGGGGCTGCCACAAAGAAGTGGGAGTCAAGCTATTCTCCAAAGCACCTGAAGGCAGGACAAGAAGCAGTGGGTGGAAACTCATCAAGGAGAGAAGCAACTTAGAACTAAGGAGAAATTTCCTGACGGTTAGAACAATTAATCAGTGGAACAACTTGCCACCAGAAGTTGTGAATGTTCCAATACTGGAAATTTTTAAGAAGAGATTGGATAACCATTTGTCTGAAGTGGTGTAGAGCTTCCTGCCTAAGCAGGGGGCTGGACTAGGAGACCTCCAAGGTCCCTTCCGACTCTGTTATTCTGTTCTATATGGTGAGCGATCTTAAAATCATGCTTAATGAACTTTAGAAGGTTGTGGACCAACCTGTTTGTACAGCTCAGAAGCCCAAAGCTGTTAAACCACATTCTGGTTTTTGGCAAAATCTGATCTCGGCTCCTGTGCTTTTCAAACCTTTTTTTATTATCGTAGTAGGTTGCGTGAACCCAGAAAACGTTAATGAAGCATTCTTAAGCACATTTTGCTTGCGGTATAGAAAGTCTTGCAATCCTAACATGGACCTGTTTTTCTGCTGTGTATGCATTTATTTTTTTTTATTATAAATTATACCACATCTAGAAATGATGCCATCTCCCTCATAGTGCAACTCTGGCTATTTGTGTCTTGGGTGTGTTTTCGATTTTATTCAAGATTCATTTTAATAAGGAAGATAAAAAGGAATGCAAACTAAAAAAATCAAAATCGGAGAGAAAACTAGAATTGCAAGAAAGGAAAGAAAAAATAGAAAAGGAAGAACAAAAGCCCAAAGAAGTAACTTTCGATCTTCTTTATAGGTACAATTATACATTTACCTCTTATCTGTCCCCAATTATAAATAAATTTCCCCACTGGAATATAAGGCATAAATTATCATTTCTGTTGAAGGCAGACTCTCCTCCCCTGGTAAGGGCTATCACTCGCTATCTTAAAAGGATGACAGCAATACGAGCCAGTTATATCGAAAAGAATTTCATTGATTGTAAGAAAGATGAGCTGACTTAGAGAGGAGCTATCTTATTTGGGTTATCTAGTCTTGGCAACTTAGCTATTGAAATCTGATATTGTAAAATGTTAATGTCATATATCATATATTTTTTTAGACTGTTATTTCTGGAACTGTTTTGTCTTTTTCCCTTTTTTTTCTGTTTTGTTTGAAAAGGCCTTCGGGCTATTCAATAAACTAATACTCTTACTCTGTGGTTAACAACCTAACACTCCTCTTGTTTACCATCTATCTTGTCTAATCATTAAACCTTAACTTCTTAAGTTCATTTTTGTTTTCTGTTTCTGCAAAAAGTGCATAAGATGTTTCCAATCGGCAATTTTGTTTGTTGCTGTTGTTAGTTGCGAAGTCATGTCCGATCCATCGCGACCCCATGGACAACGTTCCTCCAGCTCTTCCTGTCCTCTACCATCCTCTGGAGTCCATTGAAGCTCACGCCGACTGCTTCAGTGACTCCATCCAGCCAACTCGTTCTCTGCCGTCCCCTTCTTCTTCTTTTGCCCTCCATCGTTCCCAGCATTAGGCTCTTCTCCAGGGAGTCCTTCCTTCTCATGAGGTGGCCAAAGGATTTGAGTTTCCTCTTCAGGATCTGGCCTTCTAAAGAGCAGTCAGGGTTGATCTCCTCTAGGACTGACCAGTTGGATCGCCTTGCAGTCCAAGGGACTCGCAGGAGTCTTCTCCAGCACCAGAGTTCAAAGGCCTCCATTCTTTGGCGCTCAGCCTTCCTTATGGTCCAACTTTCCCAGCCATCCATTGCAGCTGGGAAAACCATCACCTTGACTATACGCACTTTTGTTGGCAGGGTGATGTCTCTGCTTTTTAGTAAACTATCTAGATTTGCCATAGCTTTCCTCCCCAGGAGCAAGTTATGATCCAAATCAGCAATAAAGGTAGATATATTGGATTTTTTTTTCTCTGATCAAAGAAGTCAGTTTAGCCATCTCAGCGAGTTCCAGCATCTTCACCCAACCTTCCTCATTGTGGCGAACACTGGGGAAAAAAAATCTGCTTTTTCTGTTAGGTTCTTGTGGACAGCAGGGTGCTTTATTGCCGTTGTAAATTCTCTCTCCAGTTCTTGATGTGTCCCTTGGAGAAATGACTCTGCAAAGAAGAGGGGAAAAAAAGGGGGGGTGGAGAGATTTTGTCCCGCTGTTCTTGGCGCTTTTCTCAGCGTGCAACTCAATCTATGTTTTAGATCAGTCCTAAAAGTGGACGTTTGCATATGAATACATGTCTGCAGAGCTTTTTGGCAACATGTTCATTGTATATATGTATACAATGACAATAAAGGTTATTATTATCGTCCCTTTTATTCACATTAAACATGAAACTCAGTCAACTGAACATTCAAAAATGCATCACAAATACCATTTACTGGTGCTAATGGTTGATACGGGTTGCTGCCAGCGTCTTAGGTATCAACCAAGTACCTTCTTAAGATGTACGATGTTCCAAGTAGCACAATTTTTTGCAGTTCTGGTGTTATTGCAAGAAGCTGCCATTTCTTGATGTGTTTTGTAAAATTCTCGGACATGGTACCAAGCACCCCGATGACAATGGGTATCACTGTCACATGTTTCATCCATAATCACGTAGTTTTGATGGCCAGGTTGCGATATTTTGTGATTTTTTTTCCCCAGTTCTTTTTCTTCAACTCTGGCGTCTCCTGGTACCGCGATATGAATAAATTGTACGTTTCGGTTTTCGACAACTGTGATATCTGCCATGTTGTGTTCCAAATGACGAGCCATCTGTATTTGAAAAATCCCACAAGATCTTCACCTCCTCATTTTCTATGACTTTTTTCCACTTTTATGTTCCCGTGACTTTTCGGATACAGGGAAGGGCGTATTTTTTTACATAATGATCAGTGGATTAATTTAGCAACTCGATCATGTCTAGCTTTGTAATCGGTTTGCGTGATTTTGCTGCACTCGCATATTAAGCGTGAAACAGTTTCAGCTTTGTCATTGCAAAGTCGGCAGTTTGGATTGTCGGTGGCTATTGCAAAATCGCCATTCCCTCCCCACTCCAGGGGAAGGATATTGCAAAATCTCCATTCCCACCCGACTCTGGGGCCAGCCAGAGATGGCATTTGCTGGTTCTCCGAATTACTGAAAATTTCCGGTACCGGTTCTCCAAAACGCATCAGAACCTGCTGGATTTCACCCCTGCTTTAAACCCCTAGCTTGATATATCTCTCCCCCCCCCCTTGGAGGACTGCCCTCTGTCCTGTTCCCAGATTAAAACCCTCCTCTGCAGTTAGAGGAAAAGAATGACGTTTATATCTGGTGTTTTCAGCCTTGAGCCTGCGCCAAGAGGGAGCTGCCAAGCATTCCTTGCTGAAGGTCATTGCCAGTGGTCACTCTTGGAAGCAGGGAAAGGGGTCCTATTGATTTCCCCTTTGCTCTACCTGGCAAGTCGGCTGTCAACTCTACCTTTGGAAGGAGCTGGAGGGGTTTTGCTTAGCTCAACCCACAACTTCTACCCTTCTGGCACATGGTGTCCTCTACTGATCTGATTTTCACACTGTTCGGTCCAAATTCTGGGTCTGAGTTCCCACATTGCAACAAAGCTGTTGGGTTGGGAAAGGTGGGGGGGGGGGTTTGGAAAGCAAACCATGGTTGGCTGAGTTGAGCCAGGAAACGGAGCCAAACGTTACAGCCCTCAAAGGCAAGGAGGTGGATTTTGCCGGGCGTGTTCAGCCATGCACTTTTGGGGAGATGGAAATTGCTCCATCGTTCTGCGAGTGGATTATTTTTTGTGGTTTATAAACTGCATGAACATTTTGAAGCAGTGTTTAGCAACTTTAAGGTGGACTTCCACTCCCAGAATTCCCCAGCCAGCATGCTTTAAGATGGGTGGACTTCAACTCCCAGAATTCCCCAGCTAGCATGCTTTAAGATGGGTAGATTGTAACTCCCAGAATTCCCCAGCCAGCATGCTTTAAAATGGATGGACTTCCACTCCCAGAATTCCCCAGCTAGCATGCTTTAAGATGGGTGAACTTCCACTTCCAGAATTCCCCAGCTAGCATGCTTTAAGATGGGTGAACTTCCACTTCCAGAATTCCCCAGCTAGCATGCTTTAAGATGGGTGAACTTCCACTTCCAGAATTCCCCAGCTAGCATGCTTTAAGATGGGTGAACTTCCACTTCCAGAATTCCCCAGCTAGCATGCTTTAAGATGGGGTAGATTGTAACTCCCAGAATTCCCCAGCCAGCATGCTTTAAAATGGATGGACTTCCACTCCCAGAATTCCCCAGCCAGCATGCTTTAAGATGGGTAGATTTCAACTCCCAGAATTCCCCAGCCAGCATGTTTTAAAATGGATGGATTTCCACTCCCAGAATTCCCCAGCTAGCATGCTTTAAGATGGGGTAGATTGTAACTCCCAGAATTCCCCAGCCAGCATGCTTTAAGATGGGTAGATTGTAACTCCCAGAATTCCCCAGCCAGCATGCTTTAAGATGGGTAGATTGTAACTCCCAGAATTCCCCAGCCAGCATGCTTTAAAATGGATGGACTTCCACTCCCAGAATTCCCCAGCTAGCATGCTTTAAGATGGGTGGATTATAACTCCCAGAATTCCCCAGCTAGCATGCTTTAAAATGGGTGGATTATAACTCCCAGAATTCCCCAGCCAGCATGCTTTAAGATAGGTAGACTTCCATTCCCAGAATTCCCCATCCTTCCCCAAAGGATGACATAATAGCAGTGTTCCAATATTTGAGGGGCTGCCACAAAGAAGAGGGGGCCAACCTATTTTCCAAAGCACCAGAAGGCAAGAGAAGAAGCAACGGATGGAAACTTACCAAAGAGAGAAGCCACGTAGAATTAAGGAGAAGTTCCCTAACGGTGAGAACAATTAACCAGTGGAACAACTTGCCTCTAGAAATTGTGGGTTCTCCATCACTGCAGATTGAGATTGGACAACCATTTGTCTGAAGTGGAGTAGGGTTTCCTGCTTGAGCAGGGGGTTGGACTAGAAGACCTCCAAGGTCCCTTCCAACTCTTGATTCTGTTAAGTTGCTAGTCCTTAGGAGCACTCGTGGCGAAGGACGGAAGGGAGGCTGGGTTTTCTGGCTCGAAGATTTGCAAACGTGCTCAGAAGTTTAATGGTGGCTTTTGTGTGTCTTTTTTTATTTTTTTATTTTCCTTTTTCCATGCTGAATAGTTTGCGCTGTCTCTTTCTTGAGTTTGCTAAATAGCTGGCTCGGTGCCAAAGTAGGCACATTAGACACAGCCAGTTGAATGGGAGGGAGGCCCAGCCGAATCTACCCCCCGAAGGCGCATTTATCTTTTCACCTACCAGATGGTTCTGCAAAGTAAATTTCAGCTTGGATTCAGGACCGTATTGGGAAAAGCAGAAACTCTGAAAGTTTCTGGCTTTGTTCTTTCTTGAAATATAGATAGATAGATAGATAGATAGATAGATAGATAGATAGATAGATAGATAGATAGATAGATGTTTTATTTCCTTTTCGTAGGCTTTATGTGTATTTCTCTTTAGCCAGGTTCTTCCTACATAAACCAAGATTTTTATGCAGCCCTAGTTCAATGAAATCACAATCCACTAGTTTCTAGGCTCTTTTTTTTCTGGCAGCCAGCAAACACTCTCCCAATGGGCAGCAGAGTGTTTGCTGGCTGCCAGAAAAAAAAAAAAAACCTAGAAACTAGTGGATTGTGATTTCACTGAACTAGGGCTGCATAAAAATCTTGGTTTACGTAGGAAAGAGAAATACATACAAACCAACAAATCTTGGTTTACGTGGCTAAAGAGAAATACATACATACATACATACATACATTCATATATTCATACATACATACATACATACATGTCTTCTTAAGTTTTCGCGGGTGTGCATATGCAAAAAATTAAAATCTCGGGTGTTTTCCCGCATCATTATAAATAAGTTGGTTAATGTAGAAGCTACATGAAGAGCCTGAAGATGACAGGGTTGTGAGCCTGTCGAAACGTTGCTTTAAGAAAAACTTTTAAAGTCACTGGTAGGATTTTAGCTGAGGTTTTAAAGGACCTTGCAGAGTGCTCTGTAAGGATTTTTAGAAGATTTTAAGCTGGGATTTTAACCAGGATTTTAAATATTTTAACCAACTTATTTATAATGATGCGGGAAAACACCCGAGATTTTAATTTTTTGCATCCCTTCATATATTGTTGTCTTGTTTGCGATGGCCCTGGGGAAAAAAAAGAAGTTTTGCTTGTTTAAACAAAGAAAAATAGGTCAGGGGTGATTCATTTCTCTCGATCCTTTACTGCTGTAAAGACAGATGGATGCTTCTTTCTCTTGTTTATTTATCCGGTAAATGCATTTCTCTCTTGCCGCAATCATCAATCAGCTCTCCGCGCCGATTCCCAGAACGAGACAGCAAACACATGAGCCAAAATCCCTACACTTTCAACCAGTGGTGGGTTTCAGAATTTTTTACTACCGGTTCTGTGGGCGTGGCTTGGTGGGCATGGCAGGGGAAGGATAATGTAAAATCTCCATTCCCATCCCACTCCAGGGGAAGGATACTCCAAAATCCCCATTTCCTTGTTCCTTGACTTGTCCCAGCTTCTGCCAACCTAGCAGTTCGAAAGCAGGTAAAAAATGCAAGTAGAAAAATAGGGACCACGTTTGGTGGGAAGGGAACAGCGTTCCGTGCGCCTTTGACGTTGAGTCATGCCGGCCACGTGACCACGGAGACGTCTTCGGACAGCGCTGGCTCTTCGGCTTTGAAACGGAGATGAGCACCGCCCCCTAGAGTCGGGAACGACTAGCACTTATGTGCGAGGGGAACCTTTACCTTTACCTTAAGAAGTTTGTGGTTGCTTCGGAAGACGGTGAGAAGACAGAAAAAGCAAAGGACTACAGCTTAGTCCTTGACTTACAACAGTTCATTTAGTGGCCATTCAGAGTTGCAGTGGCACTGAAAAAAAGTGACTTACAGTCGTTCTTTCACGCTTAGGATTGCTGCAGCATCACAGGATCGAAATTCCAGGCACTTGGGAACTGGTTCTCCTCCTCCTCCTCCTCCTCCTTCCTAAGGCATCTTGTCTTCTCCATGATGGTCTTCGAGCAATGCAACTTGGAGAAATGCCCCAGATGGTTTCTAATCTTCGGGTGTCAGAACGGTGAAAGATGGCATAGATAAGAGGGCCAGCTGTCATCTTGAATCACACTGAGAAAATTCGGTGTTCTATATTTTCTTAGCGCTGGAGCCCAAGTTATTTTAGGGGAGAGGTTCAGTAGCTCAGTTCCTCCCTGGCCCCCTGTAAAAATGGAGAGTTTTCTTTTTTTTTTCTTTTTTCTTTATCATGTAATGTTAGCGAGAAAGAATTTTAGATGGGATTAAAAAGTACGAAAAGGGAAAGAAAAATGAGAAGAACGCTGGCTGCGAAGGTCAGAAATATGGCCATCGCGTAACCTTAAAGGTAAAGGTTCCCCTTGCACATATGTGCTAGTCGTTCCCGACTCTAGGGGGCGGTGCTCATCTCCGTTTCAAAGCCGAAGAGCCAGCGCTGTCCGAAGACGTCTCCGTGGTCATGTGGCCAGCATGACTCAACGCCAAAGGCGCACGGAACGCTGTTCCCTTCCCACCAAAGGTGGTCCCTATTTTTCTACTTGCATTTTTTTACCTGCTTTCGAACTGCTAGGTTGGCAGAAGCTGGGACAGGTCACGGGAGCTCACCCCAATTACGCGGCACTAGGGATTAAAACCGCTGAACTGCCGACCTTTCAATCGACAAGCTCAGCGTCTTAGCCACTGAGCCACCGCGTCCCTTCACGCAACCTTGGGACGCTGCAATTGTCACCAATACACCGTAGTTTCCGAGCGGCCAACTTTTGATCGTGTGACATTGGGGATTGGTGCGACCGTTGTAAGTCACTCTTTTCAGGCCCATTTCGAACGTCAGTCCCTAAATGAATGGTTGTAATTTGAGGACTGTCTGTAGACTCCATTTAGTAGCAATATTTTGGTCTTCCCTTATCTCACGCCTCAAATGTCTCTTAACTTGACCTTCTTCACTCTCTCTTCCTATTTGTGGCAAAAGGTTAGCCTATCTCGAGCATATAGTTATTTGTTTATTTTTATCAGTGCCTTTATTGTGGTTTTTTTTTTTTTACATATAACTCAAGGTGCTGAAGATATGCAACATATCTTCTTCCTCCTATTTTCCCAACAACAGCCCTGTGAGGTGGGTTGGGCTGAGAGAGAGTGACTGGACCAAAGTCACCCAGCTGGCTTCCATGCCTAAGGCGGGACTAGAACTCACTGTCTCCTGGTGATTGGCTCAAAGTCACCCAGCTGGCTTTCATGCCTAAGGCGGGACTAGAACTCACTGTCTCCTGGTGATTAGCCCAGAGTCACCAGGCTAGTTTTAATGCCTAAGGCGGAACTAGAACTCACCATCTCCTGGTGATTGTCTCAGAATCACCCAACTTGGTTTTCATGTCTAAAGCGGAACTAGAACTCACCATCTCCTGGGGACTGGCCCAAAGTCACCCAGCTGGTTTTAATGCTTAAGATGGGACTAGAACTCACCATCTCCTGGTGATAGTCCCAGGATCACCCAACTTGGTTTTCATGTCTAAAGCGGAACTAGAACTCACGGTCTCCTGGTGATAGTCCCAGAATCACCCAACTTGGTTTTCATGTCTAAAGCGGAACTAGAACTCACCATCTCCTGGTGATAGTCCCAGAATCACCCAACTTGGTTTTCATGTCTAAAGCAGAACTAGAACTCACCGTCTCCTGGCAACTGGCCTAAAGTCACCCAACTGGCTCTCATGCCTAAGACCGGACTAGAACTCACTATCTCCCGCTTTCTAACCTGGTGCCTTAACCGCTAGACTAAATTGGCTCTCAATATACAGCAGAACTTAAAACAGGCATTTTTCCAAGCGTGCAGAATTACTCTTTTTCGAAATGCATTCAACAACAACAACAACTACAACAACATTCGAAGTGACAGGCTTTTGTTGTGATGTCTCCAAGGGATCAACCCAGGGCAAGAATAATCTGCTCCAGTTGAATGCCGAATAGGTCACTTTTTCATCCCTGGAGGGGGGTGGCGGGAGAGAAATCTACCCGTCCCCCCCCTCTTCTTTCACCAACTACTTTGTCATGCTGAGGTTGCTGCTGTCGACATCCGGATCTAGTTTCCTTGTAAATCCTCCTTGTGGGTGTTCCCTGGGTTGTGTCTCCGGCCAGCCAATGACGCCGAGAGAGCGTGCGTTTCTTTTGCACAGTCATGCTGAGCTGGGGTTCGGAGAAGAAGAAGAGTTCTTGATTGGCCAAGTGTGATTGGACACACAAGGAATTTGTCTTCGGTGCATAAGCTTTCAGTGTACGTAAAAAAAAAAAATACATTCCTCGTGAATCATAAGATGCAACACTTAACGATAGTCATAGGATACTAAATAAGCAATTAAATCATACTGGGAAACTTAATAAAACAATATAAACCGTAAATATGCAAGCAACAATAAGTGGGAGGAGATAGGTCATAGGAAGGATAACAACAACAACAACAACAACAATAATAATAATAATAATAATAATAATATAATATAATAATAATAAATAAAAATAGAAACTCAAGATCTCGTGGGACTTTAGGATTCAGACTGACAGGCACTTGGTCCACAACACACCTGACATAACAATAGTTGAAAAGAAAAAAGTATGGTTCATTGACATTGCAATACCTGGTGATGCACGAATTGAAGATAAGCAGCAAGAAAAAATCACAAAGTACCGGGACTTGCAAATCGAAGTTGAGCGACTGTGGAAAAAGAAATTGTGTGTTGTCCCGATTGTAATTGGAGCCCTCGGAGCAATACCCAAAGGGCTACCCCGCTATTTAGAAATTTTAAATTTGCCGGACTTGAACATTTTGACTCTACAAAAAACCACCTTACTCGGAACAGCTTACATCCTCCGACGATACCTTAAGAGTTCCTAGGTCCTTGGTTAGGACTCGAGCTGCTGAGCTATTAACCAGCCTCAAAGGCTGTGAATCTCACTAAAGATTAACCAATAAATAATAATAATAATAATAATAATAATAATAATAATAATAATAATAATAATAATAATAATAATAATAATAATAATACAGTCTTAGTAAATAGTCTGACAGTGTTGTGGGAATTAGTTTAGCAGAGTGATGGCATGTGGGGAAAAAACTCGTTGCCTCTAGTTGTTCTGGTGTGCAGAGCCCTATAGCAATGATGGCTATATTTTAAAATTTTAATGGGTTATTTTATGGGGAAAGGGTTTTAAAATTTAGGGAAGCCAAACTGATTTAATTTTGTTTTAATTCTTTTTAATTTTTATACCGTATGTGTCTTAAATTTTGGCTGTTCACCGCCCTGAGTCCTTCGGGAGAAGGGCGGTATACAAATTTAAATAATAAATAAATAAATAAATAAATAAATAAATAAATAAATAAATAAATAAATAAATAAATAAATAAATAAATAAATAAATAAATAAATAAATAAATAAATAAATAAATAAATAAATAATAAATAAATAAATAAAGGCTAACCTTTTCCAGACTGAGTGTGTGAATGCATGCATGCGCAAATATGCGGCCAAAGCCCTAAAATGCACTGCGCGTGCACTCCCATGCATCTGTCCCCCCGTGCGTGCGCACAGGGCCCCACACATGCACCCCGCCTCCACGCATGCATGCATCCCCACACACACGTGCCCCACCCCCTGCGCATGCGTGGCAGAGACCCGAAGACAAGCTGGCCGGTGGGAGGCACGCACGCAAGAGTGGCAGAGCTGAACTGGGACGATGGCTCGTATGCCATCAGAGAGGGTGCTGCGTGCCACCTCTGGCACACCTGCCATAGATTCGCCATCACGGCCCTGTAGCGTCGTTTTGAGGGTAGGAGTTGAAACAGCTTATGTCCAGGATGCGAGGGATCTGTAGATATTTTCACAGCCCTCTTTTTGACTCGTGCAGTATACAGGTCCTCCATGGAAGGCAGGTTGGTAGCCATGTTTTTTTCTGCCGTTCTAATTCTCCTCCGAAGGCTGTGTCTGTCTTGTTGGGTTGCGGAGTGTTTCCGGCCAGCCAATGACGCCGAGAGTGTGTTCCTTTTGCACAGTCATGCTGAGCTGGGGCTCTGTGAAGAGAGCAGAAAGGAAACCACTTGAGTCATTTTGATGGGCTCAGAATGTGAAATCACCTCATGGGGTTCTTTTTATCTCGACGGAGAGGCACAGAAGGACTTATTTTGGGGGGAGGGGGCAGGCAGCCCACTGAGCTGCCTCTCGGTACCCCGAGACTCAAACCTGCCGACACTCTTTGTCTCTGCAGAAAAATAAGTTGCAGGATGGGTTTTTTAGAACGTACAATCCAGTGGTGGGTTCCTCCCGGTTCGGCCCGGTTCGGTTGAGCCGGTAGCGGTGATGATATGACATCACCGAACTGGTTCTCTTTGTTCGGGAGCTGCCTTACGCCATTTCAGACAAATGATTGTTCGATCTCTTCTTCTTCTTTTCTTTTTTTAACAGTTTATTTATACATTTTCATTTAACATAACACAAGTGCTTTGTGAATAGTGTATTGTCTGGGTCAATTTGCTTACTTAGTAATCCTTTTCCAGCTCATAATTTCTACATCTGTTCTCCAAACATTTATAAAAAGAATCCCATGTTCGAAAATACTCTGTATATTCTTTTCCTTTCATCTTTAATGTCAGTCTGTCCATTTCTGCACAATCTAATATTTTTTTTCAATGACAGCTTCATCTCTCGGTATTTCCTCATTTTTTCCAGTACTGTGCAAATACAATTCTTGCCGTTGTCAAAACATGTAGTATTAAATTCCCCTTATCGTACTTTTCTGGTATTATACCTAACAAAAATATTTCCCGGCTTATAATCTATATGCCGCTTTAACATTTTTTTCTAACGATGTGTGTATTTTTGTCCATTGTTTCTTTGCTTTCACACATGTCCACCAGATGTGACAGTAAGTGCCTGGTGTGTTCGATCTCTTCTTAAAAACGTCCAGTGATGGTGCACCCACAAACTTTCGAAGCTAACCTCTTACAACAGGAAGGACAGTTTCTTCCTACAGACTAAAGTTTGTCATTTTCACTAAATCTTCCAGTTCTGGGAGAAATTCACCATGCAGCAGCCTTTGTTCCCACTAGTGTTCATTTTGGCTTATTTTTAGGGACATCTGAAGCAAAAGGCGTGGGTTCAAACATCTGATGGGATTGAATTACATTTCTTTTTTAACTCTAAAAAATAGCCGTTTTGATTATTCGGGAGTTGTTGAAGTTTGCTTCTTCGTTTTAAGAACGCAAATGAATTCCTTTCCATCTGCAGAAGTTTTAACTATCTGATTTCGAGCTGAATTTGCAAACTTTGCACCTTCAGGGATAATGTAGTTGGTTTTCTGAATCTGCCTCTGGAATTGCTGGGGAAAAGAAGTATAAATGTTGGGCTAAATCTGAGTACAAAGGTTTTCTGAGTTTTAAATCAGCTGCTGGAACTGCTGTGCAGCCAAAGCATTGTCGATGCTATTAAATCCACGATAAATCTTCAATGTGATCTTGTCGTTTGGCCAAATTTTATATCCCGTACTGATCCAACAAGCTGAGACTTGGGTTATACTGGATTGAGAAGTTAAGGATTTGGGGCAAAGCTGCCCGAACATGTTTCCTGGCGGAATTTAACTTGCAAGGCAATTTCGATTTGGAAACTTTTGAGCCGTACCTTCCCTACAAGAAGGAGCTGGGAAAATGAGTGTTTCTAAAAGGAGAATAAATTCTTCATTATGGTTCAGAGAATGGATGAATGGCTGCAAAAATTGATGGAGTTAGCAGAGATGGCTAAATTGACTGGTTTGATCAAAGAAAAGAAAAAACAAACAAACCTACAATCACTTTTATTTCTACTTGGAAACCGTTTCTGGACTTTGTGCTCGAGGTGGAAAAAAAATGTTCTCGTGATCAAAATTCAGACACTTGGCAACTGGCTCATATTTATGACGGTTGCAGTGTCCCGGGGTCACTGATCCCCTTTTGCGACCTTTTGAAAAGTCAATGGGGAATTCGGATTCACTTAACAACCGGTGTTCCTATCTTATCCACAACAGTGATTCACTTAACCACGTGAGGCGGGATAGGTTGTAAAATGGAACAAAACTCACATAAGAAATGTCTCACTGAACAATATAAATTTTGGGCTCGATTGTGGTCGTAGGTCGAGAACTCCCTGTAATATATTTTTCTTTCCTGCACATCCGCGGACGGATGCATCATTCCTCTCTCGCTTACCTTTCCAGGTGGCATCGCCGGAGGTATTGAAATCTGCATCACATTCCCCACTGAATACGTCAAGACCCAGCTGCAGCTGGACGAAAAGGCCAACCCACCACGCTATAAAGGCATCGGTAAGGCTGGGCAGCCCAGAGTTTCCATCAACCCACCAATAGCAATAGCACTTAGACTTATATACCGCTTTACAGTGCTTTCCAGCCGTCTCTAAGCGGTTTACAGAGTCAGCCTCTTGCCTCCAACAATCTGGGTCCTCATTTTACCCACCTCGGAAGGATGAGAAGGCTGAGTCAACCTTGAGCCAGTCAGGATCGAACTCCCAGCAGTGGGCAGAGTTAGCTTGCAATACTACATTCTAACCACTGTGCCACCAGAAAGGAGAATGAGAAAGGAAATTACGAGAGGAAGGGAAGGGAAGGGAGGAAGGAAGGAAGGAAGGAAGGAAGGAAGGAAGGAAGGAAGGAAAGGAAGGAAAGGAAGGAAAGGAAGGAAAGGAAGGAAGATAGCAATAGCACTTAGACTTATATACAGTACCGCTTCACAGTGCTTTATAGCCCTCTCTAAGCGATTTACAGAGTCAGCCTCTTACCTCCAACAATCTGGGTCCTTGTTTTACCCATTGCAGAAGGATGGAAGGCTGAGTCAACCTTGAGCCAGTCAGGATCGAACTCCCAGCAGTGGGCAGAGTTAGCTTGCAATACTGCATTCTAACCACTGTGCCACCAGAAAGGAGAATGAGAAAGGGAATTACGAGAGGGAGGGAGGGAGGGAGGGAGGGAGGGAGGGAGGGAAGGAAGGAAGGAAGGAAGGAAGGAAGGAAGGAAGGAAGGAAGGAAGGAAGGAAGGAAGGAAGGAAGGAATTGCAGTAACACTTAGACATATATACTGCTTCACAATGCTTTATAGCCCTCTCTAAGTGGTTTACAGAGTCAGCCTCTTGCCCCCAACAATCTGGGTCCTCATTTTATTGACCCCGGAAGGATGGAAGGCTGAGTCAACCTTGAGCCAGTCAGGATTGAACTCCTGTCAGTGGGCAGAGTTAGCTTGCAATACTGCATTCTAACCACTGTGCACCATGGATGGATGGATATATCTTATAAAGGATATAAGATATCCTTCCGTTTTGTCTCTCTGACAAAACGAACCTGTTTTGACCTGTTCTCCATATTTACACGCCTGTTTCTTTCTGTTTCTCTGTTTGGAGAGAGTTGTTTTTTCTTATTAATACGGGTATTTTTCCTCCTTCTTTTCTTTATGCGCAGTGGACTGCGTCCGAGTGACGGTCAGGGACCATGGGATCAAAGGCCTTTACCGAGGCCTCAGCTCGCTGGTGTATGGGTCCATCCCGAAAGCTGCCGTGAGGTAAACATCTACTGGTGGGAAGGGGGTCGGGTGTGATGTGAAGACACAGATGTGAGGACAATCAACCGATGGAACAGAAGTTGCCTTCGGAAGTTGTGGGAGCTTCATCACTGGATGAAGAGACTGGACTGCCTTCTGTCGGAAGTGGTGTAGGGTCTCCTGCTTCTGCGGGGGGTTGGACTAGATGACCTATAAGATCCCTTCCAACTCTTAATCTGAATCTATCTAAGATGATCAAAGGTCTGGAGACTAAAACGTATGAAGAATGGTTGCAGGAACTGGGCATGGCTAGTCTAGGGAAGAGAAGGACCAGGGGAGACATGATAGCAGTCTTCCAATATTTGAGGGGCTGCCACAGAGAGGAGGGGGGTCAAGCTATTTTCCAAAGCACCTGAAGGCCAGACAAGGAATAATGGATGGAAACTGAACAAGGAGAGATTCAACCTGGAAATAAGGAGAAGTTTTCTGACAGTGAGAGCAATCGACTAATGGAACAGAGAAGTTGCCTTCAGAAGTTGTGGGAGCTTCATCGCTGGAAGCTTTCAAGAAGAGACTGGGCTGCCATCTGTTCAGAAATGGTGTAGAGTCTCCTGCTTGGGAGGAGGGTTGGACTAGATGATCTATAAGGTCCCTTCCAACTGTTAATCTGGAATTTCAGAAAGCTTTTGGAAATTCCCTTCTCCAAAGTTTCATCAGAATAACTACCACAGACAGGTGTGCGATGCATGGAAGGAGAGTGCAGAACCTTTGGAGTTGAAAATGTTCCAAGCTTGAAAAATTAGTTTTGAAGCTTCTAGATATGGGTCAGTTTTAGGTTGATCAAGTTTTCTTTCCTACAGATAGTCCTTGACTTAACAACACTGAAAAAAAGTTGACTTAGGTTCGTGTTTCACACTTAACGACCGTTGCACGGTCATGGAATCAAAATTCAGACACTTAGCAACTGACTCGTAATTATGACGAGTTGCAGTGTCCCTAGGCCCCGTGATTCCCTTTCGCGACCTTCTGACGAGCAAAATCAATGGGGAAGCCAGATTCACTTAACAACCGGGTTACTCACTTAACAACTGCAATGATTCGCTGAACAACCGGGGCAAGAAATGTCGTAAAATGGGGCAAAACTCACTTCACAAATGTCTCACAGAAATGTTGGGCTCAATTGTGGTCATAAATCAAGGACAACCTATCTTGGATTGCATATTTGACCTGAGAGTTTTGTAATCTTAAGGAATCTTATCCTTATTATGTTTCCTGGATCATAAACATTTTGGGGCATTCAGTATCCCTTAATTGGTTTTATTCGATGTCTTAATTCCGTTTGGAATTTGCTGGTCTGTGCCTGGATAAAGGAATTCATTGATTTATTGCTTCATTTGCCCTACAGTGATGAGCTAAGCAGTGATTTATAGCTTAGTCTGTTATATGCTGGTCTGTAATCCTAATAAAGGTTTGATTTGTGGGTTATCTAGACTCAGCCAGTTGTGGTTGAATTCAACAAAGCAAATCTTAGCTTTACTCGGCGATCTGCAATGATTGGAATGGCCAAGGTTGAACAAGCCAAGTTGGCGTGATCCCTTGAATCTTGGTTTAGCAGGGGCTGTTTTCATTCATTTTTTTATCCCTAGAAGGAACAAATAATAGCTTTTGCTGGCACTTTGTGACTGGCTTCTCTCTTTTACCTCATTCCTGACTCAAAGTTCAGACATGCCAGATTTTCTGTGTGTGTACCTAGCGATGGGCGGGAGAAGGGAGAATCGGGTTGTGTAATGAGGATTTATTTGAATAAAGTCAGGAGGGAAGAGAGTGGGAGATAAGTCAGGAATATTTAGAAATGTTTGGTTTGGAGTGGGGGTGGGTGTGTGGATTTCATCCCTGCATTCTCAAATGGGGAGAGGGGGATTTTGTCCCCAAATTTCAGGTTTAAAAAAAAGAGAGTTTGGCCCCAGATTGTAGTTGGGAGTGGGAGAGAAATTGTTCCCCATATTCTCAAGTAGAGGGGATGCAATTCATCCCCCAGATTTTTTTTTTGGGGTGGGAGACAGAATTAGGCTCCAGTGGGGAAGGGGAGGATGGGTGGGGAGGATGGGTATTGGTCTCTGTACTCAATAGAGTAGGGTAGAGTAGAGTAGAGTAGAGTAGAGTAGAGTAGAGTGGAATGGAATGGAATGGAATGGAATGGAATGGAATGGAATGGAATGGAATGGAATAGAATATGGAATTGGAGTAGAATGGAATAGAATAGAATAGAATAGAATAGAATAGAATAGAATAGAATAGAATAGAATAGAATAGAATAGAATAGAATAGAATAGAAATAAGGAATGGAATGGAATGGAATGGAATGGAATAGCATAGCATAGAATAGAATAGAATAGAATAGAATAGAATAGAATAGAATAGAATAGAATAGGTGGAGTAGAATAGAATAGAATAGATGGAATAGAATAGAATAGAATAGAATAGAATAGAATAGAATAGAATAGAAATAAGGAATGGAATGGAATGGAATGGAATGGAATAGCATAGAATAGAATAGAATAGAATAGAATAGAATAGAATAGAATAGAATAGAATAGGTGGAGTAGAATAGAATAGAATAGAATAGATGGAATAGAATAGAATAGAATAGAATAGAATAGAATAGAATAGAAATAAGGAATGGAATGGAATAGAATAGAATAGAATAGAATAGAATAGAATAGAATAGAATAGAATAGAATAGAATAGAATAGAATAGAATAGAATAGAATAGAATAGATGTTACCCAGTTGGGTCAAGAAACGCCTGCAAAAATACACCGCCAATCTCAGAGAGCACCAAGAAAACCCCACAGTTCAACCCTAAGCTACACAATTTCTCTTCCTATCATTAAAATGAAGAAGCTCTGTCTGTATTGGCAGAATGATAAACGCACAGTGTGCGACAGTGTTGTTTTAGTCGAGGGCCTTCATTGTTCTACCTTGGGCCCACCAACCTTCTCTTCTTCATTCCCCCCCTACACAGGTTTGGCATGTTTGAGTTCCTGAGCAACCACATGAGAGATGCCGATGGAAAACTAGACAGCACGCGTGGCCTTCTTGCCGGTTTGGGGGCCGGCGTGGCTGAAGCCGTGGTCGTGGTCTGCCCCATGGAAACCATCAAGGTAAAAAAACCTTGAAAAGAAAGAGGACACGTGTTTGTGGACTCCTTGTTCCTTGAGAACAACCTTATTTTCAAATCTGGAGGTGCCGAGAACGGGAGTCAGCAACCTGCAGCTCTGGAGCCGCATGTGGCTCTTTCATCCCTCAGCTGCGGCTCCCTGTCGCTCAAAATATGCATCACAACCGCCAATGTGCGACATCTACCGGCACGCGATTTATTGAGCTTTTCGACCCCCAGTAGGCCAACCATGGATAAATCCAAGAAAAGAAAAGTTTCAGAAGAAAACAGAACGTTTAATTCAACTACATATGCTAGTTTTGTGGCTGCTCAAGAAATAGTCAGGCACGGGAAGGGTTTTGTGGCTCCCGGTGTTTTCTTTTCTGTGGGAAACGGGTCCAAATGGCTCTTTGAGTGTTTAAGGTTGCTGACCCTTGGCCGAGAACCATCTCACATCCTTCTCTGGAGTCACACTTATTGTTGTCTTCTCTGCTACCCTTCTTCTGCAGGTCAAGTTCATCCATGACCAATGTTCTCCCAATCCAAAATACCGGGGTTTTTTTCACGGCGTGCGGGAGATCGTCCGGGAACAAGGTGAGAAACGGGGATCGTTGGTTATCGACACAACATCTTATCTTCTTTTTCTATCTGCAGAATTGGAAATTAACTGGGTTTAAATATCAGTGAAGCTGGGTGGCTTAGACTTATTTAGAAGAAGCTGAACGTAATGCATAAAATATAGGAAGCTGTTGATTTACGGTCACAGTGGAGCCCAAAATTTCCATTGCGAGCAAGACAGTCGTTAAGTGAGCCATTTTATGTCCTTTGTTGCCATCATCGTTAAGTGAAAACGCAATTGTCAAGTTAGTGACGTAGTTGTTAAGTGAATCGTGGCTTCCCCATTGACTTTGCTTGTCAGAAGGCAAAGGAGAGAAGGAGAAAGAGAGGAGGAGAAGAAGGAGGAGGAGAAGAAAAGGAAGAAGAGGAGAAGGAGAAGGAGAAGGAAGGAGGAGAAGAAGTAGCAGGAGAAGAAGAGGAGGAGGAGAAGAAGAAAGGAGGAGGAGAAGGGAGAAGAAGAAGGAGAAGGAGAAGAAGAAGAAGAAGAAGAAGACGACTACTTGGAGTCCTGAGGAGGAGGATTTGTCAAGTTAGTGACGTAGTTGTTAAGTGAATCGTGGCTTCCCCATTGACTTTGCTTGTCAGAAGGCAAAGGAGAGAAGGAGAGGAGAAGAAAAAGAAGAAGAGAAGGAGGAGAAGGAAGGAGGAGAAGGAGGAGAAGAAGGAGCAGGAGAAGAGGAGGAGGAGAAAAGAGGAGGAGAAGGGAAAAGAAGGAGAAGGCGAAGAAGGAGAACAAGAAGAACAAGAAGAAAAGAAGACTACTTATTAATTTCTGCTGTTTTGGAGATGTTTGTGGTGCTGTTGGACTTGTTACGAGCTGTAGTTTGTCTAGTTGGAAAATTGTCCACTTTGGCAAACCTGGTGTAGATGTTCCTTTTCTTTGGTTACTCTTTGGAGGGGCTGACATTCCTGGTTCCAACTTAGCCAGAAACGAAACTTAGTTGTCTCTGTGTTTTTTTGACCAGGAAATTATTTCATTTTACAATGCTGGACTTTCCCTCTTAACTCTTCTGCCGTCGTCTTTCCCTGTCTCTTGTCTTGTAGGGTTGAAAGGAACCTACCAAGGTTTAACCGCCACGGTCCTCAAACAAGGATCTAACCAAGCCATCCGTTTCTTCGTCATGACGGCTCTTAGGAACTGGTACAAAGGTAATTTACATCCCTCTTTTAAAAACCAATTTCTGTCCCTTTTCCTCTGATATTCTTCCAATTTGCCCTCTTTAAGTCCTGAATAATGTACAGTTTTAACTTTGGAAAACGTTTTCTGGAACCAAGCCATAATTACAACACACCCAAACGGGACTTTGGATGTTCCTTTTGCTGATATTCCTAAAAAGTCAACAACAGCTTTTTTCTTAGAAGTTGTTGTAACTTTGAACGGTCATTAAATCATCATCTTCTTTTAACAAACCCCATAATCCCTTGCGGGGTGGAGTCTGGGCAACTGAATGGAGCTGAGTGTGCTGAGTGATATGTTTACTGGCCGGATGCCCTTCCCATCGCCAATGCAGAGTTATATTCAGCAGATAATATTCTCATTGTGCCCAGAGAGAGAAATATCTGCCCCTACCTAGGATCGAACTCACAGCCTCCTGATTGTGAGGTGAGAGCTCCACCTCTAGGCCACCGCATCCACTCTTTGAACGGTCATTAAATGAGCTGTTGTAAATCGAGGACTACCTCTCCAGGTAGCTCATTGGGTTGTGTTTCTTCTCTGTTCTACTTGGTTGAAGTCGGACAACCTTAAATCAGTGCAAATATAGGTAATGAAAGAAGCCAGATTTGTATTGAAGGAATAACCTCTCCTTCCCTTCCCTTCCCTTCCCTTCCCTTCCCCTTTCTTTCTTTCTTTCTTTCTTTCTTTCTTTCTTTCTTTCTTTCTTTCTTTCTTTCTTTCTTTCTTTCTTTCTTTCTTTCTTTCTTTCTTTCTTTCTTTCTTTCTTCTCATCCATGTTTGTACCTTCCAGGAGACAATCCCAACAAAGAGATTAACCCACTTGTGACGGGATTATTCGGGGCGCTCGCCGGGGCTGCCAGCGTCTTCGGTAACACCCCACTAGATGTTGTGAAGACGAGAATGCAGGTAGGAACATACTACCACATGTGGTGGACATGTGCAGCAACAAAAAAATACTGGATAAGAATAAGAAAGTGATTAGAGGAAACAACTAAACAATAAATAGCGCTAAAGCCAGAGCTATTCCTATTAGGCATACTTACAGGAAACTATGACAAAAAAACTCAATATCTAATATTACACGTAATAACTGTGGCTAGGATAGTCTATGCACAAAATTGGGAAAACAGAAACATACCGTCAGAGGAAAGTGTGATAAAGAAAGTGTTAGAGTGCGCCGAGATGGATAAATTAACAATGGAAATAAAAGACAGAGGAGAAACTGAATATTATTTGATATGGAATCTGTGGTATAACTGGTTAGACAATAGATGTAAAGATTAGGAAATTAACAAAGAGGATAATAAGCAGCAAGAATAATCTATGCTCAGAATTGGAAAAATGATAATATGCCATCCAAAGATAATCTGATCAAGTTTTGGAATGTGCGGAGATGGATAAATTAACAAAGGAGGTACAAGAAAAAGAGGAAACGAATATTGCTTAGTGTGGGAGAAATGATTTGAATGGTTGGAGGAGAGAGATAAAAGGAAGGGAAATATTAAATAATATTCGAAATAGGAGTTGAAGTATAATTGCTAATATGAGGAAACAAAAATTGTAGAAATAGAAATGGGTATACAGGTATTTTTATGTAAATAAATAAATAAATATTAGAAGTATATGTATAAAAGATATAATAGAAGTAAGGGAGGAAAAAATGTATAAGTATGAAATTCTTGACTGATGCAAAACTGTTGAAACAGAAAAAGTGTTAAAGCTTTCTTTTTGTTTTTTAAAAAATGTTTAATAATTAAAAAAACAAAGAGGATTAAGAAGCTAGAAAATAGTAAAAAGTATAAAGATAAAGATAAATGAAGAACATGCAGTGTTATAGTAGGATAAGGTGTGATATAAAACGTGAAATGTTAAAAAACACTTAGAGTAATAACTGTACTGTATATAAATGAACATATTAGTATATATAAGGGAGCCACATGTATATAGGGGGGGGGAAATGTATTTACACCGGATATATACCGATATTGAAGTGTTGCAAAGATGACGGAAATCGTGATATAAATTGGAGGAAAAAACTGCTTAATAAAAATTAAATTAATCAACGAGAATGCAGATAGGATGGGATTTTAGCAACTCTTAGCTATGGGTCCCCACATCTGTGTAGCCCATAGCCTCTACAGGCACAGGATATAGGACTGAGCCGCCTTTGAAAAGATCAGAAGAATGCAGAGGGTTGATCCGTGACCTCAATGCGCCTTTCCCTAGATCCAACAGTGAGGAGGAGGTCAAACTCCAAACGTCTCTTTGATTAACTAAGCTGTTTTTCAGCAGACGTGAGCCCTTTCGCCTAGTTTGGAGTGCGTGAATTAGAGAGCCTCTAACTCGTATGAAAGCAAGAAAATATTGGAAGAAAATACATACTGGTTTAGCAAAGAGGATTAAGCAACATATAGATCTGAAGCCAGAAATATTTATATATATATTTATATATATATTTACTTATATTTACTTTGGCTGTGCACCGCCCTGAGTCCTATTTGGAGAAGGGCGGTATAGAAATGGAAACAAATATATATATATATATATATATATATATATATATATATATATATATATATATATATATATATATATATATATATATATATATATATATATATATATATTTTTAAATTTTCTTTTACAAAACATTCCATCGTTCATTAAACTGTGTCGTCTGGGTACAAATTTTTTTTTTTGTGTGTCGTAACAGTTAAAGCTTAGCACCATATTCATTATTTATATCTACTCTTAATGCTAATACTTAACATATCTGTTATCATAACATTTCTCTTCTTAACTTATAAGTTATATTAACTTATATTAAATTATAGTCTTACAATAAAGTAGAATTCGTTTACCTGGGCACGTTGGGAATGCTGTCAGCAAACAGAAGGGACATTCAGTTACCGTATTTTTCGGAGTATAAAACGCACTTTCCCCCCCCCCCCCAAAAGGGGGAAAATTTAGGTGCGTCTTATACATCAAATGCAGCCCCGCCCACTCGCTGGCCCCCACCCTTTGGCCTCTGCCTCCCAGCAATTTGCCTCCTTGCAGCAAACAGCCTGTTTCAGCTTCAGCACAGCCTGATTTGCACAAGCAGCTGATTGTCAGTTAGATCGGCCTCCCGACCCTCAGCTGTTTCAGGCTGTCGCGATTGCCATTGCCTATTGCCGCGCGGGCCTCCTGCGAGCAGGCAAATTGCCGGGAGGCAGATTACTTCTTTCCTTGTGCTAATCAGGATGTGCTGAAAATGAAAGTAAAGCAGGCTGTTTGCTGCAACGAGGCAAATTGCTGGGAGGCAGAGGCAGATTTTTTTCCCCTTGTTTTCCTCCCCAAAAAAGTAGGTGCGTCTTATAGTCCGGAGCGTCTTATACTCCGAAAAATACAGTATGTTTCTCATTGAATTTAGAACAGAAGTGAAATGGGTATGACCAGCTGGAGCCCCAAGTGAGGCAAGCGGTTGAGTTGCTCCGTGCCCAACGTCTTCTCGCCGTTGCTAATCCAACCTCCCCTTTCTTCTCCCGTCTTTCTCTTCATAGGGCCTCGAAGCGCACAAGTACAAGAGCACCTTCAATTGCGCCTACCAAATTATGAAATACGAAGGACCTCTAGCGTGAGTTTGGCATGGCTTTGATAGATAACAAGGGTGGTGGGTTCACGGGGAGGCTTACCCCCCAAGAGGAGTGAGCAACCCACAATCCACTTGACTCTTCTTGGGTTCATAGTTGATATATCTCCTGTTCCTCTTCACACAAAACAGTTATCCAACATCATCTTAAATCTTCCAGAAGTTGTGAATGTTTCAACGCTGGAAGTTTTTAACAAGATGTTGGATAACCATTTGTCTGAAGTGGTGTAGGCAGGGGTGTGCTATTCAGCAGGTTCTGACAGGTTCTGGAGAACCGGGAGCGGAAATTTTGAGTAGTTTGGAGAACCGGCAAATACCACCTCTGGCTGGCCCCAAGAATGGGGAGGAAATGGGGATTTTGCAGTATCCTTCCCCTGGAGTGGGGAGGGAAAGGGGATTTTGCAGTATCCTTTCACCCTGGAGTGGGGAGGGAATGGGGATTTTGCAGTATCCTTTCACCCTGGAGTGGGGAGGGAATGGGGATTTTGCAGTATCCTTCCCCTGGAGTGGGGGGGGAATGAGGATTTTGCAGTATCCTTCCCCTGGAGTGGGGGGAGGGGGAATGGGGATTTTGCAGTATCCTTCCCCTGGAGTGGGGAGGGAATGGGGATTTTGTAGTATCCTTCCCCTGGAGTGGGGAGGGAATGGGGATTTTGCAGTATCCTTCCCCTGGAGTGGGGAGGGAATGGGGATTTTGCAGTATCCTTCCCCTGGAGTGGGGGGGGGAATAGGGATTTTGCAGTATCCTTTCACCCTGGAGTGGGGAGGGAATGGGGATTTTGCAGTATCCTTCCCCTGGAGTGGGGGGGGGAATGGGGATTTTGCAGTATCCTTCCACTGGAGTGAGGAGGGAATGGGGATTTTGCAGTATCCTTTCACCCTGGAGTGGGGAAGGAATGGGGATTTTGCAGTATCCTTTCCTTGCCACACCCACAGAACCGGTAGTAAAAAAAAAATTTGAATTCCACCACCGGGTGTAGGGTTTCCTGCCTAAGCAGGGGTTTGGACTAGAAGACCTCCAAGGTCCCTTCCGACTCCGTTATTCTATTTCTATTCTGTTCTTCCTCTCTAGGTTCTACAAGGGGACCATTCCTCGCCTGGGAAGGGTCTGCCTAGACGTCGCCATCGTGTTCATCATCTACGATGAAGTGGTCAAAGCACTCAACAAAGTGTGGAAAACGGACTGAGAGCAAGTGAGCCGGGTGGGGTCATCTAGCCCCCACCCCCCCCATCAGGCAACAGCTGGGACAGAGTTTGTGACCAACTGCAGAAGACATTCGGAAGGGCGGTGTGTGCTTCTTCATTCTTTCTTTCTTCTCACTGGGAGCGGTGCCACACGGGTCCTCTTGGCCAGAGGACACGATTCCAGTCCCCAAATCACTTCTCACTTTTCGTAATACTTATTTATCGGAACGGATTGCGGATGGATGGATCCTTCTCATCGTAATGGTCCATGACGCGAGACCGCCCGGGGGGGGGGGGGGGTTCATCACAAAAGGGTCCCGGAAATGAATTCACGGGTCATCATCAGATAGTTTTCTTCTACTGGAGGGCCCGCGAATGACCAGTGAGTGGGGGGTTGGGTGGGGAGAGTGGTTTTCTTCGGTGCTCTTGAAAATACACATTCTTATTGGCTTTCTCACTTGTTCACTCACGGAAGACAAGTCCTAGACACGCCCTTCCTTTTCCCAAAAAAACCCAGATTGAGAATCGTACAGATAGCACCATTCTCCACCATCAATGGTGGGATGGGTGTATCTGTGTTTGTAGATGCTGATTTGTTTTTCTAGTGCCGTTTTGATTTGACGCTTTTTCCACCAAAAAAGATCGAGGTGGAAACGTAAGGAGTAACAAAAGGGATTTCAAGCTGTTTTATGGTGATGCATAAGGGGGGAGTCTGAAGGATTTTCCTCAACCTGTTGCTTCCCAGCTCCGTAGAACGAATGGGTGGATCTGTTAGGACAGGGGTCTTCAACCTTGGCAACTTTTAAGACTTGGTGGACTTCAACTTTTAAGACTTGTGGACTTCCAACTCCCAGCAAAGCTGGCTGAGGAATTCTGGGAGTTTGAAGTCCACAAGTCTTAAAAAGTTGCCAAGGTTGGAGACCTCTGTGTTAGGATATCTGGGTTTTGTGGTCCAACACTCTTTCAGGGCATTAGGTTAGGGAAAGACAAATCCCAAGACTTAACAGAAGACTCCGTTAATAATATCTCCACCCAAAGGAGATACGGTCCATATCTTTTTTTGGAACCCGCTACTCTGGTGGAAAACTGGCATTCGTTCACTTCTGGACTTCAAGAAGTAGTAACCAAAACACTGAATACATTCCAAAAATCCATCCCTTCCATGGTCTTCTTTTGGCAACTTGGCAGTTCTTCATATGATTAAGTCCACCCCTTCTGAGCTCCTGGGACATCCTAGGCTTCTGGCATAGACAGGTCTCTCCAGAGCAGGAGAAAACATTCTCCGTGTAGGCCTTCTCCTAGACACATTCACATCACCTTAATGCAGGGAAACCAGGAAGGACTTTCGCGTATCTTCTCCCTAGAGAAATAGTAGTGACCACTGATCTTCTACGATGGAGATGCTAAGCCTTGGCAAGTAGGATCAGCTCAGGAGTGAAATGCTACCGGTTCATTCCGGTTCGGGCAAACCGGTAGTGATAAAAAAGCTACCGGTTCGTCCGAACAAGTATTCCCGATGATCAGCTGTACCGCACGGTTTATATATTTCTAGCGAAGCTAAATCACGCGGCACACCTGTTCCCCCCCCCTCGCTGTTCTACTTACTTAATGAAGTCTTCTTTTTCCGTGCGAAGCGTGCGTTTGGCGCACCCTGCGCATGTGCAGGCAGCAAACCGGTGGCGATCCGCGGAGGATTTCTCCACTGTTTCAACTTCTCTGGAAATTGCGGTCTTTTTCCCCAAGCTTTGAATTTTACGTGCCTCCCTACCCTTGTGCTTTTCACTTTGGGTTTTATGTTCTGATGAATGTATTATTATTTTTTAAATATATATATATATATATATCGGGGACTTCTTTTTTCCCTTGGTCTCTATCTGGAACCTACAGAGATGTTCCAACCTTCACATTGGTGGGACAGAACCTGCCTTACTGTGCCCCGTGGACTTCATTCCGTAGACTTCATGGAGCTGCAGTTCTTCACGTTGTAGGGTGAAAAGGGCGCCGTTGACATGATTCTTCTTTCAGACCACGCTCCTTGGGGACATCTGGTGGAGAGAAGACCTTCCCCATTCATCCTTTTCAAAGGGTCTTTCTTCTCCTCCTTAGACACTGCCTTAGTTTGAGAACCAGAAGTCCTTGGTTCGTTAACCGATTCTTGTACTGTATTAAGAAAGGGGGGAAGGCAGCTCCTTTGCCTCTTCTGCCCTGGTGCCAAGTCGGGACATTTCCACTAATCAGTGCCAAAGGTTTTGCATCGTGTGTCTCTCTCTCTCTCATTCTCGGGGATGGTCTTACTCAGGGGTGGGCTCCAAAATTTTTAGCAAGGGGTTCTCTGCCTCGTTGCTGGGTGGCCGTAGCCTAGTTGGCCTCCTGCACCACAGTGGGGTGGGGGGCATTTTTGCCCTCCCCTGGCTCCAGAGGCTTTCCTCGAGCCTACAGGAGGGCGAAAACGGCCTCCCCAGGCTCTGGAGGCCAGAAATGGGCCTGTTTCTAGCCTTCCCGAACTTCCGGTATGCCCGTTTTTCTTCCTCCCCGAGTCTCCGTGCACGCCCTGCACTTACCTGCATGCAAAACGGGCTGCGTGGGGACTCCTGGGAGGGGAGGACTGGGCAGGGCCAGCCAGGAGCGGGATTTGGGGGTTCTCCGAACGGCACAGAATCTTAGCTAGAGGTTCTCCCGAACCCCTACGAACCCCCAGCAGCCCCACCCCTGGTCTTACTCCTTCCCTGACTGCTCCTCTCCTACTTTCCAAATTTAACCTGCCCTGATGCAGGTGAGCTAAATACAAACCTGCGCTTCGTGGTTTAAGGATTAGCGGATGGACAAAGGTCCAGGCACATCTGGTTGGCTGACGCTGTTGGACCATCAGCTGGTCCAGAAGAATTTTGGTCCAGAGAAACTCAGTGGTAGCAGCAAGGGAGAACTTATGGCCCAGATGGAGACGATACTGACTTCTCCCTTTCTCTTTTCTGAATGTCGATAGAAATGAATTTCTCCCCCTGCGAGCTGTTAATTCTCGAGATTCCTTCTGCTATCTATATCAGGGATCTTCACCTCCGGCAACCTTTTTAAGCCCTGTGGAACTCACCCCCCCCCCCAATGCTGGCTGGGGAATTCTGGGAGTTGAAGTCCACAAGTCTTAAAATGTGCCCAGGATGTGGCAACACCCCTGATCTATGTGATAAAGTTAATGCAGAGGTGGCCAGGGTATAAGGAAGTTGTTGCTTGTATTTTTACAGGATCTGGTGTTTCTTAGATGGAAGATATAAATTAAATGTTTTAAATGTCTCTGTTAACGCCCTGGCAGCCTAAGACTAGTCTGGTTTTGGAATTCCTCAGCTCTCCGGCATGGATGCTGACAATAAAACCAACGTTGCCTGCTTGTTAAGTCATTTGTCTCTTGGTTTCATTTAAACAATGCTGAGCAACAAAGATGATGAAGGGACTGGAGGCTAAAACATATGAAGGACGGTTGCAGGAACTGGGTATGTCTAGTTTAATGAAAAGGAGGACTAGGGGAGACATGATAGCAGTCTTCCAATATCTCAGGGGCTTCCACAAAGAAGAGGGAGTCAAGCTATTCTCCAAAGCCCCTGAGGGCAGGACAAGAAGCAACGGGTGGAAACTCATCAAGGAGAGAAGCAACTTAGAACTAAGGAGGAATTTCCTGACAGTGAGAACAATTAATCGGTGGAACAACTTGCCACCAGAAGTTGTGGCTGCTCCAAAACTGGAAGTTTTTAAGAAGATGTTGGATAACCATTTGTCTGAAGTGGTGTAGGGTTTCCTGCCTAAGCAGGGGGTTGGACTAGAAGACCTCCAAGGTCCCTCCAGACTCTGCTATTCTAAGTTCTAAATTCCAAGTTGATTTGAACAGAATAGCAACAGAACTTATACCGCTTCACGGTGCTTTACGGGCCCCTCTAAGCGGTTCACAGAGTCAGCCTCTTTCCCCCAATAATCTGGGGTCCTCATTTTACCGACCTCGGAAGGATGGAAGGTTGAGTCAACCTTGAGCCGATCAGGATCAAATTTCTGGCAGTGGGCAGAGGGAGGGAGGGAAGGACGGAAGGAAGGAAGAAAGGAAAGGAAGAGCAATAGCAATAGCGCTTAGAGTTATATACCGCTTCACAGTGGTTTACAGCCCTCTCTAAGCAGTTCACAGAGTCAGCCTATTGCCCCCAACAATCTGGAGTCCTCATTTTACCGACCTCGGAAGGATGGAAGGCTGAGTCAATTGTGGTCACTAAATCGAGGACTATCTATAGAGGGGGAAAGTGCAAAAAAGAGCAACTAAGAAGATTAAGGGCCTGAAGCCAAAAACATGATGAACAGTTGCAGGAACTGAGTATGGCCCAGTCTAGAGAAAAGAAGGACTAGGAGTGACACGATAACAGTCTTCCAATATTTGGGAGGCTGCCACAAAGGGGGGGGGTCAAATTATTTCCCCGATCACCAGAAGGAAAGACAAGAAATAATGGATGGAAACTAATCAAGGAGTTTGTATAAAAAAGAACACCGCTTGGGGGGAGGGCGAAAGCCCTACTAAGCAGGAATATACAAAAGCATGAAGGCTATTGCTTAACGCATTGTAAGCCGCCCTGAGTCTCCGGAGAAGGGTGGCATATAAATCGAACCAATAAATAGAAAGAAAGAAAGAAGGAAGGAAGGAAGGAAGGATGGATGAATGAATGCAGTCTTTCCTTAAAAAACCTCCAGTGATGACGCACATACAAAAGCACCTTGCCTGAAATGGTCTCTCCTGCTTGAGCAGGACTATCTCTGGAGGTGGAAGTTCTTCCATATCTGGATATTTTGAAAAAGAGGCTAGATCAGTGATGGCGAACCTTTTCGGCACCAAGTGTCCAAACCGGAATCCGCATGCATGTGAAAAACCGAAGAACAGCTGGCCGGCGCACAAATTCTTGGGTTTTGGCCGCTTTTAAGCTGTTTTTGGGGCTGTTTTGGGGGCCATTTTGGGCTGTTTTGGGGCTGTTTTGGGAGCTATTTTGGGCTGTTTTTCAGGCTGTTTTGGGGCCGTTTTTTGGCTGGTTTTTTGGCTATTTTGGGCTGTTTTTCAGGCCAATTTTGGGCTGCTGTGGGGCCATTTTTGGGCTGTTTTTTTGGCTGTTTTGGGGGCCATTTTGGGCTGTTTTTCAGGCTGTTTTGGGGGCGTTTTTTGGGCTGGTTTTTTGGCTATTTTGGGCTGTTTTTCAGGCCCTTTTTGGGCTGTTGTGGGGCCATTTTGGGGCTGTTTTTGGCTGTTTTGGGGGCGTTTTTTGGCTGTTTTGGGGGGCATTTTGGGCTGTTTTTCAGGCTGCTTTGGAGGTGTTTTTTGGGCTGTGTTTTTGGCTATTGGGCTGTTTTTCAGGCCATTTTGGGGCTGTTGTGGGGCCATTTTTGGGCTGTTTTTTGGCTGTTTTGGGGCTATTTTTGGACCATTTTGGGCTGTTTTTCAGGCCGTTTTGGGGCTATTTTGGGGGCATTTTTGGCCTGGTTTTTGGGCCGTTTTTTGGCTGTTTTGGGGGCTATTTTGGGCTGTTTTTCAGGCCATTTTCAGGCTGTTTTTGTTGCTCCGGTGCCCGTGAAGACCAGCTGGCTGGCGCCCGTGCCCACAGAGAGGGCTCTCCGTGCCACCTTTGGCATGCATTGCTATAGGTTCGCCATCACGGGACTAGATGAATCTTATTAACTGGTTTTCCTGAATATTATGGAGGGTTGGGTTCCACGATTTATTTTATATGCATCCCTTTAAAAAAAAAAAAAAACAACCACCTCTGTCGGCAATAACAAAAGCCAGTTTAAAAATGAAGCTATTATCTCCTTGAAATGAATCATCTCAGCAAGAGAACCCGAGCGAAGAGCAAAAAGAAAATTAATCAAGACCATGTTGACTCCTCAGCAGGATTTTAAAGTGATTTTTATTTGTTTCTAGCCTAACTTTTTGTTATTTATTTCGTTCACAGTATGGTTCCTAGCAAAGAACTCTTCCCCCCCCCCTGCACCCCCCCCCAGAGTGAGTCATTCCTAATTTTGCAATCTTCCTTGCCATGGTCATGAAGCAAAAAAACCCTCCATTAACTTTGCTTCTTAAAACCTCTTGGGAAGGTTGGAGACGGAGGTCACGTGAGCCCAAGATGCCGCGTCCATCATGAATATATATATATTGGTTGCCAAGCATTCAAATATTAATTCATGCGACCTGCAGAGACATGGTTATAAATGCAAGGACCGGGCCGCAAGTCCACTTTTCCAGGGCTGTCCTCATTTTGAATGATCATTAAATGTTGTAAGTTCCATTTGTCAGGAATAGCAATAGCACCTGGACTTATATACCGCTTCACAGGGCTTTACAGCCGCTCTCTAAGCGGTTTACAGTCAGCCTCTTGCCCCCAACAATCTGGGTCCTCATTTTACCCACCTCGGAAGGATGGAAGGCTGAGTCAACCTGAAGGGAGGGAGGGAGGAAGGAAGGAAGGAAGGACAATGGCAATAGTACTTAGACTTATATACCGCTTCACAGTGCTTTACGGCCCTCTCTAAGCGGTTTACAGAGTCAGCCTCTTGCCCCCAACAATCTGGGTCCTCATTTTACCAACCTCGGAAGGATGGAAGGCTGAGTCAACCTGAAAGAAGGGAGGGAGGGAGGAAGGAAGGAAGGAAGGAAGGAAGGAAGGAAGGACAATAGCAATAGTACTTAGACTTATATACCGCTTCACAGTGCTTCACAGCCCTCTCTAAGTGGTTTACAGAGTCAGTCTGTTGCCCCCAACAATCTGGGTCCTCATTTTACCCACCTCGGAAGGATGGAAGGCTGAGTCAACCTTGAGCCAATCAGGATCGAACTGCCGAACTGGTGGCAGTCGGCAGTCAACAGAATTAGCCTGCAATACTGCATGCTAACCACCGTGCCACCATAGGTATGGAATAGGTTCCCTCCCTGAGCAGATGGTTGGACTAGAAGACCTCCAAGATCCCTTCCAACTCTTCTTATTCTGTTATTCCTGTAAGGAATGGATTGATTTTTGGGATCTACCCATTGCTTTTTTTAAAAAAAAATAAAATAAACACAAAGTTTTATTAAAAGTCCTTTATGCTTAACTAGTTTCCTGTAGTCCTGCTTGCTGTTGTTCCATCTCAACCGTAACAGCTATTCCACGCTGACGGAGCAGGTCCTTCAAGGAATGGATGGTGCAACTCAACTCCTGGAAAGAGATGGTAATTCCGGCGGCGCAGTTGAGCTGGTTCTGGGTTTCCAAGATCTTCAGAACGTGGGCCACGAGGATGGCTTTGACCAACAGCGCTGTGATAGCAGAATGTACGTGAGGACAGGACAAAGCTTTCAGATGCAGGCAAGGGATGTCCTCTGAAACACACAAATAGGACAGGATTTTTTTATTGGCCAAGGGTGATTGGATACGCCCAAGGAATTTGTCTCCACATTGAGATTGAGACAGAATAGAATAGAATAGAATAGAATAGAATAGAATAGAATAGAATAGAATAGAATAATAGAATAGAATAGAATAGAATAGAATAGAATTCTTTATTGGCCAAGTGTGATTGGACACATAAGGAATTTGTCTCCGTTTTGAGATTGAGATTAAAGTAGAGTAGAGTAGAGTAGAATAATAGAACAGAAAAGAAAAGAAAAGAATAGAATAGAATAGAATAGAATAGAATAGAATAGAATAGAATAGAATAGAATAGAATAGAATAGAATAGAATAGAATAGAATAGAATTCTTTATTGGCCAAGTGTGATTGGACACATAAGGAATTTGTCTCCGTTTTGAGATTGAGATTAGAGTAGAGTAGAGTAGAGTAGAATAATAGAACAGAAAAGAATAGAATAGAATAGAATAGAATAGAATAGAATAGAATAGAATAGAATAGAATAGAATAGAATAGAATAGAATAGAATTCTTTATTGGCCAAGTGTGATTGGACACATAAGGAATTTGTCTCCGTTTTGAGATTGAGAGTAGAGTAGAGTAGAGTAGAGTAGAATAATAGAACAGAACAGAACAGAACAGAATAGAATAGGAATCTTTATTGGCCACGTGTGATTGGTACCGGTAGCATTTCACCCCTGCACCTTATCCAACTCACCTTGGCTCCACCACTGTCTACAGAATTCTACAGTGCAGATGATTCCAGCTCCGGTGGTTTCTAGCCAGGATTGTATTGACTCCCAAAGTTTTCGAGAGGTGGACGCGTTCTCCACCAGTTGGAGTAGAAAGGGTAATAACATCTGGGAGAAGACTGCTGGCTCGGTGTAGACGTTGGGTTCATCCTCTTTGTAGAGACTGACCACTCTGAAAAGAGAAAAAACGACATTCACGCCACATTCTGAACCATAAACCATTAACCGCAGTTTACCTTAACATGTTGTGTGAACTCAGCTCACGTGGGTTAATAAGGAGGCATGCTGGGCAAACAAAGCAAGGGAGAAAGAAGTTGAATGCACCTCATGAGGAATTAATTGATCTGATCAGATTACAGATTAACAGAGTTGAAAGGGACTTTATAGGTAATCTTGTCTAATCTCCTGCTCAAGAATTTCTGACCAATGGCAGTCCAATCTCTTCTTGAAAGCCTCCAGTGATGAAGCTCCCACAACTTCCGAAGGCAACTTCTGTTCCATCGGTTGATTGCTCTCACTGTCAGAAAGTTCCTCCTCATTTCTAGGTTGAATCTCTCCAGCAATATCTCCCATCTTGGAGCCTGTTGGACTTCCATTCCCATAATTCCTCAGAGAATCTGATTTTGATCATCTCACATGATCTCAAGGGGGCACCCAGGATTGGAGGAAAGCTTGGGTGTACTGCTCTACCGTATTTTTTGGAGGGGGTGAAAATTTAGGTGCATCTTATACACCGAATGTAGCCCCACCCCGCCCACCCACTGGCCCCCACCCTTTGGCCTCTGCCTCCCAGCAATTTACCTCCTTGCAGCAAGCAGCAACAGCCTATTTCAGCTTCAGCACAGCCTAATTACCACAAGCTGATAGTCCCTTGGATCGGCCTCCCGACTCTCAGCTGTTTCAGGCTGCAGGGATTGCCATGGCCTATTGCTGCCTCTGCTGCTTGCTGCGAGGAGGTAAATTGCTGGGAGCAGATTTTTTTTTCTCCTTGTGCTCATCAAGCTATGCTGAAAATGAAAATGAAAGTAAAGCAGGCTGTTTGCTGCAAGGAGGCAAAATTGCTGGGAGGCAGAGGCAGATTTCTTTTTCTTGTTTTCCTCCCCAAAAAAGGTAGGTGCGTCTTATAGTCTTATATTCCGAAAAATACGGTCATTAGGACTTCCCAATTAAAGCATTGCGATGAAACCAGGTTTGAGCTGAAATTTGAACTGCTTCAAAGCTTGGGAGAAGAGGGATCAGTCAGTGTGCAATGACTCAACTAGCTTGACACAACAACCTACCATTGGCAGATCCCAGTGCTTCTAATTGAAGTTGGGGAAGTATCCACACTTAGTCAAAAACAGAGCCCCTGCTTTTCATTTTCATTTTCATTTTATTAAATTTGTATACCGCCCTACTCCCGAAGGACTCAGGGCGGTGAACAGCCATAAAATAAAACATATAGATACAAAATTTAAAATAGAGATAAAACGAATTAAATAAATTTGGCTGAACCATTTTAAAACCCCAATAAATTAAAATCAAATTTAAAATTTCCATTTAAAAAGAGGAAAAATTTAGGTCAGGCCAGCTTGATGAAATAGGAACGTCTTAAGCGCGCGGCGGAAGGTGCGCAGATCCGGGATCCTCCGTATCTCCGGGGGGAGCTCGTTCCAGATCGTAGGTGCCCCCACAGAGAAGGCTCTCCCCCTAGGGGCCGCCAGTCGACATTGTTTGGCCGACGGCACCCGGAGGAGCCCATCTCTATGGGAGCGTACTGGTCGGTGGGAGGCTATTGGTGGCAGCAGGCGGTCCCGTAAATAGCCAGGTCCTAAGCCATGGAGCGCTCTGAAGGTGATAACCAAAACCTTGAAGCGCACTCGGAAGACCACCGGGAGCCAGTGCAGCTCGCGCAGGAGAGGCGTTACATGGGAGCGTCACGTCGCTCCCATCACCACCCGCGTGGCCGCACTCTGCACCAGTTGGAGCCTCCGAGTGCTCCTCAAGGGGAGCCCCATGTAGAGAGCGTTACAATAGTCCAAACAGGAGGTGACGAGGGCATGAGTGACCATGTGTAACGAGTCCCGATCCAGGGACTCGTGCTTTGATTCCCTACATTCCTCTCTTGGCTTACCCCTGGCTTTCCAGCTCCATCAAGGTCTCACTGAGTTCTACCATGGGGAGAAGGTGCATCAGTGATGCAAAAGTTGAAGGATGGTCCCCAAAATTTTCGAGCAGGAACTGCAGCAGGCTGAACAGAGCCTTGGAGCTCTGGAGCTGAAGGCAACTGTGGTGAGGTTGATCCTGCTGGACGGGCGACGGTGTCTGTACCAAACAGCTGACGAAGGAAGCAGCTTCACGACGCACTTCTTGGTCTTCGTCTTGGAGGAGATGTATCGCTGCCTCGATCAACCTGAAGAAGGGGTAAGGAGGAAAGAAATTCCTTCTTTATGCACCTCTCAGCTGGGCGAAAAAAAGAAGAAATATAAGTTTGGAATAACGCGGGGGCGGGCGGGAAGGCCCAGCTCCCGAAGAAAGAGAACCGGTTCAGTGACGTAATAGCATCGCCGCTACCGGTTCGGCTGAACCGGGAGTAACCCACCACTGCATAAGTAGTCACAAAATTGTGGGAAATGACCCAGTCTCTCAACACTGGTAGAACAATGTGGGAAAGATGGCCGAATTGCAACTGGTTGTATTCTGGAGAATTTGGGGACCCCAGCAACTGTTCTGAAACGTTTAGGTGTCCGCGCTGGTGTTGTTTGCAAAAGGACGTACCGTAGAACTTGGGAACGAAGAAGGAAGTCGGACGATTTCCGGACTCTCCAAATCCATGCTGGGCCACCCATTTGGACGGCTTTGGCTGCAGCCATCCTGAGCACCTCATCTGAAAGGGAGTTGCTCCACTTCTCTATCGTTGCAATCCATCGTTCCCATAAACGATCGCCTTCGGGGCTGCACCCAAAAGAGAGAGAGTTACACGGCAAGAATAGTTACGGATTTGCTTCTTTGGATTCCAACCAGATCCTCTTTTACTTAGGCCACGCCTACCTAGCCAGTCATTAGGACAGAGAAACGGTTGTTAAAAAACACCAGAAACCACAAAACCCTTTTGACATCTCTCTCCCTCTCCCTCCCTCCCCCTTTCTCTCCCCCCCCCTCTCTTTATCTCTCTCCCACTCTCTCTGTATCTCTCTGTCTCTGCCCTGGCCGTTTCTCCATTCCCCGCCGTCGCCGTTACCTTCTCAGGCCAGGCGAAGAGTGACTGGGAGGGGAGGGAGAGGGGCGGGGCCACAGCAGAGGGCCCAAAGAGCTGCATGCAGCTCCAGAGCCGCAGGTTGCTGACATCTGGCCTAAGTGCTATTGCTATTGCTAATTGTTGGTTCTTGACCTCCAGCTTCTACTTACTGTTGACTCAGGAACAATGTGGCTGCACAAAACGCATGATCTCGGAGCCCGGGACCTTCATGGTTACTCTCTACCATAGAGAACAGGATTTCACCACACTCCAGAGCTAATTTCTCCGGGAAAGGCTGCCTTTGAGCAACGTTGCCAAACAGAAGGAGAAAAACTTTCAAGTACAGCTTCAAGACGGCGGGGTCTCCGGGGTTTTTCAGGATCTCCGTGAATTTTTCCTAAGGCAAAGAAAGGGACATATATTTTGTGTGCCCACTGTAAGAGAATCGAGAATATACAGTGCTCCTCAAAGGGGAAAGAGAAATAAGGATGTTCTTTGTTTTTATGTATCATGCTAAACCAGGGGTCGGGATCTTAAACACTCAAAGAGCCACTTGGACTCGTTTCCCACAGAAAAAAAACACACCGGAGCCACAAAACCTGGGTGGGCGTGGCCAACTCGATGTCACTCACTCCCACCCAGTCACATGACCCTCCCTAGCCTCGCCTACCCAGCCACAAAACCATTCTGTCTCCCCCTCTGCCTATCTCCCCCCATGTCTCTCTCCCTCTGTCTCTCTTCCCCTTCTCACCCCTCTGTATGTGTCACTCTATGTGTCTCTATGTCTCTCTTTCTCTCCCCCTCTCAGGAGCGAAGCTGCCCTGTACCTGCCTTCGCCCCACATTTGTGCATAAGGCAGCCTTCGCTTCTTGCCGCTTTGGGCTGGAGTCCAAAAAAGAAATAAGAGGGGCGAGGGGCGGGGCCAACCACTGATGGGACAAGGAGCCGCGGCAGAGGGCCCAAAGAGCCATATGCGTCTCCGGAGCCACAGTTGCCGACGCCTGTGCTAAACCTTGATTTGTGGAAGAAGACCTGGTTGACCTTTCATACTATGCTATGGCTTGCAAGCCACAATACCTAGGTTCACACAGGACATCAAACCTTAAGCTAAATTGACAACATTAATGGCAATGTGGGACCCCACCCATTATGAACATGGCCTTTGACTCCTGGAATGTTAAAGGAATGTTGATCAACGTTGGTCAACGCTGGAACCAGAAGTTCTTCTGAAGAACATCTAACTAATCTGTCAAATGTATATGAGAGTTCATGACTGGCAGAGACATGGTAACAAGGTCAACCAATGAATAGGCATGGCAACTAAGTCAGCCAATGGGGACTGTTTGGAAACTGAAACAGTATTTTGCTATGTGAGCAAAGAGACAGCAAGGAGCCTGGGCGTGGCTTAGCTGTACTGAGCTCTGAGTCTGTGCTAAAGCAAACAACAAAAACAACCTAGTCTGCTGCTCTGAACTGAAACTAAAAACGGTTCTCTCTTCTGCCTGTGTTTGCTGGTACTTGCTACCACGTTGGAAGAAGAGTCTGCCGTTGGTATTGTATATTTATTTCATGTGTTATATTATACATAAAGAGAAGTTAATGAATCCTGCTGAATCAGTTACTGGAGTGTGCTTTCTGGATGCGATTGCTGCTGCAAACTATCAAACAAGAGCCTTGATAGTACAGTGGTTTAGTGCACCCTGTCATTAACACAGCTGCCTGCAATTTCTGCTGGTTCGAATCTCTCCAAGGCTCAAGGTTGACTCAGCCTTCCATCCTTTCTAAGGTAGGTTAAATGAGGACCCAGTTTGTGGGGGCAATAAGCTGACTTTGTATAAATATACAAAAGGATGAAGGCTATTGCTTAACGCACTGTAAGCCGCCCTGAGTCTCCGGAGAAGGGCGGCATCTAAATCAAATTAAAAAAAAAAAAAACAACTAACATAATCCCTAACATTTGTAGACCCAGGAATCCTCTCTACATTTTCTTAGAAGACCTCGGCATTTTTGCAGAACACGTGTTACGGACCAGTGGTTGAGGTACAGCATCTCCGATTCCATGTATCCACGCTGGGATTAAAACCAGATCTCACCATGAATATCAGCTGCAGTTCCTCATTGGACTTCGGACTTTTCCTTTCCTCGATGTCCAACAACCAAGTTAGAAAGGCGGCTTGCACGTCAGGATTTCCCCTTTCCAGAAGCAAGTTCAGATCACGGATTCTTTCCGGAGATTCCTGTCTTGTGGCTTCTTGGCTGAGGAAATTGACAGCCCATTGGCAGAAGATGGAAGAACCAAGCTTGAAGAAGATTAAAAGAAAAGGCATTGGTCTGTATCTTTTTTTTCACAAGGTGACAACCTATCTTCATCCATTGCTTTTCTCCAAGGTTTCTTCTGAACCCCACCTGTAATGGCCCACCAGCGGCCGATGGAACTGGCAGCAGAGTCAGACAGTGAGGAGGTTGGGGAGGAACAATGGGCCAATCCTGGGGGCTGGGGAAAGCTCGGACGAGGGCTCTGCATCGGAGGCAGAGAGGGAGCTAGACAGCAGCGAGGCAGAGGAACAGCGGGAGCCTGTTCCCATTGTGCGCATGCGCAGAGCTGCCAGAAGACAAGAACAACTAAGAAAGCAGGGTCGACTTAGGAGTAAAGCCACACCTTGGAGGTGATTGGCCCCTCCCATAGGAAACAAAAGCAGAGCGAATGGGGAGGGGGCTTTTGCAGGAAACCATTCATTCATTCATTCTGTGACTCTCAGAGACTCTGTGCCAAGTTTTGCCTTGTACTGGGTTTGGAAACTAGTTACATGGCAGCTTTCCAAGTGAGATAAGGTCTGTGTTGATAAACATTCCTCTGAAAGACTGTTCGGACAAGCCTTGCTGGCTGTGAATGAAAGGAATTCACAGTCGGGTAAATAAAAGCGATTTTGCAGGGACCAAAACTCTGCTTCCTGCTTTTTAAGGGAGCCTAGGTCAAACGCCACCTTCCTCAACCTGTGGTTTCCACACACCCCTCACTCACATCGAGCAACCTGGACGGGGAGGATGGCAGTTGTAGTCCCACAAGCCTCACGAAGAAGCACGTTGAGAATATCTTCCCTCCCACCTCAATTTTTGGGGGGATTAAAGGTAGGGCCTTTTAGCAAAACTAGGGATTTTTGTTTCAATCCTTTGTGTTGGCTCTCAGCCCTGACAATCCTGGATACCTGGATAGGGGAGAAACCAGGTTTAGGACTGGCCAGATCCTCGTACAACAGATCCCAGACTTTCTGCAAAAAACCTGGAGAACAGCTTCCTAGCAGTATGGACAAAACTTGAAGGTAAACGGCACAGATTAACGGGCACCGTCGTATGTCCATCAGCATCCAGATGTGGCTTTCCATTATGCAGGCCACGGACCGCAGCAACTCGGGATGCAGCCTGAAAAGCAGATGTTGAAACATCAGAAGGTCAGTTTAGCAGGGGTGAACTGCAGTGTTGCAAAATAAAATTGTTCTGCACATTGGAAAAAAAAGCAAAGGTTTTTTTCAACACGGACTGATATTTATTTATTCCATGAGTTCTTTCAAAAATGACGCAGACGGAAAGTTTGCATTTTGGTTGGTTTTGAGGTCTGTCTTTGGCCACATCTTGGGGAGGGGATGCTGAAGAATAACAGAATATGTATCTAATTTTACACGTATTAACAGCAGTTAGAATTGTGTTTGCACAACAGTGGAAAAACGAAGCAATCCCTACAGAGGAAAACGTAATTTTAAAAAAATATTAGAATGTGCAAAAATGAATAGATTAACATTAAAAATTAAGGAGAAGGAAGAAACTCAATACTTTTTAACACGGGATTTGTTTTATCAATGGCTAACTACTTTATTTATTTATTTTTATTTTTATTTATTTTATTTCGAATTTATATACCGCACCTTCTCCCGAGGGACTCAGGGCGGTGTACAGCCAGATAAAAACATACAATATAAAATTAAAAACAATTAAAAGGGAATATATTAATTTGGCCCCAATTTAAGATAACAAACCAATTAAAAATATTTAAAAATATGTTAAAAAATATGTTAAGCCAGCCCGGCTTGCTGAAAAAAGAAAGTTTTAAGGGCACGGCGGAAGGCCCCGAAAATAAGACTCTGTCTTATATTTTTTTTAAACCCTGAAATAAGCACTTGGCCTTATTTTCGGGGAGGTCTTATTATTTTGGGGTGCGTGGAGCAAGACGGGACTCCTCTTGCCGTCTTACCTGATTTCCAGCTCTGTCTCCCTAACCCTAACCAGAGGAAATGGCGGGGACTGGCTGCACGTGCGTTTAAATATTTTCGAGGAGGGATTATTTTCAGGGAGGGCTTATTTTCGGGAAGGGCTTATTTTCACACATGCGCTCAAAAGCCCGATTGGGCTTATTATCAGGGGATGTCTTCTTTTCGGGGAAACAGGGTAGCAGAAACAGAATTAAAAACTGAAATGTATAAGAGAATGACTAATTACATAAGGAAAGTTCACTAAAATGGATAAGGATAAGGAGGAATTTTCTGACGGGGAGAACAATCAACCGATGGAACAGAAGTTGCCATCAGAAGTTGTGGGAGCTTCATCACTGGAGGCCTTCACAGGGAGATTGGACTGCCGTTTGTCAGGGATGGTGTAGGGGCTCCTGCTTGGGCAAGGGGGGGTTGGACTGGATGACCTCCAAGGTCCCTTCCAACTCCGTTATAATCTGTTAGATTGCAGCGTCCCCATGGTCATGAGATCAAAATTCAGATTCTTAACAACTGACTCATATTTACGACAGTTGCAGCATCCCGGGTGTGTGTGTGTGTGTGTGTGTCATACGATCCCTTATTACAACCTTCCGACACGTCAATATGGAAGGGAGATTCACTTACCAACCGCTTCAAGAAAGGTCACAAAAGGGGGGGGCAAAAAAACTCAACTCGACCGCTTGTCTCTCTCAGCAACAGAAAAGCTGGGCTCCGTTTTCGGTCGTAAATCGAGGATTACCCGTGATATATTTTGCAGGGTGGGAAGGCAAACGTACCGATCGACCTTCAGAGCTTGATTCAAGACAGCTTGGATTTGCAGCAGACATCCGTGCAATGCGTTATGGGACAGAGCGGCTTCCGGCTGCGGGAATCTGGCTGCCAACCGCAAGACGATCTTTCCGTAATCCGTCACCGGAATGAAAGGCACCAAAGCGTTGGCGGCCATCGCCCGGACGGCATAAATGGGGTTTCCTGACAGCTGAATCAGGGGCTCCAGGAAGCAGGTGAGAGTGCTGGAGAGAAGAAAATGAGCAAAAGAAGGGGGGAAATTGGTCGCCATTTTTGGGGTGGAGCCTCAAATGGCAATCGAGAAACTCGAACGACGATCTCAAGAACAGAAGCCTCCGAAGTACAGGCAGTCCCACAAGGTACTTACAACGCATTGTAAGCCGCCCTGAGTCTCCGGAGAAGGGCGGCATATAAAAATAAATAAATTTAAAAAAAAAGTTGGAAGCAGAACTCGATGTTACCCTAACATGGGCGATGGAATTAATAATCTAGTTGAAAGACATTACAGAAGATACTATATGGATTACAAATTTAAAGTCATTTGAGGATTTTGTTTATATATGGAAATATCTTTTAGTGGTGCGGGCAGAAGAATAAAGATATTAAAAATATTATGTATGGTAGACCTGTAGGAAAGTGGGTGGAGATAGGTTAGGTTACTGATGGTTTAGCTTAGGAAAAGGGATGTTATGTTCAGATATTAATATACTTAAAAGATTTGAATTAAGAGACATATGTGTGGGGATGGAGGAAATGGGTAGATTAGGAGTTGAATAAATGCTAAATTAGGATTATTATATAGTTATATAGCTGAAGGTTGCTTCGAAAGGTATAGTATAGGGGGGATATAATAATAATGTTAGAAAAGAAATGGTTAGCATGTGGGGGGGGGTGTAAAAGGATGGTAAAGTATTATATAATTTGATATTAATTTGGATTTTATTTTGGAGAAGCCATGGGGGGAGGGGAGAGGGAGGGGGGGATAGGGAGGAGGGAGGGGGGAAAAAAGTGGGGAAAAATCTGTATTTGAAAAACTTTTTCAATTAAAAAAAAAAAGGGGGGAGCCCAAAATTTATACTGCTAAGTGAAACATTCGTTAAGTGAGTTTCATGGCCCCGTTTTACATCGTTTCCTGCCACATTACCGAACTAGGTAAGTGCTAGAAGGGAGGTGGAGTTTGTGGAGAGGAGGAGGAGGAGGAGGAGGAGAATGACTATGGAGTCCTTGGTGCTCTCTGAGCTTCATTCTTCTCTTGCAGACATTGCATTACCCAACTAGGTTACGTCATCAGTGCTAGAAGGGAGTGGGATTTGCAGAGAAGGAGGGAGGAAGAGGAGGACTGTGGGGTCCTTGGTGCTCTCCGAGCTTGGTTGTTCTCTTGCAGACATTTCATGACCCCACTAGCTAACATTATCAGTGCTAGAGATGTTAGCTAGCCAGTGCAGCCGTTGAGATGGTTCTCCTGCACCCTGAATGGGCTTGAACTCAAAGAGTCTTCATAGTTTTATTAACTTTAAATGACTCAGTGACCCCACCTTGATGATTTCATCCTGGTTTTGAGGTCCCACCAAATTGCCTTCCCAACTTACCTGTCCTGAGTGTCTCTGCTGGGCTGCAGCTTGGCCAGAAAAGTGAGGACAGCGTACAGGGAAGGACAGAGGTGGAATTTCCCTCTTCTCGGTCCTTCGGATATGGACACCTCCACAGCCAGGGACAATTCTCCAAGTAGGATGCTTCTCAAATGAACATGTCGGGCAAAGAGAGCTTCGGGGCTTACTCCGTCCTTGGCACGGCCGTCCTCGGAACTCCATTTCTGCCCGAGGAGGCGAACAGTCAAGGCGCCTGGAGGAAAACAAGATCGGAAGTTAGAAAGAACCGCGTTCCCAAAAAACAAATGAATGTACAGGTAATAGCAATAGCACTTAGACTTATATACCGCTTTACAGTGCTTTACAGGCCTCTCTAAGCGGTTTACAGAGTCAGCCTCTTGCCCCCCAACAATCTGGGTCTTCATTTTACCCACCTTGGAAGGATGGAAGCAGGGGTGAAATGCTCCCGGTTCACACCGGATCGCCTGATCCGGTAGCGATGGCAGCGGGTGGTTCAGAGAACCGGTAGCAAAAATCCCTGCCCCCCACCCCAATGCCCAGCTGAGCCGCGCGATCATCAGAGGCTTTTTTTAAAAAAAAAAATTTAAAAGCATTTTTTCTACAACCTCTTCGGCTGAAAAAATGCTTTTAAAAGTAAAAAAAAAAAAAAAAGCCTCTGACGATCCCAGCTGAGTTGCCTGATCGTCAGAGGCTTTTAAAAGCATTTTTTTTTAGAAATGCTTTTTAGAAAAAATGTTTTTAAAAGAAAAAAAAGCTTCTGACGATCAGGCAACTCAGCTGGGATCTCAGAGGTTTTTAAAAGCATTTTTTTTTTACAACCGAAGAGGTTGTAGAAAAAATGGTTTTAAAAGTAAAAAAAAAAAAACAAAAAAGTTGGCCATGCCCACTCAGTCACATTACCCCCACCACCAAGCCACGCCCACAGAACCGGTAGTAACAAATTTTACATTTCATTGGATGGAAGGCCGAGTCAACCTTGAGTCTGGTGAGATTCGAACTGCCAAATTCGAACTGCAGGAAGCTAGCAATCGGCAGAAGTAGCCTGCAGTACTGCACTCTAACCACTGCGCCACCGAGGCTCTAATATTTGCTTAGAGGCCACCATTGCAAATGGCAACTCAGTCATTAAACTATTTGTACCCAGACAACACACTGTTTAATTGAAAATGGAATTTTTACATGTTAAAAAATAAAAAAAAACTTTATGCCAAAAAACAAAGCAAAAAAAACCTCACTTAATCATTGCCTTCCTTAGCAACAAAAATGTTGGGCTCCATTGTAGTTTATTTATTGGTTCGATTTATATGCTGCCCTTTTCCGGAGACTCAGGGCGGCTTACAATGCGTTAAGCAATAGCCTTCATACTATTGTATATACCTACTTAGTAGGGCTTTCGGCCCCTTCCCAAGCGGTGTTGTTTCTATATAAAGCTGGCTTATTGCCCCCACAAACCGGGTCCTCATTTTACCTACCTCGGAAGGATGGAAGGCTGAGTCAACCTTGAGCCTGGTGAGATTTGAACTTGCAGTAATTGCAGGCAGCTGGTGTTACTTAACAGCGCTTTAGTCTGCTGAGCCACCAAGGCTCTTCTAGTTGTAAGTCAAGTACAGTCTTTTCTAGTGCCCAGGATGTGAGCCCAATAGTTCAAAAACATTTGAGATCTCCTAGGACAGAGGTGTCAAACTCAAGGGCCAGATCCGGACCACGGGGCCACCCTGGAAACAGCGAAGGACTGGCCTGCAGTGCCTCTACCAGCGAAAACGGAGCTCGGGAACACCGCATGTGGCCTTCCTGACCTCCGTTTTCCCTGGCAGAGGGTTGCGGGAGGCCGTCCCAGCAGAAAACGGAGCTTGGGAACCGAGAATCTGGATTGAAGACATCTCAGCAATGAAACAGATGTAAGCTTCCAAAGGAAGACCGTGAACGGATTTACCGAAAAGTTGGTTGGCTGCGTTTCTCATAGCCCAACTCGGGGAGCTTAGTGCCTTGAGGACTAACACCATCAGAGGTGTGATGTGTTGTTGCAGAGCAGGTCCAAGGTGGGAACCACGGACTAACGTTTGAAGGACGTGGACGGCAGAAACCTACAGAAGATAAAGGAAAAGAAATCAATTCACACATGGACTGGGGGGTGGATTCTAAATTTTTTTACTATCGGTTTTGTGGGCGTGGCTTATTTTGTGGGTGTGGCTTGGTGGTGGTGGTGGGGTAATGTGACCGGGTGGGCGTGGCCAACTTTTTTTTTTTTTTTAACTTTTAAAAGCATTTTTTTCTACAATCTTAAGAGGTTGCAGAAAAAAAATGCTTTTAGGAGCCTCTGACGATCAGGCAACTCAGCTGGGATCCCCAGAGGCTTTTAAAGGCATTTTTTTTTTCTACAACCTCTTCGGCCGAAAAATGCTTTTAAAAATGCTTTTAAAAGCCTCTGACGATCCCAGCTGAGCCGCGCGATCATCAGAGGCTTTTTTTCGATGGAAGCGGTTGTAGAAAAAATGCTTTTAAAAGCCTCTGACGATCCCAGCTGAGCCGCGTGATCATCAGAGGTTTGTTTTTTTTTTTTTACTTTTAAAAGCATTTTTTTCGGCTGAAGAGGTTGTATAAAAAATTCTTTTAAAAGTAAAAAATATATTTAAAAAAGCCTCTGATGAGGTGGGCGGGGTAAGCGAGCGGCGACCGGGCCGGGGACCGGTTCGGGGGCCGTGGCCAGCCAATGTTATTACCGGTTCTCCGAACTACTACAAATTTTTACTACCGGTTCGTGCGAACCGGGAGCAACCCACCACTGACATGGACCCAGAATTGATCAGAATATTAGGACTTGGTGTAGACATCACATAAAAGTCCCTGCTTGTCTTCTTCAGGGTTCAGTAGCATTCTGCTGGTCCATAAAGTACAGATGCAGATTAACAGAGTTGTGTCCTTACCTGAGGCAAATCCAGTGTCTGGTCTGAGCTGTGGGGGATCGGTTGGTTGGCCAAGGCGAGCAACGTCTGAAGGCAGTGAGTCAGAAGAGGCCGGGACTTGGCGGGATCTTCCCCTGTCGTAATGCATAGGAAGAGCATTGGGAAACCGGCTGCCCTGCGAGTGACGGAGCTTCCTCTGGGGCTGTTTAACAAAGCCAGACCCTTGAAAGAGAATTTTAGTGGTTAAGGAATTGGGTTAGAAAGCAAGAGGGCGTGAGTTCAAGTCCCGCCTTAGACGTAAAAGTCAGCTGGGTGACTTTGGGCCAATCACCAGGAGGCTGTGAGTTCTAGTCCCACCTTAGGCACGAAAGCCAACTGGGTGACTTTGAGCCAATCATCAGGAGATGGTGAGTTTATCTTTCCCGCCCTCCCTCTCCTCTCTCTCTCTTATTCTTTCTCTCCCTCCCTCGCTCTCTCTCTCTCCTTTCTCTTTTTCTTTCTCTTTCTTTCTCTCTCTTTCTTATTCTCTCCCCCACTCTTTCTCTCTCATTCTTTCTCTCCCCCTCCCTCCTTCTCTTTTTCTTTCTCTTTCTTTCTCTCTCTCTTTCTCTTCTCTTACTCTCTCCCCCACTCTTTCTCTCTCATTCTTTCTCTCCCCCTCCCTCCCTCCCTCTTTTTCTTTCTCTTTCTTTCTCTCTCTCTTTCTCTTCTCTTACTCTCTCCCCCACTCTTTCTCTCTCTGTCAGACTTTGATGCTATCTCAAAATAAATGAATTTCCAAACTGCCAATCTTTAAGGAAATCTTTTCTTTAATTGAGCACAGCCACCGGATCATGACTCGATGCGGACAAGACTGACCTTTTGCCCCCCAATCCCTCCCTTTCCGATCCCCAAATCTCTGCTTCTCATTGGCTATCTTCCAAGTCATTCTTCAGACTTCTTGTCTCGTCATTTCCCAGGAATGTCCCCCCCCTCCTCATTTCCACGACAACCCGACTTCAAAGGGATTTAGCAGGCAAAAATTCAGAGCTTATCTCTCTCTCTCCTCTGCTCTCTATGCCAGCGTTGAAGCGTTGACACTCTCATTCTTTCCCACTCCTCTCCCTTCCTTCCTTCCTTTCTTTTTCTCTTTCTCTTTTTTGTCTTCCTTCCTTTCTCTCTCTCTCTCTCTTTCCCTCTCATTCTTTCTCTCCCCTCTCCCTCCCTCTTTCTTTCTTTCTCTCTCTCTCTCTTTCTCTTTCTTTCTCTCTCATTCTTTCTCTCTCTCCCTCCCTCTTTCTCTCTCTCAAATTTATTGGTTGCCCATTTTAGCGCAACACTGGTTCACTTTAATGACCACAGCATCCACTTTATGACCCACTGCCACAAAAGCCATAAAATCAGCCACGTGAGTGATTTGCTTTACAACCATTGCAACTTACGATCATGATGGGCATGCTCCATTACTGCCATAAATGGAGGACTACCTCTATTTTGGAGGAGCACTTGTAGTATATTATTTTTTGGGGGGGAAGAATCCCCTCAGAGTCACCGAGAGTGAGTGGGCGGCCATATAAAATTTTTCTTAAATCAATAAATACCTGCTGGCAATGTGGCTAAATGAGAGATCCTACCTGGGTGAGCATAGTCTGTGGAATGTTTTGTAGCTCTGGGCTGGGGTGACTGAGCAGAGTGGTACAAAACTTGGTGAAGCCCACGCTGCAGCCTTCCACAGCTCCCTAATCAGAAAAGGGAAAGAAGGGGAGCAAAAAGAGAATTGATTGAAGTTCAGCTGCCAAAGATCAGATTCATGGACGGGGGGAAAAAAAATCCAGTCCTTAATTCTGGTCATAAGTTAAGAATTACCTGTAGCTGATTCTATACTTCACTCCACAACCTATTTTGTACTCAGGGAGAAGTTGCTGAGAGTGGGACACTAGCTTTAGAATAGAATAGAATAGAATAGAATAGAATAGAATAGAATAGAATAGAATAGAATAGAATAGAATAGAATAGAAATAAAGAATGGAATGGAATGGAATAGAATAGAATAGAATAGAAATAAGGATAGACTAGAATAGAATAGAATAAAATAGAAATAAGGAATAGAATAGAATAGAAATAAGGAATAGAATAGAATAGAATAGAAATAAGGAATAGAATAGAATAGAATAGAATAGAATAGAATAGAATAGAATAGAATAGAATAGAATAGAAATAAAGAATGGAATGGAATGGAATGGAATAGAATAGAATAGAAATAAGGATAGACTAGAATAGAATGGAATAAAATAGAATAGAATAAAATAGAAATAAGGAATAGAATAGAATAGAATAGAATAGAAATAAGGAATAGAATAGAATAGAAATAAGGAATAGAATAGAATAGAATAGAATAGAATAGAAATAAGGAATAGAATAGAATAGAATAGAATAGAATAGAATAGAAATGTCTAGGTTGCTTCTCTCCTTGGTTAGTTTCCATCCTTTGCTTATTAGTTCCCCCCCCCATTGCTTGAATCATGAATCAAGCTCATCATATTTCATTGATGGCAACCCACCAGGATTAAAGTTCCTTCACTAGCCTGTTTTGGTTCAATTCCTAAGGGATCCCTTACCCAATGCCGGCACTTCAGCAAGATGTCTTGGAACACCTTGGAAGCCATGTGGACAACCTGAAGAGGTAGGAAAGGCTCCCATCCTGCCGAGAGTGGCCGAGGTAGAACTTTCTCTGCGAGGCCTCCCAAGAGCATCCCAATTTCCTTGACAGTTAAAAGTAAAAGGTGAGAAAAAGTTAGGTGGAGTAAGGGAATTCTCGCATCTTCGATGCTACAGAGGTTTCGGATGTATCTAATGCTTCATGGTGCTATCCTATCTCCAATCCATGAGGTGGTGCAATCTTGAAAAGTCCATGAAAGAGTTTGATTTCATTGCCTGCTGACTGAACTTAAACTGGTAGCTGAACTAATCCATTTGTCAGGATTCGGTGTCGTCTCAAATAAACTGCATTTCAAACAAATAGTCCTTGATCAAAATCTTTCATTTATTAGGCACAACAATCGAAACTCCGACTCAGTTGCAGCCAACACTGACTTCCTGGTCCAAACCCACCCTTTCCTTTCCCCACTGCTCTGCTTCTCATTGGCCATCTTCCAAGTCACTCTGCTGTTATCTACTACTTCAGCTCAAAGGAATTTCCCCCCTCCCAACCCATCTCCTAGGGGATAGTATCTCCAGGGAAAATAAGTAGGTGAAAAGTCAAGCGTCCTCTTGCCAGATGCCCCCACCTTCTTCTTATGTCAGCACTGGAGTGAATGCAGCTTGGAGTGCTGACACCGTTTTTCTGAGTCTGCACATTGTGCTGAACCATATACTAATTAAAGAGGGTATCAGGATTCCAACGGATACACTAATTAAATCATTAGCCTTGAGGCCAAGCTTCAAAAGAAATCCAGTTATTTATTAGGAGCTTCATGTCAGCACATTCCAAGGGAAGCTAACTCTGACCCCACGTAATTTACGGCCCAGATTTGACCCTGTTTCCCCCCTCCCCCCAGGGTGTGTCATCAGTCACATTTGTCAATGGAGCAATTTCATGTGTGGTAAAGGTCACTCCCCGCTGGCCGCTGTGGGTAACCCTGGGAGACAGCCTTGAGAGAGAGCATTAGGAGAACTGCCCTTTTGAGCACAGACTGGATTAAATCTTTCACGCAAGAAACTCGAAGTATTCAACTACTCACTTTAACCGAGACCCAACAACAGGTCAGAATGAGGCTGTGTTCCTCGGAGAGGAGAACCATATCTTCTTCCTCCTCCTCCTCCAAGCCTTTTCCTAGCCGGATGAGGCTGCCAATGGCATTTCCCATGTCTGCAAAGGAGGGTGATGAAGCTGCCCCAAGTAAAATAAATAAATAAATAATAATAATAATAATAATAATAATAATAATAATAATAATAATAATAATAATAATACGTTTGGTTGGCATATTTCTTTGCCAATCAATTTCAGCCATGGCTTTTGCTCATCAACATAAGTTAGAAATGTTCTCCTACTTAATCTATATACATAAAAGCGAAAACCATTCACGCATTAATCACAAAATCTCCAGAACCATAAAGGCTACAAGCTTGAAATTTGCCACGTATGTTCCTCTTGGCTTCTAGGTGCTCACTAACAAAGGACCATCAGAGTATTAGTATTTCCTATATTATGATTAACATGCTCTGATGCTAAGGAGTTCCATTCACCACCTGAAAATAAATCTGTTCCAAATGCAAAACACAAGCAGAGGAGAGGAGTTTCACTTTCTCTCCTTGATTAGTTTCCATCCATTGCTTCTTGTCCTGCCTTCTGGTGCTTTGGAGAATAGCTTGACTCCCTCTTCTTTGTGGCAACCCCTGAGATATTGGAAGACTGCTATCATGTCTCCTCCCTTAGTCCTTCTCTTCATTAAACTAGACATACCCAGTTCCAGCAACCGTTCTTCATATGTTTTAGCCTCCAATCCCCTAATCATCTTAGTTGCTTGGACTCCAATTCCCAGCTTTGCTGGCTGGGGAATTCTGGGAGCTGGAAGTCCACCCATCTTAAAACTGCCAAGGTTGAGAAACACCTGGTTAAATGATCCTGATTACAGATTTTTTTTTCCTGCTGGCTTGGGCTTACCGTGTTGGTCTGTGCTTGATGCTTGATGACTTTGCAACACGCTCAAGAGTAAATCACTGACGTCTCTCACTGCAATCACCAAACGCTGAAAGAATAACCGCCAGTGTGGCATCTTCTGGGCTTCTAACATAGAAGACACAACCTCCGGTTCTTCAAGCAGGCATCTCCGTAATGCCAAAATCACCCCTGCAGGAAATCAACAGAAGACCTGGAACCATCATCTCATACCCGCTAAAAATTAAGGAATCCAACTCGCAAAACATCCCTGGCCTCGAGTTGCCATAAACAAAGGGGATGGGAAATCGGCAAAGCAACAAGGCAGCCAAAAACGAAAGCACATTCCAGACATATCTCTCTCAAGGATGTCTCCCAGGGTTACCCACAGCGGCCCGGTGGGGAGTGATCTCTACAACCCACAAATTCTTTGAAGATGTTTCACTTCTCATCCAAGAGCTGAAGCTCATAGCATCTTCCATATAAATATATGTCCCCGCCACTTTTTTTAAAATTTTAATCTCTCAGGAGAAAAAAAAAAAGAATGAGGTACTGACCATGTATTGGGGTTGTGTGAGCTGCCAACAATAAGTCACGAGAAGCTGTGACAAAATGGTTCCGTAGCATGTTGAGCAAATGTTCAAGAAAAGAGAGATATTTGCATGGCATAGTTGGCTCCTTCTCGGTTCCCAACAATGACTGCTCCAAGATATGACGATCCAACCTGATGGAGTTAAGCAGAGGTGAACTTGGCCCAACAGACTCGATCCTGAACACAGTCACTGTTGGGTTGATGGAACAAGTCCAACTCTGTTATTTCTGTTATTCTGACTTGTCTTCCTCCCTCCCTCCCTATCATTTTCCTTCCTTCCTTCTTTCTTCTTTCTTTCCTTCTTTCTTTCCTTTCCTTTTTCCTTCCTTCCTTCCTCCCTCCCATTTTCCCTTCTTCCATTTTCCTTCCTTCTTTCCCTTTCTTTCCCTCTTTCTTTCTTTCCTCCCTCCCTCCCATTTTCCTCCCTTCCTTCTTCCTTCTTTCTTTCTTTCCTTTTTCCTCCCTCCTTCCCATTTTCCCTTCTTCCATTTTCCTTCCTTCTTTCCTTTTCTTTCCCTCTTTCTTTCTTTCCCTTTCTTTCTTTTTTCCTCCCTCCCTCCCATTTTCCTCCCTTCCTTCTTCCTTCTTTCTTTCTTTTTTTCCTTTTTCCTCCCTCCCTCCCTCCCATTTTCCCTTTTTCCATTTTCCTTCCTTCTTTCCCTTTCTTTTCCTCTTTCTTTCTTTCCCTTTCTTTCTTTCTTTCCTCCCTCCCTCCCATTTTCCTCCCTTCCTTCCTCCCTCCCTCCCTCCCATTTTCCTCCCTTATTTCCTTTTCCTTCCTTCCTTCCTTCCTTCCTTCCTTCCTTCCTTCCTTCCTTCCTTCCTTCTTTCTTTCCTTCCTTCTTTCTTTCTTCTCTTTCTTTCCTTCTTCCTTTCTTTTCTTTTCCTTTCTTTTCTCCCTCCCTCCCTCCCATTTTCCTTCCTTATTTCCTTTTCCTTCCTTCCTTCCTTCTTTCTCTTTCTTTACTTTCCTTCCTTCCTTCCCTCCTCCCTCCCCCCTCCCTCCCTCCCATTTTTCTCCCTCCCTCCCTCCCTCCTTCCTTCCTTCCTTCCTTCCTTCCTTCCTTCCTTCCTTCCTTCCTTCCTTCCCTCCCTCTTTATTTCAGCAACTGAGCTTAAAGGCCAAGAAAATCAGGAAATAAAGTCTTACTTGGGAAGCAGAGTCTTCATCACTGCTGCCCCTGCTTCGCTCTCTTGGACCCGGGGACTGCTTACGGCTTCTAGGGCCCACCCAAAAAGAGCTACAGCAGCAGAGCCCGGCAAATCTGGTGGGAAGTAAGAGATCAGCAACTCTGAGGCCAACTCACGGATCTGGGTGGAAACAGAAGAAAGACTCCGTAAGGCGAAGACCTCTAGCAGATGACAGGGCGCCCTGCATTGTGTCCAGCAAGCTGGGAAATAGTTTTCAAGCAGGCTTCTGTTCAGAAATGAACATTAGGGAAGGATGAAGGAGGTGTTTTCATATGCCTAATCTTCTCTGGAGCCACAGAAGTGTGTGCATGAAGCGAACTGGTGGTAACACCATGATCTGTCCCCGTCCACACACACACACACAAACACAGCCAGCCGAGGGTTAAGAAAGTACTTGGCACGCACACAGGTCGTTATCTCAAACTTGGCAGCAATATAATCACCGTCTGCCAAGAGCTTTTACTGCAACAGATAACATAAAATTACATACACATTGCAAATAGTCCAGCAAAACAATATTCCTTTCGGCAGCTTCAGACGTTGTCCAAGTGACTAGCCAAAGTTCGTTTTTGTTCGTCACGGAGTTTTATCAGCCACCACCCTCTCTTATATAGTCTCTGGGGTGTGGTCCAGTGACTCAGTTCTAATCCCTAGCACGCCTCCTTAACTGCTGCAACCGTTTATCACGCCTTCGTTGGCGTGCATCCAGGAATGACAGCTCTCCTTCGCTCTCATCCGAGACACCTGGCTCCTGGCTAATCTCCTCTCCCTCGGCCGGCACCTGAGACAATGCCAGAGGGGAGGGGCCTGGAGAGGGAAGCCTGGCTGACTCCTCTTCCTCATGTTCGGAGCTTTCTTCCTCCGATGAGATAGGCTCAGAGGGCATGGCCACAACACACCAGTTGAAACCCACCACTGCTCCAGAGGTCTCAAGATGGCTTCCAGGTCTGAAAATAGGACTATCTATCAGCAGAGCTCACCACAGGGCACAACCAAGCTCCTTCATTGCATCACCCAGCAAGGTTCCACCAAAGTTGATTCAGACAAACATTACTCCCCATGGGAGCCTGACCGCAACCAATAGAATACATTGTCCTTGCCACAGGAACAGGAAGCTCAAGTTCAACGGCCAAGAGAGGGTATAAATACCTCTCGCTCTCCACGCCGTGTGTTCCGCTCCCCAGAATCACACGTGCTTGGTGGGTTCGGCTTCACCATTACATCATCTTTCCAATCAGCCTCCGTCTTTCCAGTGTCTTTCTCTCCACTTGGAACTGAACCCAGATGGACATTTCTTCCAACATTAGCGAAGGCTAGGTGGACCGCCATACCTCATTCGTGCTATCCTGCAAACAGCTCAACAGCGCCAATGTGTTCCCAGTGGAAAAAATGTCCCAGTAGCCTTTATCCGTGGACCAGCATAATAAGGTAGCCATGTTGCCTGGAGAGACAGCAAACATAGCTTAGGAAGAAGGAAGAAGCTTATCTGAAGAGCGTCTGGTGAACTAGATCGTACATGGGAAATTGTGGGGAGGGAGGAGAAGATTGCCACCCCAATCCTTTTCCAAATGATTCCAGCCCATCTTTTTTGTACATCCCTCCCTCCTATTATCAATCAATCAGAATAGAGGGACCTCAGAGGTCTTCTAGTCCAACCCCTTGCTCAAGCAGGAGAACCTATACCATTTCAGACAAGTGGCTGTCCGGTCTCTTCTTAAAAACCTCCAGTGATGAAACAACCATAACAGTGGTGGGATTCAACATTTTTTTACTGCCAATTCTTTGGGTGTGACGTGGCATGGCTTGGTGGGTGTGGCTTGGTAGGTGTGGCTTGGTGGGTGTGGCAGGGGAAGGATACTGTAAAATCTCCATTCCCACTCCACTCCAGGGGAAGGTTACTGCATTCCCCATAATCCCCATTTCTTCCCGATCAGCTGGGACTCGGGAGGCAGAGAATAGATGGGGGTGGGGCCAGTCACAGGTGGTATTTACCAGTTCTCCGAACTACTCAAAATTTCCACTACCAGTTCTCCAGAACTGGTCAGAACCTGCTGGATTTCACCCCTGCATCTATTTAATCTTAAACTGGTGCAGAGTGCGGCCGTGCGGGTGGTAATGGGAGCGACATGGCGTTCCCATGTAGCACCGCTCCTGCGCGAGCTGCACTGGATCCCGGTGGTCTTCCCGGTGCGCTTCAGGGTTTTGGTTACCACCTTTAGAGTGCTCCATGGCTTAGGACCTGGTTACCTACAGGACCGCCTACTACCACCAATAGCCTCCCACCGGCCGGTACGCTCTCATAGAGAGGGACTCCTCCGGGTGCCGTCAGCCAAACAATGTCGACTGGCGGCCCCTAGGGGGAGGGCCTTCTCTGTGGGGGCACCTACTGTCTGGAATGAGCTCCCGCCGGAGATACGGAGGATCCCGGATCTGCGCACCTTCCGCCGCGCTCTAAAGACCTTTTTATTTCACCAGGCGGGCTTGGCCTAATCTTTTCCCTCTTTTTTAATATGTAAATTTTAATCTGTTTTTAAATTATTGGGGTGTTTTAATTTGTCTGGGCCAAAATTGTTTAATTCGATTTTATCTGGTTTTTAAATTTTTTGTATTTTTTGTATTTATGTATTTTATTGTTTGGCTGTTCACCGCCCTGAGTCCTTCAGGAGTAGGGAGGTATACAAATCAAATAAATAAAATAAATAAATAAACTTAGCCCCTTCTTAACCCCTCCTTCCAGTGTAGATGGAGATTCCACCACAGTCCTCATTGGATCCCTATTTTTGAAGGCTACACCACCGCGTGGGCTTGTGCTGACTGAAGGAATCTGAGATTTGGAGGCCAACCCTTGTTTTCTCCATCCTTGGGCTGGAGAAGGTGGGATAAAGCCACTTACGTGGAGGCTGGCCCTTCTTTCTCTCGGGTCTCCAAGTGTCTGTGAAGGTCTCCAAGATGGCTGCCAGGAGAAGAAGAGCTGTTTTCCTCCTTTGGTAGTTGGAACCTGACATCAGAGACGTCGTGCAGAGCTTCAGCAGCCAATACACAAACTCTAAATAGAGAAAGATAAATATTTTTTGCATGACCTACACAAAGGTGCATGAATGAGGATTCTGGGGAACATCAGGGTGGAGAAAGATTAATGTTCTGTTCTCTGTGAGGAGGGGATTCTGGTCATTATTTGAGGAGTGGTCCCAAATTTGGTCATAATTTGAGGATATATGTGTGTGTGTGTTTAGATATGTATATATCGGGTGGGTTTCACTTACCTTTGCTACCGGTTCGCTCGTGCGCATGCTCGCTTCAGTTGCGCGCGTGCCACTTCTGTGTATGCGCAGATTGTATTTGATGACATCCGGGGGTGGGCGGAGCCTCCCGCCACTGCTGCTACCGGTTTGCCCCGGTTTGGGCGAACCTAACCCACCATTGGTATGTATATATCTGTGTGTGTGTGTGTGTGTGTGTATAAAAGGAAGGAAGGAAGGAAGGAAGGAAGGAAGGAAGGAATCAAAGAAAGAAAGAAAGAAAGAAAGAAAGAAAGAAAGAAAGAAAGAAAGAAAGAAAGAAAGAAAGAAAGAAAGAAAGAAAGAAAGAAAGAACAGCTTCACTAATCTTCAAATCCCTCTGTTAACCATCTGTTATTATATTTAGCGCGCAGAAAGTCCATAAACGGTTTCCAGTCTCTTACAAAGCTGTCTAGTCCATTATCTCTAATCAAACCAGTTCATTTCACCATCTCTGCTAATTCAGTCAATTTCAAAATCCATTTCTTCAACAGCTCCTTTTTCTATCCAATGTTCGTCAACAACAATCCTCACAAGCCGCACACGATCTTCATTTGAGGACTACCTAAATTTGACCCATTGTTTCTGGCACAGCCTCTAAGCATGGTTAGGAGGTAACTCACCTACAGCTTGAAGGACTTTCCTTTCTTGGTCCTTTCTGACCAAGCTTTCCTTCTGGTTGGCCTTCTGTTGCCGAAGCACAGCTAGAGAACTGTCCCTCATTCTGACCAAAGCCTTCTTCACCATGGCTTGAAGGAGTTGCCGAAAAGAAGAGGAATCGCAACTCAAATTCAGGGGCAGGAATTCTTTTAAGAGTTGGATCTCCCTCTCCGATAAGACCTGACTGGTCTTGGGAGCTGAGCAGAGGAAGCCCAAGGCTGCCAGACGGACAATTTCTTCTTTGGAGAAGAGGCACCAGGTGAGTCTCTTCAAGGTCTCCTCATCTGTGAGCAAGTCTCCTGCAAGGGACTTTTGAACATTCAACAAGGAGACCCACGCTCGGAGCTGAGAGGCCTCCCTGCCCCCAAATCTTGTGGCCAGCAGCGCGTAAGAAGCAGGAAAGACTCTCAAAGTCCACCCGAGAAGATGGCTGGAGGCGTTGCTTTGAAGGAAAGGGTCAGAAGAGGTCAAGGCACTAGAGAGGGTCGGTAACCAACAACTGGACCACTTGTGAGCCAGTTGTTCTTCTGAGACTTCATCCTTCACCTCCGTCCAGGCTTTGCGCTGCAGTCGTAGGAGAGTTTTGTACAAATCCGAAGCGATGGGACACAGACGGTTGGTGGACAAGCAGTTGAAGAGGTGTTGAGGGAGATCGGCATAGATCTCCAGAACCTTGGCAGAAAAATCCACAAAGCAATATCATCAGAATCCATAAAACCATGATTCTTTTACCCAACATATTTAATATCTGGACAGGTTGGGGAGGAACTTCAGGAAGAACAAAGATTAAGATCAGAATGTACTGGCAACATAAACAGGTGGTCCTTGACTTATGACTGTAGTTGAGCCTACAATGACAGTTACAGGTAGTCCATAACTGAGCCCAACATTTCTGTTGCTAAGTGAGATGGTTGTTAAGTGAGTTTTGCCCCATTTCACAACTTTCCTTGCTGATTAATTGTTTTAACTGTCAGGAAATTTCTCCTTAGTTCTGAATTGCTTCTCTCCTTGATTAGTTTCCACCCATTGCTTCTTGTCCTGCCTTCAGGTGCTTTGGAGAATAGCTTGACTCCCTCTTCTTTGTGGGCAGCCCCTGAGATATTGGAACATTGCTATTATGTCACCCCTAGTCATAATAATAATAATAATAATAATAATAATAATAATAATAATAATAATAATAATAATAATAATAATAATATTCTTTGCTTATACATAGTAATAATTGATCATAATAATATATTGTTTACTTATTCATAATATTAATCTTTCATAATTTACTTATACATATTGGTAACTTTTTTATTTTCTAAATTCTACTTCTGTTGTCTATCCATTGATAAAACAAGTCCCATGTTAAAAAAAAAATCTGTTTCTTCCTTGTCCTTTATTTTTAATGTCAGTTTATCCATCTCTGCACAGTTTAGTATCTTTCTATCTGCACATGATCTTAACGATCATTGTCGAATATGACACAGTCAGGCAATTCTGAAAATTGAGAGTATCATTTCGAGAACAATCCAGATGGCCAATTTTATACTGTAACTAGCTGTTAACCCAGCGTTGCCCGGGTATACCGGAGGGAGCCGCCTTGTGGAATACTGTGAAGCCGTTACCATGGCAACTCCACTGTGCTGTACAATAGAAGCCATTTTAAGGCACAACAGGCTGTATCTTAACAGAACGTGAATCCAAAATGCACACTATCACTGTCAAAAGGACTGTGATTTGACACTATAGATATAATTCATTCCTTTTCATTTCAGCGGCCCAGGCGTTCCAGAGTTATGCTGGAACACACACACACACACACACACACCAAGGGGTGTTAGGGGTGTCTTACCCCCACAGTATTTTTTTCCAGGGAGTAAGTCATCTGTATACTAAGTTTGGTTGAAATTGCTCGAGGCATTTCAGAGTTATGCTGGAACATACACACAAAGACACATCCACAGCCATTTGTATATAGATAAATAATTTATAGCAAAAGAGATACTTACCTTTTGGGGGCCCAAGTAGGGAAGAATTGCACTGAGTGCGAAATATCTCGCTCTTGCTTCCCAAGGCATGAAAATAACCCTTTGCAGGTACTCTCTAAACAGGGATCTCTCCGGATCCCCAAAGCGATCACATTCCAGGCTGTAGATCTCTAAGAGAATTCGAAAGGAGCTGTGGACAAAATCGCTCACTCCTTCTGTCTGGATCAGGATGGGAGAGAAGCCGATCGAGAAATAAAAGAGGTGTCAATGGAAGTTATTTCAGGGAGTCCTCGACTTACAACAGTTCATTTAGTGACCAAAGTTACAACGGCACTGAAAAAAATAATTTAGGACTGTTTTTCACACTTACGACCATTGCAGTATCCCCCATAGTCACGTGTTCAAAATTTGGACGCTTGGCAACTGACTGATACCTCCTGACAAGCAAAATCAGTGGGGAAGCCAGATTCATATAACAACCATTTTACTAACTTAACAACTGCAGCAATTTGCTTAACAAACGTGGCACGAAAGGTCCTAAAATGGGGTAAAACTGACTTAACAAATGTTTCGCTTAGCGACAAAAAATTTTGGGCTCCATTGCAGTCGTAAGTCGAGAACTAACTGTATACATGGAAAGAGACACAGATCACTCCATTTCAAGGCGATACAAGCTTGGGATCAATGAACCATGAAAATTTTGGACCTCATCTTCTCTCTCTCTCTATTGTTATCCAGTAAAAGGCCCCTTTTTAAAAATTTGGGTTTATTTTTTAGTGGATTCACCGTGTTATTTGTATCTTCTCCCATGCTACCTTTATCATTTAATGACTGTTTTGGGGTGTTTTGATATCTGCCTTGACTTGATTTCTGGGGCCTGCAGTTTTCGTGCAAGATGATCAGAAATTTTTGGGCAAGATTATCAGAAAAGCTTATCTTTTCTTCTTTGGCTGAGACAGAAGGACTGGCCCAGTTGGCTTTCAGTCAAAGGCAGAACTAGACTTCCCAATCACCCAGTTTCTAACTTAATGCCTTAACCATTACGCCAAATTGGCTCCCTTGTTTGTATACCATATTATCAAGGGCAGTGGTGGGTTTCAAAAATGTTTACTACCGGTTCTGTGGGTGTGGCTTGGTGGGTGTGGCATGGCTTGGTGGGCGTGGCAGGGGAAGGATACTGTAAAATCTCCATTCCCACCCCACTCCAGGGGAAGGATACTGCAAAATCCCCATTTCCTCCCAATCAGCTGGGACTTGGGAGGCAGAGAATAGATGGGGGCGGGGGCCACTCAGAATTTTTACTACCGGTTCTCCGAACTAATCAAAATTTCCGTGACCGGTTCTCCGGAACTGGTCAGAACCTGCTGAAACCCACCTTTGATCAAGGGTGGGCTGCTGGGGATTCGGGAGAACCTCTAGCTAAGATTCTGTGTACAGAGAACTCCCAAATCCCACTCCTGGATGGCCCCGCCCACCCTGCCCCGCCCCTCCCAGGAGTCCCCACGCGGTCCATTTTGGATGCAGGTAAGTGCAGGGCGCGTGTGGAGGCTCAGGGAGGGCGAAAAAAAGGCCTACCGGAAGTTCGGGAAGGCCGGAAATGGGCCTGTTTCCGGCTTCCAGAGGCTCTCCGGAGCCTGGGGAGGCAGTTTTCACCTTCCAGTTGAGGCTCAAGGAAAGCCTCCGGAGCCCGGGGAGGACAAAAATGACCCCCCTGCCATGGTGCAGGAGGCCGATTAGGCCACACCCACCATGGCCACGCCCACCCAGCAACTGGGCAGAGAACCCCTTGCTAAAATTTTTGAAGCCCGCCCCTGCATATTATCATGTACAAACAGTATTTATTTACATTTTTTTTTTTATGCCGCCCTTCTCTGGAGACTCAGGGCGGCTTACAATGCGCTAAGCAACAGCCTTCATACTTTTGTATATTTTATACAAAGTCAGTTTATTGCCCCCACAAACTGGGTCCTCAATTTACCTACCTTAGAAAGGATGGAAGGCTGAGTCAACCTTGAGCCTGGCGAGATTTGAACTTACTTTAATTGCAGACAGCTGGTGTTAAATTACAGTGCCTTGTCTGCAGAGTTATCCAGGCTCCTGATATTGATACTTCAATATCATTTGGCATTGGAAGATTAAATTGCATCGCTCAAAGGTGTGTAAACACAAGATATTCAACCATCAAAGCAACCAAATTATAGAAAATAATGACGGAATTTCAAACCATGTCAGTTCTTCCTAGATTTAAGAAAGCTTTTGTGCAGCCCATTCTTTTTGCAACGTGGGTAATTTTATGGGGTGACATTTGGAAAGCGGAAAGAATGAAACCTTCTCCGCCTCCCCTTAAATAAAAATAAATATGGTGACTTACTAGACTTTCTGCATTGTTCCAAACAATCTTGTTTAGCCTTTGGAGAAGTCCTGAATTGTCACCCAGCAATGAGCTCTCCTTGACTTTCCAGAGGTCCTTCAAACTTTCTCGGACACGTTGAAGCCACAGAGAAAAAACTGGGAAAGCAATAAGGAATCAATTAGGCTATTAAAGGTAATGTTGAAACGATTCTCGCATCTTAGTTACTTACTCATTTTTCTTTAAGTTTGGTCTATCTCGGGTGAAATCCACCAGGTTCTCACAGGTTTAAGATTCTCTGCACAGAATCTTAGCTAGAGGTTCTCCCGAACCCCTGCGAACCCCCAGCAGCCCACTCCTGGCAGAGATTTGTTTAAGAATCATGGCCAATAAAAATCGTAAAATTGGATGCGACACTTAAAAGAATGATTCTACTTGAAGGGAGAAGAGAAGATGGCCACGACTTGCTGTCTGAATGAGATGCGGGCATGTGATTTTGCCTACCTTGGAAGGAGTAATAAGAGCAGCTTGTGGGTTCTTCTATCACGTCTAAAACAGCTGGAAAGAGGACATCCAGCAACAAGCACTGCGGGAAAGCAAAAATAATGAAGTTCAGGAAAAACGGAGGAAATTGCAAACACATCGAGATAATTTTTTTAAAAAAAATGAATTTAGGAGGGCTTGTTTTGTAAATAAGGCAACTTCTTCTTGTGGCCCGCCGGCGACCAGCAGAGCTGGCAGTAGAGTCGGACAGTGAGGAGGTTGGGGAGGAACTTGGGCCAGTCCTGGGGGCTGGGGAAAGCTCGGACAAGGGCTCTGCATCGGAGGCAGAGAGGGGGCCAAGGCCATCTGATAGTTATGTGCAGCCTCCGGAGTCTGACAGCAGCGAGACAGAAGAATAGCGGGAGCCTGTTCCCAGTGTGCGCATGCGCAGAGCTGCCAGACGACAGGAACAATTAATAAAACAGGGTCGACTTGGGAGTAAGGCTTGGAGATGATTGGCCCCTCCCATAAGACATAAAAGAAGAGCAAACGGGATGTGAGCTTTTGCAGGAAGCAATTAGTTCATCTGGCCAATTCAAGATTTGAAAGTTCTGTTTGTGACTCTGTGCCAAGTTTGGCCTTGCCCTGCGTCTGGAAATTAGCTCTCTGGCAGCGTTCCACGTGAGATAGGTGGATTACCTTCCTCTGAAGGACTGTTTATCAAGCCTTACAGACTGTAAACAAAAGTAATTTTCAGTTTAATAAATAAAAGAGGTTTTGCAGGACTAAGATTGTGCTTTATACTTTCTAAGGAAGCCTAGGTCACAACACTTCTTTAGAGAAACAGAGAATGCCAATTCACAGACAACACCTCAACTTTAAAAATAGTTTTTAAACTTGTCTATGGAATTTGAACTTATCTATGGAATCTGCACAGAAAGATCCTATCAGGCCCTGGAGGCCAACTTTTCTTTTGGATCTTCAGGGTTGCCACACTTAATGCTGTGGGAAAGTGCGGGGAGGGGTGGGGTTGCATGGAGTTGTAGAAGTATTTAGCCATAACAACATTCTTTTCTCTGAGAGTCAAGGACGTTCAGCCTGTACCTGGAATGGCGTGACTGAGAGGCATCTCCAGTTGGGACAGTGGATTGATTGGACCATGTGGTGGGCATGTAGGTGCAGGGGAAGGGACTTTGACTTTATTTTGGGTGGGGAAAACCCGGGGGCTTTCAGATTTGGGTTTTCCCAGATGTGCCATCATGACATCTCTAATAAAATGGAAGAAGGGACGTGGTGGCTCAATGGCTAAAATGCTGAGCTTGTCGATCGAAAGGTCGGCAGTTCAGTGGTTCGAATCCCTAGCGCCGCGTAATGGGGTGAGCTCCCGTGACTTGTCCCAGCTTCTGCCAACCTAGCAGCTCGAAAGCACGTAAAAAATGCAAGTAGAAAAATAGGGACCACCTTTGGTGGGAAGGGAACAGCGTTCTGTGCGCCTTTGGCGTTGAGTCATGCCGGCCACATCACCACGGAGATGTTTCCGGACAGCGCTGGCTCTTCGGCTTTGAAAGGGAGATGAGCACCGCCTCCTAGAGTCGGGAATGACTAGCACGTATGTGCGAAGGGAATCTTTACCTTTACCTTAATAAAATGGATCTTTGAGGAATTGCTTGCCTTAGTAGGGGGTATTATTTGGAACCCTGACAAATCAATTGCTCTTCAGGTTAATGAACTGGTCATTCGTAACTTGGGCCCTGATGTTCATCCAGCTTTGTGTTATGCTGGAATAATTATGTTTAAGGTATTTTAAAAACGATAATGTTAAAGGGTACCTTTTGCGGGGTACCACCATCCAGAAGACAGCTCAAGATCTCTTTCTTGCAACAGGTTAGTAAGCCACGAGTCATCACCAGCTTCTCCAAACCACCTGGGTTCAGGGTAGAAGCGGGGATCCAAAGTGCCCCAAACTGGCACCCCCCTGGGCAAAAAATAAAATAAAAATCCAAATATGCTATCAATATCAATTCCGTCCTTCAGTTGGCTCAGGAAGAAGAGGAGGGGTGGAGGAAGAAAGATGAGGAAAAGAAGGAGAAGAAGATGAGGAAATGAGGAGGGGGACGAAGAAAGATGAGAAGGAGATGATGATGATAAGGAGATGAAGAGGAAGAGAAGGAGAAGAAAACAATGAGATGAGGAAGAAGAGGAAGAGAAGGACAAGGAAGAGGAGAAGAAGATGAGATGAGGAGGAAGAGAAGGAGAAGAAAATGAGAAGGAGATGAGGAGGAAGAGGAAGAGAGGGACAAGGAAGAGGAGAAGGAGAAGAAGATGAGAAGGAGATAAGGAGCAAGAGGAAGAAGGTGAAGTAAACGACGAGATGAGGAGGAAGAGAAGGACAAGGAAGAGGAGAAGAAGGAGAAGAAGATGAGAATAAGATGAGGAAGAGAAGGAGAAGAAAATAATGAGAAGATGAGGAAGAGGAAGAGGAAGAGAAGGACAAGGAAGAGGAGAAGGAGAAGAAAATGATGAGAAGGAGATGAGGCGGAAGAGGAAGAGGAAGAGAAGGAGAAGGAAGAGGAGAAGGAGATGAGGAAGAGAAGGAGAAGAAAACGATGAGAAGGAGATGAGGAAGAGGAAGAGAAGGACAAGGAAGAGGAGAAGAAGGAGAAGAAGATGAGAAGGAGATGAGGAGGAAGAGGAAGAGAAGGAGAAGAAAACGAGGTGAGGAGGAAGAGAAGGACAAGGAAGAGGAAAAGAAGGAGAAGAAGATGAGATGAGGAGGAAGAGGAAGAGGAAGAGAAGGAGAAGATGATGATGAGAAGGAGATTAGGAAATGAGGAAGAGGACGAGAAGGAGAAGAAGGAGATGAAAAGGAAGAGAAGGAGAAGAAAATGAGAAGGAGATAAGAAGGAGAAGACCTGCTGATCAGAACCACCTGAGATTTACTGACAGTTAGAAAAAAGAGCCTTGATAGTACAGTGGTTTAGTGCACCCTGTTATTAACACCAGCTGCCTGCAATTACTGCAGGTTCGAATCTCTCCAAGGCTCAAGGTTGACTCAGCCTTCCATCCTTTCTAAGGTAGGTGAAATGAGGACCCAGTTTGTGGGGGCAATAAGCTGACTTTGTATAAATATACAAAAAAGGATGAAGGCTATTGCTTAGCGCATTGTAAGCCGCCCTGAGTCTCCGGAGAAGGGCGGCATATAAATCAAATTAAAAAAAAAATAATAATCTGTGAGTTTTCTCAAAGATATTTCTCAAAGAGGCATAAGCTACGCAATATTTGCAATCAAAACGGTGCCTCCCTCGAATAAATGAACGGGCGAGAAAGAGAGCTGGCCACGTGCGCCAAGGAAAGGAACACAGACCTGAGCATACCTTTGCGTTCCTCTGTTCTTTGGGCATTCCAATTCATTAGGAGATAAAACGCCCAGATGGCTTTGGCTCCTGCTTCAACTTCTGGGGCTGTATTCACCATCATGCTCACCGTAGTTCCAGCCAGGAGACGGTTGTCTTTGCAGGCGGTCTGCAACCAATACCCAAGAGGTCAACCTAAACCAGGATTTTGTTTCAGTAGAGGTTTTTTTTTTTTAATTTAATTTATATGCCGCCCTTCTCCGGAGACTCAGGGCGGCTTACAATGCATTAAGCAATAGCCTTCATCCTTTTGTATATTTATACAAAGTCAGCTTATTGCCCCCACAATCTGGGTCCTCATTTTACCTACCTTAGAAAGGATGGAAGGCTGAGTCAACCTTGAGCCTGGCGGGATTCGAACCTGCAGTAATTGCAGGCAGCTGGTGTTAAATTACAGAGCTCTGTCTGTTGAGCTATCCAGAGGTTTGATCTCTGGCAAAATGACACCGTTCAAGATTCTCCTTATTTCGGGCCAGTCTCTCCCACCCCATAGCTCTCTCTCCGTCGGAGCTATTTTTTTGAATCCCCCCATAGAATTTCCTCCCTTCAGATTTGTACGTTCTACAAAACTGGGATCTCCTAAAAACCTGCAGATCCTGATTTTAATATGGGGGGGGCTCTCGATTGACTATATACAAAACAAATATGGGACTAAAAAGTTGCAAATAGCTTATGAATGAAATATTTAAATGATTTTTCTTCTTATTCTGATATTTTGGTACCTATGGGGGAGTTAAAGAGTAAGGGGGAGTTAAGAGCTTATAGTTAGTTTGTTTATGTTAGATTATGTTTGTTAAATGCAATACCTTGGATTTTACTCTGGGAAGTCGGGGGGGGAGGGAGGGAGAAGGGAATGGGTGGGGGGAGGAGGGGGGAGAAATCTGTTTGTAAAACATTCTAAAACTTTTCAATTAAAAAAAAAGATTAAAAAAAATATGGGTGGCTCTCTTTTGGTGGCATACATTTAAAAATATGGAACTTGTATATGGAATTTCAACCGATCTATGGAATTTGCATATTCCATATAGGCATAGACTGGGTGTGTCTAGTTTGATGAAAAGACGGACTAGGGGAGACATGATAGCAGTCTTCCAATATCTCAGGGGCTGCCCCAAAGAAGAGGGAGTCAAGCTATTCTCCAAAGCATTTGAAGCAGGGGTGAAATCCAGCTCGTTCTGACAGGTTCTGGAGAACCGGTAGCGGAGATTTTGAGCAGTTCGGAGAACCGGTAGTGGAAATTTTGAGTAGTTTGGAGAACTGGCAAATACCACCTCCGGCTGGCCCCAGAGTGGGGTGGGAATGGAGATTTTGCAATATCCTTCTCCCAGGAGTGGGGAGGGAATGGGGATTTTGCAGTATCCTTTCCCTGGAGTGGGGAGGGAATGGAGATTTTGCAGTATCCTTCCCCTGGAGTGGGGTGGGAATGGAGAGTTTGTAGTATCCTTCCCCTGCCACGCCCACCAAGCCACGCCCACAGAACCGGTAGTAAAAAAAATTGGATTTCACCACTGATTTGAAGGCAGGACAAGAAGCAATGGGTGGAAACTAATCAAGGAGAGAAGCAACCTAGAACTAAGGAGAAATTTCCTAACCGTGAGAATAATTAATCAGCAAGGAAAGTTGTGAAATGGGGCAAAACTCAAAAAAAAAAAAATCAAATTAAAAATAAAAAAGAATGGCAGAATCTGGGGTGGAGTTAAAAGAGACATCAGTTTACAATCCCTAACTAGCTGCAAACAAAATTCAACCTCCCTTGAATTCCATCGACCTTTATCTATCTACTAGCAAGTGCTAACGCTTAGTTGAGAAGATTCCTGCACGTATAAGCTGTTTAGCAATCAACCCATTTAATTGGTCCTTAAAGTGTGGTCTTTCGCACCCGACAGATATTCTCACCTGATCCATGATGGTATGCACCAGGAATCTCAAGATCTTTTGCAGCATTTCTCTGTGATCCGTTTCATGCCAGACAAGGGGCTGAATTTCCTCTGACATCCCTTTGAAGAGATGCAGGCAAACCTGAAGAAGCGAGGAGGAGAAAAAGAAGGAGATTGGACAGGTAGGGAGTGTCGAATTTTCTCAACGTTCAATTTCCAAACTTTAGTGGTGTTCAAAGTTGGGACTTAATTTTGGGGATTGTAAACATACGTTGGTTACTCTAATATAATTTAGATGTGCTTGCTAAGTAACTACATAAATATCAAAACTTTTTTAACATTTTGTTTGTTTCATTTGGACGGACGTTTGTCCGAAATGAATAGAATAACAGAGTTGGAAGGGACCTTGGAGGTCTTCTAGTCCAACCTGGTGATAAGATCCATGTTGTGGCTCTGTTACCTGAGCCTGTGTCATCGGCAGGAGAGGACTCCGAGAGTGAAGGAGAGGAGTTGGCAAGGCCTCCCTCTCCAGGACCCTCCTCTCTGGCAATGCCTTCGGTGTCCGCCGAAGGGCAAGAGATAAGGCCAGGGCCAAGCACGTCCACATAGCCACAGGTGGACATTAATGAGGGAGATGAGTCTTGGCTGGATCCTCGGCAGCGTCGCAGAGATAAGCGCGCGCAACAGAAGAAGAGGTGTGCCAGAGATTAAGCTGAGTCACTGGACCACACCCCACAGGTTATAAAAGGGGGTGAGGTGGCCATTCAGACTCTGTGACGGACAAAACTAACTACTATCGAGTCACATTGCATCTTTGGAAACAGCATTCTCTGCCTTGGATTTAATTACGGACTGGACAATTCTTGAACTGTGTGTATCTTGTTTATGAGTAAAGTTCTTGGCAAGCAGCTACTGGGTTGCTGCCAAGCCTCTTATCGGAAGAATTGGTTGTCTGCCAGTTTATTTAACCCCTGGCTGTCTGTTTGTGTGCGTGTGTGAGACGGGGACAGAACAATCCAGTGGCCTAGAGTTGGAGCTCTTGCCTCATAATCAAGGAGGTTGTGAGTTCGATCCTAGGTAGAGGCAGATGTAGGGTCTCCCGCTTGGGCAGGGGGTTGGACTCGATGACCTGCAAGGTCCCTTCCAACTTGTTCTGCCCCAGCTACGGATCCCAAAGAACGCAGCGCACACAAACTCCGAACAAAACTCAGTTTGCTTCAAAACACAGTCTTTTGCAAATGCAGGCTTTTAATAAAACGTTCTTAACAACCTGCCCGAAATTCCACAGATAAGATAGAGTCTTACTAGAGTTGGCAGAAAGCCCAGAAGCAAAGTTTGCAGAGAAAATCCAAACTCAATGATCAGTGAACGAACGGACGTTGTTTCCTGCAGCTTTTTACAAAGCTGTGTGCAAACTTAAATAGGCTAAGGGAGTGGCCAAGTAGCCCCAAGCCTTACTCTCGAGGAGACCTCCTCCTGAGTAACCACTCCTGCCTTTTGGCAGCTCTGCGTGCCCGTGCATTGAGAAGAGGCTCCTCCACTTCATCCTCTTCACTTAAAGGAGCCTCTGGAGGTTCTGAAGGCCCTGGTTGAATCCCTTCCTCTGGCACCACATCTTCTTCAGCCTCCTCGCTGGCCGACTCAAGTGCCGGCTGCACAAGCTGCTGGCGTGACACCACACCAGTCTCCTCGTCGTCGGGATCAGCAACAATCCACGCAGGCCTCTGGCGGGCCACAACACAACTCTGTTAATCTGTTAATTCTGTTAACCCCCTGCTTAGGCAGGAAACCCTACACCACTTCAGACAAATGGTTATCCAACATCTTCTTAAAGACTTAACTTCCAGTGTTGGAGCATTCACAACTTCTGGAGGCAAGTCGTTCCACTGGTTAATTCTTCTAACTGGTGTAGGATCTCCTGCTTGAGCAGCTGGTTGGATAGAAGACTTCCAAGATCCCTTCCAACTCTGTTATTTTATGTTCTGCGTTCTAAATTTAAATGTCTACCTTACCCTTCAAACTTTAACGTTAGGTGGGCCCAAACGGCAATCACTGGCCCTACTTTTTTTTCAAAAAAAATAAAATAAAATAAGAAACCTTCAAACTAGGTGATAACACCTTGCCTTTTCTTACCTTTATTGTGACGTAATGCCGCTCCACCTGACTGGAGTTTGAATCTCGCAGCAGGACCTCAAAAGTAGCAGCAATGGTTTTCAAGAGCCTTATCAAATTCTTTTTCCAGTACTGGTGTCCTAATGAACTTTCTTCAATGAAGAGGCTTACTATTCAGGAATGGAACAAAGAACAACACGGATTAACACTTTGTAGAAGAATTCACACCTTCTCCGGGGCAGGAGCTGGCATTAGTACACACCTCTCCAGGGAGGTGGGAGACTTTGACGCATGAAGGATGCTCATCAGGTTGCCCTAAGGTCTGTTAAAACAGGAGTCTTTGTAAATTTTAATCAGTCTCTAAACCGGGTGTCAGCAACCTGCAGCTCTGGAGCCGCATGTGGCTCTTTAGGCCCTCTGCTGTTGTTGTGGATTTAATAAGACCAACACAACTTTCAGGGTTAATCAGAGACAATGTATATTGCGCAATAGGTTCAAAGCTCTGTACATGAAGCGTTGAACAAAGACAGAAATTAGGTACAATGGTTTTTATACCCTTCTAGACAAAGGATTCTGTTAACTCAGCAGTTTATGTGATCATATACATTTGTCATTTTTAATTGACACTTCCCAATTACCGTTTCATTTTATTCTTTGCCAACAGTCATAATTCTTTTTGTAGATTACTGAAGCATAGATTCAAATTATCTCTTGTTGATATTACATGTGGTCATCCTTGATCTCTTTAACCTTCATACTGTATATCACCAAATGCTTGTATCTCTGACAACTGAGGGGTCCCTCTGAATGTTTCTACTTCAAAGGAATTATCTCCTTTCAACTGGAGGTAATTGGCTTCCCTCAAACAAGCACATTTCCTTTCTTACAAATAAAGAGGGCCCTTCAGTGATCATCCAGCTGGACCCGCTTACCTACCTACATTACTGTGGCTCCCTGTCGGATGATCCCACCACTAGCTGGCCCGACCCCTTGCCCGCCCCTCCCAGTCACTCCTCGCCTGGCCTGAGAAGGTAAGGACGGGGGTTGGGGGATGGAGAAGTGGTTGAGGCAGAGACAGAGAGATACAGAGGGGGGTGGGGGGAGAGAGGGAGAGAGGAGGGAGGGAGGAAGGGAGAGAGAGAGAGATATGTCAAAAGGGTTTTGTGGTTCCCGGTGCTTTTTAACAACCAGTTTTCTGCCCTAATGACCGGCTGGGTAGGCGTAGCTAGGGGATCAGTGAGTGACATCGAGTTGACCACGCCCACCCAGGTTCTGTGGCTCCCGGTGTTTTCTTTTCTGTGGGAAACAGGTTCAAATGGCTCTTTTGAGTGTTTAAGGTTGCAGACCCCTGCGAGTCTAAACGAATGGTTGCAATGTGTAGTTTTTTTGCTTTATTTTTGCTTTTAATTTATATGCCGCCCTTCTCCGGAGACTCAGGGCGGCTTACAATGCGCTAAGCAATAGCCTTCATACTTTTGTATATTTATACAAAGTCAGCTTATTGCCCCCACAAACTGGGTCCTCATTTCACCTCCCTTAGAAAGGATGGAAGGCTGAGTCAACCTTGAGCCTGGTGAGATTTGAACTTGCAGTAATTGCAAGCAGCAGATGTTAATCTGTTAATAACAGTGCTTTAGTCCCACTGTACTACAGGCTCTTTCCAGTAGTTGAATCCCTTTGGAGAAAAACACCGGCTCTAATTCGGCTTGGGAACGCCAGGCGTAAATTTCGTAACTGGGAAAGAGGGAAGTGTTGGAAGACTGACCTGTCTGGAGAACCTCAGAAGATGCCGGCTGAAAGGAAGAGAAAATGGGATTAGATTTTCAGGGGGTTCCATACCAAAGTACTTCTCACCACAAGTTGATCTCTGCTCACAACATCAGCTCTGAGCTTCTTGCAAGATCTGGGTAAGGAAAAGATTCCCTTGCTATTTCTTTTTCTTAAAAAAGGGAACACTATAGTCTTGTTTTCTACCTTTGCTCAATGTCCCACTCCTTTCTAGCACTGATGATGTTACCTAGTTGGGTAATAAAATGCCTGCAAGAAAACAAGCAAGCTCAGAGAGCACCAGGGACCCCACAGTCGTCTGCCTCTTCCTCCTCCTCCTCCTCCTCCTCCTCCTCCTCCTCCTCCTCTCCACAAATCCCACTCCCTTCCAGCACTGATGATGTTACTTAGCGGGGTCATGAAACATCTGCAAGAAAACCACCAAACTCAGAGAGCTCCAAGGATCCCATAGTCTTCCTCCTCCTCCTCCTCCTCCTCCTCTCCTCCTCCTCCTCCTCCTCCTCCTCCTCCTCTTCCTCTCTTCCAGCCCAGATGATGTTACCGAGTTGGGTTATGAAATGTCTAAGAGAGCCCCAAGGACCCTACAAACAGAAGATGAGAAACCAAGAAAACTCCATCGCCCAACTAAAAAATCCAAAGGGAAACTGACAAAGCATCGGAACCCAAAATCCATCATCCATGTTTACCTTGTCATTTTCAATCAGCCCATCCATCAGCCTCCTCAACTCTTCAGACACCAAGGTTATGTTTTGCTCTGATAGCTTCCCAACTATCTACGGGGAAGGGGAAAAAAAAAATCTAAGGGCCACAACCTTAGAATACACACACACACACACACATCTATACACCCAGGACGTGTATAGGGGGTTGTGGGGGTTCGCACGGGTTCGGGAGAACCTCTAGCTAAGATTCTGTGCAGTTCGGAGAACCCCCAAATCCCACTCCTGGCTGGCCCTTCCACCCCGCCCTGCCCCTCCCAGGAGTCCCCACCTGGCCTGTTTTGGATGCAGGTAAGTGCAGGGTGCGCACGGAGGCTTGGGGAGGGTGAAAAATGGGCCTATCGGAGGCCCTACCACAGGCCCATTTCCGGCCTCCAGAGGGCCTCCGGAGCCTGGGGAGGCCATAGCCCTCCCGGAGGTTCAAGGAAAGCCTCCGGAGCCCAGGGAGGGCAAAAATGCCCCCCGCCCCCTGCTGTGGTGCAGGAGACTGACTAGGCCACGCCCACCATGGCCACGGCCACCCCTGCATACACCTATTATCATTTTATTAACAACTTCAGAAGACCTCCAAGGTCCCTTCCAACTCCTATTGTATTCTATTGTATTCTATTGTATTCTATTGTATTCTATTGTATTCTATTCTATTCTATTCTATTCTATTCTGTTCTATTCTGTTCTGTTCTGTTCTGTTCTGTTCTGTTCTGTTCTATTCCATTCCACTCCACTCCACTCCACTCCATTCCATTCTCCTTCTTTCCTTCTCCTCCTCCTCCATTCTATTCTATTCTATTCTATTCTATTCTATTCTATTCTATTCTATTCTATTCTATTCTATTCTATTCTATTCCATTCCATTCCATTCTATTCCATTCTCCTTCCTTACTCCTCCTCCTCCTCCTCCTCCTCCTCCTCCTCCTCCTCCTCCTCCTCCTCCATTCTATTCTATTCTATTCTATTCTATTCTATTCTATTCTATTCTATTCTATTCTATTCCATTCCATTCCATTCCATTCCATTCCATTCCATTCCATTCCATTCTCCTTCTTTCCTCCTCCTCCATTCTATTCTATTCTATTCTATTCTATTCTATTCTATTCTATTCTATTCTATTCTATTCTATTCTATTCCATTCCATTCCATTCCATTCCATTCCATTCCATTCTCCTTCTTTCCTCCTCCTCCTCCTCCTCCATTCTCTTCTCCTCTCCTCTCCTCTCCTCTCCTCTCCTCTCATCTCCTCTTCCCTTCCCTTCCCTTCCCTTCCCTTCCCTTCCATTCCATTCCATTCCATTCCATTCCATTCCGTTCTCCTTCTTTCCTCCTCCTCCTCCATTCTATTCCATCCCATCCCATCCCATCCCATCCCATCCCATCCCATCCCATCCCACTGCACTCCACTTTTTTAATCAGTGTGTTTGTGAGATGTCCTTCATGACCTCGGTGAGTATATGGGCACCTTTTCAAGTCGGCAGAACAGGCTGGAGCTGGTTGCGGTCTCCATTTGACACCTGAGCACGCAACGCACCAACGGTAACATGGCCTCCCGATCCAATTCCCCCAGTCCTCTTCTGCTCAGTCTTGCCAAGAGTTGAGAAGCCTCCTCCAGGTTCTTCTCTTTGCATCGCTTCACGGAGCCTCTAAGATATGCAGACGACAACCCCACCATTAGAATCTTAACGTCACAAAGGATCAAGTCTAGCTTCAAGAATTGCTCCAAAACACGTTCTTCTATCTTACTTCAAATGAAGACCTGCAGAGATTCCCAATCCTTTGCTCAAATATCTATGGAGATTCTCAAGTCATCCAGGTCATGGCTGTCCGAAAGATGCTTTTTTTTCAAGAGGCCACTGGAGTTTCTGGGTTTTTTTCCCCCTTCTCTGAAGGCTTCTCATCCAAGAAGCTTCTTCAGCTCTCTGAGAGCTTCTTGTGGTTGCAGGAACTGGGTATGTCTAGTTTAATGAAAAGAAGAACCAGGGGAGACATGATAGAAGCCTTCCAATATCTCAGGGGCTGCCCCAAAGAAGAGGGAGTCAAGCTCTTCTCCAAAGCACCTGAAGGCAGGACAAGAAGCAACGGGTGGAAACCAATCAAGGAGAGAAGCAACTTAGAACTGAGGAGAAACTTCCTGACAGTGAGAACAATTAACCAGTGGAACAACTTGCCTCCAGAAGTTGTGGATGCTCCAACACTGGAAGTTTTGAAGAAGATGTTGGATAACCATTTGTCTGAAGTGGTGTAGGGTTTCCTGCCTAAGCAGGGGTTGGACTAGAAGACCTCCAAGGTCCCTTCCAATTCTGTTATTCTATTCTATTCTATTCTATTCTATTCTATTCTATTCTATTCTATTCTATTCTATTCTATTCTATTCTATATGGATGAGAAGCGAAGAAGCTTCTTGGATGAGAAGCAAAACCTCTTCAAAGAAAAACCAGAAAGTCCAATTGTCTCTTGAAAAAAAACACCTTTTAGGACATTGCTCAAATATACTGAAATGTCAACTCTCAAAACATGGGAGCGTTTGTTCATTTTGGCTAGGAATTCTGGGATATTTGAAGGACAAATCACAGGAAGACTGATATATAGGAATAGGAATATTGCAAAATCGAATTTGGGTCGGTCACCGGGACCAGAGATTTACTCTTCCAAACTTTTGGACTCATGCCGTGGTAACTTCGAACGGTCACTAAATGAACTCTCGTAAGTCAAGGACTACGCTTATTCCTTATTGGCCAAGTGTGATTGGACACACAAGGAATTTGTCTCCAGTGTATTAGCTCTCAGTGTACAATACGAAGTGGTTAATCATCAATCATAAATCGCAAGATACAAGCGATAAATCATAGATACCCATAGGAGAAGGAAAGGAGAAGGAAAAGAATAGGAAAGATAAGAAAATTGTCAAATTACGAAGGAGTCTAAAATCACTTAACCACCGCGTTACGGACTTAACAACCACGGCAATTCCTTTGATGAAAAAAAGGTCGTAAAACGGGGCGAAACTCAACAAAGGTCTCCTTTAGCAACGGAAACGTGCAGCTCTGTTGCGATCGTAAATCGAGGACTACTTGTATAGGATTGGGCAGTCTGCTAAATTATCAATCACGAGTTGATAGAAAGCGAGTAAGGAGAACATTCAGTGCATGAAATTGAACCCAAGACTTGGCTTCCGGAAAATCCCTGACCCTGATTTAAACCCACTTAATATCGGACGTTAACACAATTGAGGGAGTCCGGAGGTATTTCACGAGAAGAGTCCTCCACTCCTCTGCTCACAATAAAATACCTTATGCCACCAGATTCCAAATTTTGGGCTTAGACAACTTAGAACTACGCCGACTTCGGTCTGTCCTAAGCGTAGTACGCAAAATTGTCTGCTACAACGTCTTACCTGTCAATGACTACTTCAGCTTCATCCGCAATAATACACGAGCACACAATAGATACAAACTCAAGGTAAACCGCTCCAAATTCGATTGCAGAAAATACAACTTTAGCAACAGAGTGGTCAATGCCTGGAATGCACTACCTGACTCTGTGGTTTCTTCCCCAAATCCCCAAAACTTTAACCTTAGACTGTCTACTGTTGACCTCACCCCTTTCCTAAGAGGTCTTGTAAGGGGCGTGCATAAGCACACCAGCGTGCCTTCCGTCCCTGTCCTAATGTTTCCTCTATTTGTATCTAATTTATGTATTCAATTCACGCTTATACTTTTTTTTTTTTAATTTGATTTTATATGCCGCCCTTCTCCGGAGACTCAGTGCGGCTTACAATGCGTTAAGCAATAGCCTTCATCCTTTTGTATATTTATACAAAGTCAGTTTATTGCCCCCACAAACTGGGTCCTCAATTTACCTACCTTAGAAAGGATGGAAGGCTGAGTCAACCTTGAGCCTGGCGAGATTCGAACCTGCAGAAATTGCAGGCAGCTGTGTTAATAACAGGGTGCATTAAACCACTGTATTACCAAGGCTCCTTATATCTATATATATAAGATATTTTATATCTATATCTATATCTATATCTATATCTATATCTATATCTATATCTATATCTATCTATCTATCTATCTATCTATCTATCTATCTATCTATCTATCTATCTATCTATCTATATTATATAAAATGTATATCTTATATATATATAAGATATATATATCTATATCTATATATTATATACTTATATCTGTTATCTTATCCATGTTTGACAAATAAATAAAATAAAATAAATAAAACCTCATTCATTGACTGCTCAACTTACTTTGCAAACTGCTGGAGGCTCTGTAGCAAAAGGAGAATGTGACTGCTGGTTTCCCGCAGCTGATCTGTCCCTTCCAGGGTTTGGTAAAAAGCTGTGCATCGTTCAAGCTCCTGCATTGCGATGTTGTTCAACCTTTGCAAGAGGAGGAGGCCCCTCACTCCTGGATCATCACCCCAAGAAGCCCCAAGGAGGTGTGTAACTTTCTGCAGGAACACAACATGGCTTTACCACCGAGTGCGTCAGGAATCTAAACGACAAGACAACATGCACACACCGGAAAAAGCTGAATTTTTCCATGCACGACAGCTCCAGCTAGTGGAGGCAGTGCTTGCCACGACTTCTATCCGAATGGTGTGAACAGAATAGCAGAGTTTAAAGGGACCTTGGAGGTCTTCTAGTCCAGAGGTCTGCAACCTTAAAATACTCAAAGAGCCATTTGGACCCGTTTCCCACAGAAAAGAAAACACCGGGAGCCACAAAACCCTTCCCGTGCCTGACTATTTCTTGAGCGGCCACAAAACTAGCATAGGTAGTTGAATTAAATGTTCTGTTTTCTTCTGAAACTTTTCTTTTCTTGGATTTATCCGTGGTTGGCCTACCGGGGGTTGAAAATAAATCACGTGCCGGCAGGTGTTGCACATTGGCAGTTGTGACGCCTATTTTGAGTGACAGGAGAGCCGCAGCAGAGGGGTGAAAGAGCCACATGCGGCTCCAGAGCTGCAGGTTGCTGAACCCTGTTCTAGTCCAACCCACCTATCCCAGTGATGGCTAATCTTTTTGCCATCGCGTGCCAAAAGCGTGGGGAGCGTTGGGGGGGGATGTCGTGCACGCGCGTGCCCATTCCCATAATTCAATGCCCCCCCGTGCATGCGTGCGGGATACCCCTCCCCCCAGGCTCCCCCCGCTTTTGGCATGTGATTTATTTATTTTTATTTATTTATTTTATATCAAATTTGTATACCGCCCTTCTCCCTGAGGACTCAGGGCGGTGTACAGCCGAATAAAAACATAAACTACAAACATTAAAATACTATTAAAAAGATATATATAAATTTATATAAATATAAACAATGACAAACCAGTTAAAAACATTTAAAAGTGTTAAGCCAGCCCGGCTTGCTGAAAAAAGAAAGTTTTAAGGGCACGGCGGAAGGCACCAAGGTCTTGGATTCTCCTTATCTCTGGGGGCAGTTGGTTCCAGAGGGTGGGTGCCCCCACAGAGAAGGCCCTCCCCCTGGGGGTCACCAGCCTACATTGTCTGGCTGACGGCACCCCGAGGAGACCCTTTTTGTGGGAGCGCACAGGTCGATGGGAGGCCGTCGGTAGCAGCAAGCGGTCTCGAAGATATCTAGGTCCTATGTCATGGAGCGCTTTAAAGGTGATAACCAACACCTTGAAGCGCACCTGGAAGACCACTGGGAGCCAGTGCAGCTCACGCAGGAGAGGTGTTGTATGGGAGCGCCAAGCAGCTCCCGTAACTACCCGCGCGGCCACATTCTGGACCAGTTGGAGCCTCCGGGTGCCCCTCAAGGGGAGTCCCATGTAGAGAGCATGGCAGTAGTCAAGGCGAGAGGTGACGAGGGCGTGAGTGACTGTGCACAAGGAATCCTGATCGAGAAAGGGCCGCAACTGGCGTATCAGGCGAACCTGACAAAAAGTCCCCCTGGCCACAGCCGTCAGATGTTCCTCCAAAGACAGCTGCGTATCCAGAAGGACTCCCAGATTGCGAGCCCTCTCTGAGGGGGCCAAAGACTCGCCCCCAATAGTCAGAGATGGAGTCATCTGACTATATCGGGATGCCGGGAACCACAGTCACTCAGTCTTGGAAGGGTTGAGCCTGAGCTGGTTTCTCCCCATCCAGATCCGCACAGCCTCCAGGCACCGGGACATTACTTCAAGGGCATCGTTGGGGTGGCCAGGGGTGGAGATGTACAGTTGGGTGTCATCAGCGTACTTAGGTTTTTTTTTCCCCCTGCGTTTGGCTGGCTGGGGAATTCTGGGAGTTGAAGTTCATCCATCTTCAAGTTCTTGAAGTGGAGAACTACGGCTTTTAAAAGAGTGAACCAGGTCTGTACCGCTGCATTGGATCCTAATGCCCATCCTTTACAGCAGGGGTCTCCAACCCCCGGTCCATGGACAGACACCGGTCCATGATATGCCAGAAACCGATGCATGCAAACAAGCCAAGCCCCTGGAGTAGGATTCAGCCGGTTCAGATCAGTTCAGGCGAACCGGATGTAATTTTTATTTGGTTCGCTGAACTGGTTTTTCCAAGGACTGGCTGACCCCGCCCACCCCACCCCTCCCCTCCCAGGAATCTCCACGCGGCCCGTTTTGGATGCCAGGTAAGTGCAGGGCGTGCGCGGAGGCTCTGGGAGGGCAAAAAACAGGCCTAACGGAAGTACCGGAAGTCCGGAAACTGACTCATTTCCACCCACTGGAGGGCCTCTGGTGCCCGGGGGAGGCCGTTTTTGCCCTCCTGGAGGCTCGAGGAAAGCCACTGGAGCCTGGGGAGGGTGAAAAACGGGGCTACCAGAAGTACCGGAAGTCCGGATACGGGCCCATTTCCTGTCTCTGGAGGGCCTCCTGTGCCTGGGGGTGGCCGTTTTCGCCCTCCTGGAGGCTCGAGGAAAACCTCTGGAGCCTGGGGAGGGCAAAAACGCCCCCCCCCCATGGTGCAGGAGGCCGAGTAGGCCACGCCGAACCGGTTGCTGAAATTTTTCAGTCCCCCCCCCGCCCTCCGGTCACGGAAAAACCTCTCTCTACGGAACCGGTCCCCGCTGCCCAAAAAGATTGGCGGTTTCTGCTTTGCAGGCAGGATGGATATTTGTGTCGGATTAGCAAAGAAAACAAGAGCGGTGGGGAAAGATGGCATTACTCTTGTACTTATTTGGAGGAGGAAGGTGGGAATCGAACCTATAAATTCACTTTTCACAAATGAATAGCTAAAGCAGATTAACTCCCTGCTTTTCTCTCTCTCTGTGGTTAATCCTCATAATGGTTTTAGCGTCTCTTACCAAACCGATAAAGCCCCTTTTTCAATTCTCGCCCGCCCTATCTCGCCATTGTCTGTCGCATGTCTATACATTCTCCCCCTCGCTTCCATTCTCCTTGTTTTTTATTTTCTTCTTTCTTCTTTTTTTTTTTAAAAATGGAATAGCTCAGGGAGATCTCTATCTCCATAAACACCACATCAATACATCCCCTCCATCCCATCACCTCCGGGTAACCTCGATACAAAGCAGCCCTAGCTGATTTAGATTTGATTACCGGCTCTTATCAAAACGCCTCTTGCTGAAAATCTGGGTTTTAAACCCCATAATTCTTTGATAAAAGAAGCATTACTGGTCTATTTTTCCCCAAAGTGAAAGCTGTAGGGAAAATCAAAGAAAGCAATCAGCCGGGAGACTAAGAGGCTAAATGCGCCAAGCCCGGATGGCGAGATAGGTGGCAGACGCACATGAAGATTTGTTGAATAAGGTCTCAGTCGCCGTCATGGTGACATGGAGGGGGGGGACGAGGGGCGGGGGAGAGAATTGATCAGCCTGAACTTGGAGAAATGCTGCTCAAATTCCCCTCCCTTGAAGCAAATTTTGGCACCCTCGCAGGAGGGCAGAGATGGCATTGGGGTCTAGGAAGCTATCTAGTCCATCCCCGGGGAAGGAAATTGGCCCATCAAGCTTCAGAATAACACAGTTTGAAGGGGCTCTGGAGGCAAGGGTGGGATTCAAAAATTTTACCAATCGGGTCTGTGCCTGGTTGCTGGGTGGGCATGGCCTACTCAGCCTCCTGCACCATGGCGGCAGGGGAGGGGAATTCCGCCCTCCCCAAGCTCTGGAGGCTTTCCTCGAGCCTCCGGAAGGGTGAAAATGGCCTCCCCTGGGTTCCGGAGCCCTCCAGAGGCTGGAAATGGGCCCATTTTCTGACTTTTGGACCTTCCGGAAGGCCCATGAATTTATTTCGGATGAGGGTGTGGCTAACTGATGAGGACTTATAAGTCCGAAATAGATCTATCTTAGTCTCCTTAGTCTCCCAATGGGCAGCAGAGTGTTTGCTGGCTGCCAGAAAAAAAGCCTAGAAACTAGTGGATTGTGAACTAGGGCTGCATAAAAATCTTGGTTTACGTAGGAAGACCTGGCTATCTATCTATCTATCTATCTATCTATCTATCTATCTATCTATCTATCTATCTATCTATCTATCTATCTATCTATCTATCTATCTATCTTTGTCTATGTAAGTTTTCACGGGTATATATCAGGGGTGGGTTCTAAATTTTTTTACTACCGGTTCTGTGGGCGTGGCTTATTTTGTGGGTGTGGCTTGGAGGTCATATGACTAGGTGGGCGTGGCTAGCTGGTCAGAGTCATTTCTGGAAGGTCCTCGCACTTACGACCAAGTCCTCGCACTTACGACCCGACTCTTAAGTCTCTCACCTGGCAGCAAGAACTTGCTGGCTGCCAGAAAGAAAAAAGCCCAGAATCGAGTGGATGTGATTCTACTGAGCTAGGGCTGCAGAAAAAGCTTGGTTACGTAGGAAAAACCTGGCTAGAGGAAAAACATATATTTATGTCTTCTTAAGTTTTCGCGGGTGTGTGTATGTAAAAAGTTAAAATCTCGGGTGTTTTCCCGCATCATTATAAGTTTGTTAGTTAAAATGTTTAAAATCCTGGCTAAGATCCCAGCTCAGAATCCTCTAAATTCCCAAACAAAAACCTTTTTAAGGTCTTTCAAAAACTCTGGCTGAAATCCTAACCAACACTTTAAGGTTAGGCAACGTTTCGACAGGCTCTCTACCTTGTCATCTTCGGGCTTTTATAATATATTATATTATATTATATATATATTATTATATATATGCACACACATATTCATCATCATATCTCTCTTGCGTGTGATCTCTTATCTGTCCTCATCCATTCATCCTTTCTTTTTCTATCCTCCCCTCCTTCTACCTCTCTCAATCTCAACTCTAGATCCCTTTCTCTCCCCCTCTCCTTCATGTTCTTCCTTCTACTCCAGACCTACATTCCTAGTAGCATAATCTGGAAATTCCTAATCGGATTAATGTCCCATTAATGGGGCTTCCTGTTTATTCTACAAAACAGAGAAAATCAATTGGAATTGACTCCCCATCAGAAATACCGATAATATCCAACTTTTGCCTGAGTTCCAAGTCACCAATACATTGACTTTCAAGAGAGAGAGAGAGAGAGAGAGGGAGAGAGAGAGAGGGAGAGAGAGAAACGACTTCTATTTTGCAAGAGTTCTTGTCCGCTGCTAATATTGTTGGCTTCCTCTTGCAATGCTAAATTCATTTATCCAGTGGTGAAATCTAAATTTTTTTACTACCGGTTCTGCAGGCGTGGCTTGGTAGGCATGGTGTGGCTTGGTGGGCGTGGCAGGGGAAGGATACTGCAAAATCTCCATTCCCTCCCCACTTCTGTGGGAAGGATACTACAAAATCCCCATTCCCTCCCCACTTCTGGGGGAAGGATACTGCAAAATCCCCATTCCCTCCCCACTCCTGGGGGAAGGATACTGCAAAATCCCCATTTCCTCCCCACTCCTGAGGGAAGGATGTTGCAAAATCTCCATTCCTACCCCACTCTGGGGCCAGCCAAAGATGGTATTTGCCGGTTCTCCGAACTGCTCAAAATTTCTCCAGAATCTGTCAAAACCTGCTGGATTTCACCCCTGCATCTATCCCATTTCCCCCAGCCCCAGTCCCCATCCCTGGACTTCTTATATTGTGCGATATGACAGTTGTATCTTTTGACAAGAAGCCTTTCCTCCGGTCAAAAGAAAAAAGGATAATTTGCTTTTCCTCTTTCTCTTCTTTTTATTTTCTTTTCTTTTTTTTTTTTTCAAGGCGCTAATCCTCCCCGGGCCATTTCTGGGGCCTGAGAAATAGCTTCTTTCTCTCCTTCCCTCTAAAAAGAAAGAAAGAAAGAAAGAAAAGACAAGCTTTGCTATACAATGGACATCATAAACCAACTTCATCCTGCCGTTAAGATTGAGAAATCAGATTTCCACCCGGTCATTCCTGCGGGATTAGCTAAATCTTAGATCCACCCTAACCCTTCACAAAGCTGTCAAGATTAGCTTGAATTTATTTTATTCCAGCTTTTCAGAGGGGTTTGTTTGTGTGTGTGTGTGTGTGTGTTTGTGAGAGAGAGAGGTGGTTTCTATCCAAGAAGGATTAAAGGACTGTGAGCGAGGATGTGTGTGTGTCTCTGTATATATTTACCACGCTGTTATAAAGCAACTAACTAGATTACAGGAGAGACAAGCGGTGAGGAAGGGTACAGTTGGAACTCTTCAAAGAGTTGTCAGAAGGCACGTTCCCCTTCTGATGAACATTTATGTCTCCCCTTTCCCATTTTTTGGGGGGCAAATTTCCCAACTGATGATAAAGCAGCAGCTGTATCTCCTTCGGTCCCTCAGATGTAGCTGTGATACCACGGAGGAAGATGTCAACCGAAGTTCCTTCAGCACCTGAGCTGGAGAAGTGTCGCCAGAAGAAGCCCTACTCCTTCACCATCGAGAGCATCCTTTCGGGCTCGGCGGAGACCAGAGCCCCCGTCCTCTTCCCTTTCTGTTTCCGAGGTATTTGGGAGCAGGAGGACCCCAAAACCTTGTGCTTTTGGGGGAACCTGGCCACCGAGGAAGAAGAGACAGAGGAAGGAGAAAGAGTTGGGTCGTCCTCGTGCAGCTGTTGCTGCTGTCCCAGGGAGCAAGTCCGCACCTGGCAAGACGGTGCAAATTGGCTGGGTGAGGATTTTGGTTGGAAGGTGGGGTGCAAAAGTCTTGGAGGGTGGGGGTAGGGGGCTGCCATTGGGGTGGGGCAGCTCCCTCCAGCCGAACTTTATTGGAGAACTCAGGACTCCGAGGTCAAAAATCAGTCTTGGAGTTTCCTAAAAGTTTTTTGTCCGTTCCAAAGATGTCTGTTTTTGTTCCTTGAAGTGAATTTCCTTGGGGCTTTTTGGATGTATGTGTTTGTATGTGTGAATGAAATCAAGGGGGGGGGGAAGCTGTGAGGGTAAGGAGCTGCCATTGGGGGGGGGGCAGCTCCCTCTAGCCCAACTTTATTGGAGAACTCAGGACTCCGAGGTCAAAAATCAGTCTTCAAGTTTTTGTCCAAAGATTTTTGTTTCTTTAGTTTAACAGATTAGCAGAGTTGGGAGGGACCTTGTAGGTCATCTAGTCCAACCCCACGCCCAAGCAGGAGAACCTACACACCATTTCTGACAGATGGCAGTCCAGTCTCTTCTTGAAAGCCTCCAGTGATGAAGCTCCCACAATTGCTGAAAACAAGCTGTTCCATTGGTTGATTGTTCTCACAGTTAGAAAATTTCTCCTTGTTTCCAGATTGAATCTCTCCTTGTTTAGTTTCCATCCATTATTCCTTGCCTGGCCTTCAGGTGCTTTGGAAAATAGCTTGACCCCCTCCTCCTCTCTGTGGCAGCCCCTCAAATATTGGAAGACTGCTATCCTATCTCCTCTGGTCCTTCTCTTCACTAGATTAGCCATGCCCAGTTCCTGCAACCTTCCTTCATGTTTTAATCTCCAGACTTTTGATCATTTTAGATAGACTCAGATTAACAGAGTTGGAAGGGACCTTGTAGGTCATCTAGTCCAACCCCCCGCCCAAGCAGGAGACCCTACACACCATTTCTGACAGATGGCAGTCCGTTCTCTTCTTGAAAGCCTCCAGGGATGAAGCTCCCACAACTTCTGAAGGCAACTTCTGTTCCACTGGTCGATTGCTCTCACTGTCAGAAAATTTCTCCTTATTTCTAGGTTGAATCTCTTCTTGGTCAGTTTCCATATCCATTATTCCTTGTCTGGCCTTCAGGTGCTTTGGAAAATAGCTTGACCCCCTCCTCTCTGTGGCAGCCCCTCAAATATTGGAAGATGCTATCCTGTCTCTCCTGGTCCTTCTCTTCACTAGACTAGCCATGCCCAGTTCCTGCAACCGCTCTTCTCTGCACTCTTTCTAGAGTCTCAACATCTTTTTATAGTGTTCGTTCAAGCAAATTTCCTTGGTTTTTTTTTTAATGTGTGAGTGTGTGAGTGTGAATGAGATCAAGGGGGGGATGTGAGGGTAGGGGGCTGCCATTGGGGTACAGCTCCCTCCAGCCGAACTTTATCGGCGAATCAGGACTCTGAGGTCAAAAAAAATCAGCCTTGAAATTTCCTAAAAGTTTTTGTCCGTTCCAAAAATGTCTGTTTCTTTAGTTCATCCAAGCGAATTTCCTTTGGGTTTTTTTCTTTTTGGATGTGTGTGTGATTGTGAGATCAACAGGCTTTGATGTTATTCTTCCAAAATGTGTTTGTGTGTTTTATTGTTTCCTTAGTTCATTCAAGCGAATTTCCTTGGTGTTTTATTTTTTAAATAGATCTTTATGAATTATTTACAGATAAAAAAAACACATAGTGTAATTTTCAAACAAATATAAGTTATATATGGGTATACAACACAACACATAAAGACAACCACAAAGAAAGACTAACCGGGGGGGTCGTATCGAACCCCCAAATACTTATTCATAGTTACATCCCGGTAAATCCTTTTTGTTCAATTAGCGTTGACTATTTTAAATGTCCAAACGCTATCTCATTATAATTAAGTATGTATTTAATACTATGTTATTTATTCTATATTTCTCCTCTTCTTTAGCCGTATATACCAGCGTTCCCAGTTGCTGCAGTATATGGATTCTTTTTTGTCTCTTAGGATATACATTAATTTGTCCAATTCGGCACAATTCAATATCTTATTTATTATAAGTTGATCTGATGGTGTGTTTGCATTTTTCCAATGCTGGGCAAGTGCCATTCTCGCAGCTGTTGTAATATGGATGAATAAATGCCAGTCTTGTTTGCCCACGTCTTTTATTTTATTTTTTTTTAACTAAATTTTTATTAGAATATAAATATTAAAAAAAAACATAACATAACATACACACAACAAACATTTATACAACATATAAATAAAAGAAATTTTGTTTCCTTCTTAAGCATTGTTTCAAAGTGACATTCTGCTTGTTATATATTTCTTTTTTTTATTGAAAAGTTTTACAAAAAAAAAAATACAAAAATTTTCTTCCCCCCCATGTTCCCCCCACCCTTTCCCCCCCTCCCCCCCTCCCCCCCCCAGACTTCCCAGAGCAAAATACAAGGTATTTCATTTAACCAATCATAAACTAGATTAATCTACTTATCCTCAAAGTACTAACTCCCCCCCTGAAACCTTAACTCCACTATAGATAACCTAATACTTCTAATACTAGCATTCATTCATAAGCTATTTGATATTTTCTTGTCTGATACTTATTTTGAATATAATCAATCCATCTTCTCCATTCCGATACATATCTTTCTTGCGTGTGGTCCTTCAAATACGCTGAAATTTTCGCCATTTCTGCTAGGTTTGTTACTTTCAATATCCACTCTTCAATAGTAGGCAAAGAGTCTTTCTTCCAATACTGAGCTACCAACAGCCTAGCTGCTGATATTAAGTTCAAAATCAATTTAGTCTCTGATACTGTACAGTCCGTAGTTATACCCAATAGAAACAATTGAGGAGTAAATTTCAACCTTCTTTTCAAAATGTTCTGCATCACCCACCAAATTTTTATCCAAAATGCCTTGATTTTCTTACAGGTCCACCATATATATATATTCTTTTTTCTTGACTGTACACCGCCTTGAGTCCTACGGGAGAAAGGCAGTATAGAAATATAATAAATAAATAAATAAATAAATAAATAAATAAATATATGATAATAGGTTGCATCATTACATTCACATCTCCAACATTTAGCTTGCAAATTCGAGTACATACATGATAATTTTTTAGGATCTAAGTGCCATCGATAAAACATTTTATAAAAATTCTCTCTCAAATTTTGTGCTTGCGTAAATTTAACATTTCTGACCCAAATCTTTTCCCACGTTTCCATCATCACTCGTCTGCTTGTTATATATTTCTTCACCTCTCCTTAATATAATAACATTCGTTTAGCTTGATTCCGAATAAGTAAGAATCTGGAGTTAGGGGGAAACTTGCACCTGTGATCTCGTTCAACCATTTTTGAATCGTTTCCCAAAATTTCCTGATCTGAGGGCAGGTCCACCACTGGTGAAAGAAATTGGCCGAATTGCACTTCCAACATTTATCCGAAGATCCAGAGATTTCATTGGTTTTTTTTGATGTGCGTATTTGTGAGTTTGTGAGGGTGTGTGAGATCAACAGGCTTTGCTGTTATCCTTCCAAAGTGTGTGTGTATGTTGTGGGGAGGGGAAACGAGAGAGTTGTTGGGTTGTGTCCATGTTTCATCTCTTGGCACCCATCTGTAGCCTTCCTGGAAAATTGTCATATTTCAGACTTAGTACAGCTAGTCCACAATCCGGGTCCTCATTTTACCTACCTCGGAAGGATGGAAGGCTGAGTCAACCTTGAGCCTTGACGGTTATGACCGTCACAGCATCTCCATGATCAGATGATCAAAATTCGGACGCTTGGCAACTGACTCGTAGTTATGACAGTTGCAGTGTCCCCGGGGTCTTGCGATCCCTTTTTGCGACCTTCTGAGAAGCAAAGTCAACGGGGATGCCAGATTCACTTAAGAACTCTGCTACTAACTTAATGACCGCAGTGATTCACTTCACAAACCGTGGCAAGAAAGGTCGTAGAATAGGACACGATTCATTGAACGAACGTCTCGGTCAGCAACGGAAATGTTAGGGTCAATTGTGGCCGTAAGTCGAGGACTACCTGTAAAATCATCTTTCCTTCTTGAGCTGATGCCAAGACCACCCTCCCTAGATAAGCAGAGAAAGCATCTCCCTTGAGCTGGGTTGAAGACCACCTTCCATATCATCATCGTCGTCATCATCATCATCATCATCATCATCATCATCATCATCATCTTCTTAACGACCCCATAATCTTTGCGGGTGGAGTATGGGCAACTGAATGGTGCTGAATGTTTACTGGCCGGATGCCTTTCCTGTCGCCAATGCGGAGTTTTGTTCGGCAGATATATTCTCATTGTGCCCAGAAAGAGAAATATCTGCCTTTACCTAGGATCGAATTCACAGCCTCCTGATTGTGAGGCGAGAGTTCCACCGCTAGGCCACCGCACCACTCCAAGACCATCCTCCAAGATAAGCAGAGAAAAGCATCTCTCTTGAGCTGGGGAGAAGACCACCCTCCATATCATCATCATCATCATCATCACCATCACCATCACCATCATCATCATCTAAACAAACCCATAATCCTTGTGGGTGGAGTCTGGGCAACGGAATGGAGCTAGCCGAGTGTTTTCATGGCCGGATGCCTTTCCTGTCGCCAATGCGGAGTTTTGTTCGCAGATATATTCTCATTGTGCCCAGAAAGAGAAATATCTGCCTCTACCTAGGATTGAACTCACAGCCTCCTGATTGTGAGGCGAGAGTTCCACCGCTAGGCCACCGTACCACTCCAAGACCACCCTCCACAGATAAGCAGATGGCCCTATCTTCCCACACCTTGAGACCAACGGACTGGTTCAAAGCATCTCTGGAGACCAACCCAACAGATTGTCCTTCCTTCTAGGGGACACCAGGTACGCGTGGCCCATGAGGCTCTTCTACCCGCTGGCCAGGCCTTGCAGGAATCACCGCGGCAGCCCGAGCGAGCTTCAAAGCTTCCAGCAGATCCAGCGACGGACACGGCGACATCGGACCATCTTCACGGAGGACCAGCTCCAGGCCTTGGAGACCCTTTTCCATAAGAATCAATATCCAGACGTGATCACCAGGGAACACTTAGCCAGCCAGATCCACCTGAAGGAAGAGAGAGTTGAGGTAATTTTTGGGGTGGGGATCGGGGACAACGGGCAGGGGTGGGGTGGGGCTGCTGGGGGTTCACAGGAGTTGAGGAGAACATCTAGCTAAGATTCTGTGCAGTTCGGAGAACCCCCCAAATCCCACTCCAGACATTAAGCAAATGGTCGTAAGTAGGACAGGTAGTCCTCGACTTATGACCACAACGGAGCCCCAAATTTCTGTGGCTAAGCGAGACATGTGTGAAGAGAGTTTTGTCCCATTTTACAACCTTTCTGGTCCCAGTTGTTGTGGTGAATCACCACAATTCTTAAATTAGTTGTGAAATTCTTGAATCCGTTGTTAAGTGAATCCGGCTTCCCCATTGACTTTGGTTGACAGAAGGCCAAAAAGGGGGATCACATGATCTTGCAACCATCATAAATACGAGTCAGTTGCCAAGCGCCCGAAATTTGACCATGGGGAGGCTGCAATGGTTGTGTGAAAAGTGGCCCTAAAAATCCCTTTTTTCCGGTGCCATTGTAACTTCGAACGGTCACTAAACGAACTGTTTTATAAATTGAGGACTACCTGTATTGTTTCCATATTTTGCAACCGTTATGTGGTTCCACTTCGCGCTTAAAAAGGTAAAAGGTTCCCCTCACACATACGTGCCAGTCGTTCCTGACTCTAGGGGGCAGGTGCTCATCTCCGTTTCAAAGCTGAAGAGCCAGCGCTGTCCAAAGACGTCTCCGTGGTCCTGTGGCCGGCATGACTCCACGCCAAAGGTGCACGGAACCCTGTTCCCTTCCCACCAAAGGTGGTCCCTATTTTTCTACTTGCATTTTTTTACGTGCTTTCGAACTGCTAGGTTGGCAGAAGCTGAGACAAGTCACGGGAGCTCACCCCCGTTACGCGGCACTAGGGACTCGAACCGCTGAACTGCCGAACTTTCGATCGACAAGTTCAGCCTCTTCGCCGCTGAGTCCCTTTAAGTCACCTTGTGCTTAAGTTTATCCTTTTCCTTTTTTTTAAAAAAAAAAAAATGATTTCATATAAAAACATATTAAATGTGTTTCATGGCGGGTGACGTAACGTCCTTCTCTTTGTTGTCAACACACAGGTATGGTTTAAAAACCGCCGAGCCAAATGGAGACATCAGAAAAGAGCGACGGCTTCGTCACTCATCCTTCCTGGAGCCAAGATTTCCTCCGAAGAGAACTGTTAACGGAACCGGTTGAACCCAGATTATCCATACAGCAAAAAGCTATAGGTTAGCGGAGTTCACATATCCTCTGTTTTGATTAACCACGATTGATTGATCCATCAGCACACGTCAGGCTGGGTTTAGTCATTACACCTGATTGGATTCCATGCCATGATAGCTCAGTAGATTACAGTCCTTGATTTACAACCGTTTGCTGAGTGGCCATTTGATGTTGCAACGGCACTGAAAAAAGTGACTTATGTCTGTTTATCACACTTTACGACCGTTTGCAACATCCCCGCGGTCACAGGATCAAAATTCGGACGCTTGGCAATTGACTCATATTTATGACGGTTTGCAGTGTCCCAGGGGTCACGTCATCCCCTTTTGCGACCTCCTGACAAGCAAAGTCAATGGGGATTCACTTAACAACTAGATTAACAACTAACTTATCGACTGCAGTGATTCATTTAGCGATGATGGCCGGAAAGCTCATATAATGGGGCAAATTCGCTTAACGAATGTCTCACTTAGCAACGTAAATTCTGGGCTCAGTTGTGGTCGTAAGTCGAGTCAGTTACCTGCATTTATTTCTTCTCTAGTAAGCAGTTAGCCATTACGCCGAGCGATTAACATAAATTACGATTAAATTACGATTCACTTCCCTGCTGGTCTGACATACTTGTCCTCTACTTACGGCGACAACTGGGATCAGACTTTCCATTGCAGCCGTTAAGTGAGTCACACCTGATTTTACAACCGTTTTCATGCCGTGGTTGTTAAGTGAATCACGAAGTTGTTAAGCGAATCCACCCTCCCCCATTGGCTTTGCTTGTTCGGAGCAGGCTGGGAAAGTCACAAATATATGCCGTATGCAGTGATCACGTGATGGTCGTAAGTTCAAGGACCAGTCATAAGTCATAAGAAACTAAACAGCTATTTGCCTGAAATGCGATAGGAACTCCTGCTTGAGCACGGGGTTGGACTAGAAGACCTCCAGGATCCCTTTCCATCTCTGTCCTTCCGTTATTTTTTTCAGTGCCATTGTAACTTCCAGCAGTCGATAAACGGATGGTTGTATGTTGAGGACTTGTAGTTGCTTTGCTAGCCAACCCAAAAGCCCAGAGTAGGATTTCAACACAAAATATTTTGCAAAGTCGATGTTTCTAGCGAACGCTTCTGGCCAGTTGATGTAGCTACAGTTTTATCTGCTTTCAGCCCAGATCTTTTAAAAACGAAACACTCCGTCGCTACGCAGGCAGACAAATAAAAAAATAAAGAAAAATGAACGTCGTGTTTTTTATTTCCTTCCGTGCACATTTGTTGCTTGTTTTAAACCATTTAATGGTGTGTGATTCTTGGAGGCTTTCTAGACCAGTCCTCTCTGTGTTCTCCTGTCAATCACAGCTTCTTTTCAATTGTTGGATATTCAACGTTGCATCGGATTTGATGTTATCAAGCCAGCGTGTTCTTTGCTTGCCCCTTCTTCTTGTCCCATTCTTGTCTTGCATGTAATAACAGCAGTGAGAATTATGTATACGCAAAACGGAAGTATGCCTGTAGATGAAAATGCAATAAAGAAAATATTAGATTGTGCCGAAATGGACAGGTTAACGATGAAAATTAAGGATAAAGAGGAAACAGAGTATTATTTAACATGGGACCTATTTTATAAACGGTTAGAAAATAGAAGCAGAACTTAGTAAATTTATAATTGAGGATGATTAATAAAATAGAAGTAAAGTATCTGTAGTTATATATAAGCATAACACGATAAGCAATATTATTATTGGATTACATTCCCCTGACTAGGTGGCTCAGTGGCTAAGACACTGAGCTTGTCAATCAGAAAGGTTGACTCAGCCTTCCATCCTTTCGAGGTAGGTAAAATGAGGACCCGGATTGTGGGGGCAATAAGCTGATTTTGTATAAAAAAGAACACCGCTTAAGGGGGGCCCAAAAGCCCTACTAAGTAGGTATATACAAAAGTATGAAGGCTATTGCTTAATGCATTGTAAGCCGCCCTGAGTCTCCGGAGAAGGGTGGCGTATAAATCGAACCAATAAATAAATAAATAAATAAATAAATAAATAAATGAATGAATGAATGAATGAATGAATGAATGAATAAATAAATAAATAAATAAATAAATAAATAAATAAATAAATAAAGGTCGGCAGTTTGGTGGTTCGAATCCTAAGTACAGCTCTCTTGCGTGAGCAGGGGGTTGGACTAGATGACCTCCAAGGTCCCTTCCAACTCTGCTACTGTTAAAGCCGGATAAATTGTATAGCGCGATCAGAAGTGAATATTATATTGTATATATCATGAGAATAATGGCTATAATTAAAATTCTATTCTATTCTATTCTATTCTATTCTATTCTATTCTATTCTATTCTATTCTATTCTATTCCTATTCCATTCCATGTTCTGTTCTGTTCTATTCATTTTCTCTTCTCTTCTCTTCTCTTCTCTTCTCTTCTCTTCTCTTCTCTTCTCTTCTCTTTTCTCTTTTCTCTTCATTCCATTCCATTCCATTCCATTCTTCTTTCCTCCTTCTATTCTATTCTATTCTATTCTATTCTATTCTATTCTATTCTATTCTATTCTATTCTATTCTATTCTATTCTGTTCTAATTAGAGTGTATAATATTATGTGTACTCAAAAGAGATTTGATAAGGACAGTACGCTGTCGTTGCAGAAATGGAAACGTGATGTATAACAAAAGGAAAATGTATAATAAAAAAATAATATTAAAAAAAGAAAGAAGTAGAAATCAATCAACCAATCAACCAATCAATCAATCAATAATAAGAGAGGTGTAATGGTGGCAGAGGCGCAAATCCCCGCCTTTCAGATATCCACTTGGCTTTTTTTGGAGGAGAGAGGGAAAGGGGTGAAATTAGAGGGTCTGAGTCTAAGATCAGCTAAACGACGACCCTGCAGAGTAGACTCGGTCGCTCCCAAGCCACTCACACACTTTCCCAACCCCGCTGCAGCTGCGAACAGAACCCGAATCGATAGCGCGCTGCCCCTTCGCCTTACCTCTACATCACGGATGTGCTGACGTCACGAGGAGGCGTTTCCACACGCTCCGTTTGCCACCCCTTCGAGGGGGGGAGGGCGTGGCCTCGGTGCGCACGCCGGGACGACGTACGTACGGGGAAGCGCTTCCGGTGTGCCTCCGGAAGTGGCCGTATTTCCGGAAGTGAGAGCCCTTGGCGGCCCAGGCCTGGCTTGCGTTGCCACGGGAGACGATTCGTGGGGCGTCATGGAGCCACCGGGGAGCCCGGCGGGGTGCGGCGCTTCGGCCCAGGCGCTGGTGCCCGTCCAGGCCGAGGCTTCGGCCGTAGCTCTGCGGAAGGAGGCGCCTCAGGAAGCCCCCAAGTGCCCCAAGAGGGTCCTGGATGAGGATTCCTACATTCAGGTGAGGGGGAAGAGGCCGAGGAGGCCTTCGAGGGACCCGGCTGGCCGTCGCCCCTCAGCCCTCGGGCAATTTCCCGCCTGGTTGGGGGCCCAGGGCTCTTTTTTCTCTCCCCTCCTGGCCTACCTCGCAGGGTCGTCGTGCGGAGGGGGAGGAGGAGGGAAACAAAATATCCCCCCCTCAAATAAATTCCATTCCATCCCTTTCATCTCTTACTCCAATTTATAGTTTGCTAATATCGCCCTGGCTTTACTGTTTTTTTTTTTTCTTCTTCTGATTAATTTTTATTTATTTTATATCCCCTCCTGGCCTACCTCGCAGGGTCGTCGTGCGGAGGGGGGAGGGGGAGGAGGAGGAGGAGAAAAACAAAATATTCCCCCCCCCCAATAAATTCCATTCCATCCCTTTCATCCCTTACTCCAATTTATAGTTTGCTAATATCGCCCTGGCTTTACTGTTTTTTTTTTTTTCTTCTTCCGATTAATTTTTATTTATTTTATATAATTTCTTTTCCCCCCCAAACATATCAAATCAATGCATGGACAGCGCGGCACCTGCCGGTCCTATATTCTAATCAGGGTGGATAAAAATCAATGATTTTTTTTTTAAAAATCAAAAAAAAAAAATCAGATTTTTTTGATTTAAATTGGATTTTTTTGATTTAAATCGGATTTTTTAAAATTTTTTTATCGAATTTATTTTAATAAAAAACTTTTGGGGTAAAAATCTATCGTAAGATAGTTTTCTATTTCAGATACATAAATAATTTAGTTGATTCAGCCTGAAATGGAGCTTAGTTATGTAGCAGGAGGCTGTATATTCTGCAACCCTGGGACGATCGGTGAGTCAACAGCGGATCAAAGGAGTAGCAGAGATGACAGTTGCTCTTTAAAAATTATGATTTAAATCGAGTTGATTTAAATCGAGCCTTTTTACTAGTGATTTAAAGAGCCTTGATAGTACAGGGGTTTAAGGCACCCTGTTATTAAGCTTATTAAGACCAGCTGCCTGCAATTACTGCAGGGTTCGAATCTCGCCAAGGCTCAAGGTTGACTCAGCCTTCCATCCTTTCTAAGGTAGGTGAAATGAGGACCCAGTTTGTGGGGGCAATAAGCTGACTTTGTATAAATATACAAAAGGATGAAGGCTATTGCTTAGCGCATTGTAAGCCGCCCTGAGTCTCCGGAGAAGGGCGGCATATAAATCAAATTAAAAAAAAATAAAAAAATCACGATTTAAATTGTGATTTAAATCAACTCGATTTAACTCAAATCCACTCTGATTCTAATACAAGTAAAACTAGTAGAATTAAATGGTATTCCTGGCTGGAGAGTAAAATGGTCATAAGTCACTTTTTCCAGTGGTGGTGTAACTTTGAATGGTCACTAAATGAATGGTTTGTAAGTCGAGGACTGCCTGTATTCCAATTTTTTTTTTTTAGTGTATTTTGAAGCAGCATAAATCTTTAACAGAATAACGGAGTTGGAAGGGACCTTGGAGGTCATCTAGTCCAAGCCTCTGCTTTTAAGGGCTCTGGATCATGTCTCATCCATGCTTTTCTGATTGTTTTTATGGCAGTTAAGAGTGATTTATTTATTATTGATTTATTGGTTCGATTTATATGGCGCCCTTCTCCAGAGATTCAGGGCGGCTTACAATGCGTTAAGCAATAGCCTTCATACTTTTGTATATACCTGCTTAGTAGGGCTTTCGGGCCCCCCTTAAGCGGTGTTCTTTTTTATACAAAGTCACCTTATTTCCCCCACAATCTGGGTCCTCATTTTACCTACCTCGGAAGGATGGAAGGCTGAGTCAACCTTGAGCCTGGTGAGATTCGAACTCGCAGTAATTGCAGGCAGCTGGCAGCTAAGTGCTACTTTTAACAGTAGTTTAGTCCACTGCGCCACCAAGGCTCTTGTGATTAACACACGTCTCCAAGAATAAAGTAGTGCAAAATCCAAAAGACTAAAAAGTCTATATATAGATTTGTAGTTTACATTGTTTGTTAAAGCTCTTTTTTTAAAAGGGTTTTTGGGTTCCAACCGCTCGACCCACCCTATCAAAAGATAAGACTTCAGAATTGTGTAATCCAAATGCCTCCTGTTTTAAATATTTATTGGGAAACGTATTTTTTGTTCTTCTGAATGCTTTGCAGAGCCTGGAAAAAATCATCCAGAGGGATTTTTTTCCTGATGTCGAGAAGCTGCGTGCCCAGAAGGAATACCTGGAGGCCGAAGAGAGCGGCGATTTGGAGAAGATGAGACAGATAGCTATCAAGTTTGGCTCCTCGCTGGGCAAAGCTGCCAGAGATACTCCTGCACCTTGTAAATATGAATGCCTGATGGGTTGATGGAGTCGATTCATGGTGCCATCGAGTCATTTTTGTTTCCTGGCCACTATATGGTTTCTCCACGAGGATCTGCCCCTCACCTGGCCTTCAGGTCTCCCAAGGGTGCATTCGTTGCCCTTTTAACTGGGACTGTTCACCTCTGGTCCCAATGACCGACCGATCCAGATTAGACCCCCTAGGACAGTGATGGCTAACCTTTTCTGAGCCGAGTGCCCAAAGTGCATGCATGCCCGAACCCCCAAAATGCAATGCACACACAGCCCCCAAACATGCACCCCATGCATTTGTGCGTGGCCCCCTGCATGCATGTGTGGGCCCCCTGCATGTGTCCCACCCATACACGTGCGCATGTCCCCCGCATGTGCCCCCACACATGCATGTACCCCCCACGCCCCTCCTCACGCATGCGTGGCAGAGACCTGAAGACCAGCTGGCTGGCAGGAGGCATGTTCGCATGTGCAGCAGAGCTGAACTGGGGCAACGGCTCACGTGCCCACGGAGAGGGCACTGCGTGCCACCTCTGGCACGCGTGCTATAGGTTCGCCATCACAGCCCTAGGATCTAATCTAAGTTGATCACTGGGACCAGAGGTGGGACACGTATATTCGCCTTCAGTGTCCTTACCACTGGTTAACCCCTTCTCTCTCTCTCTACAGTGGTACCTTAGTACGCATCGTTAATGGGTTCTGGGAGGCATGACAAGTACTAAAAGAGGAGAGGGCGTGGCCGGCATCGGGCGATACGGTGTGGATTCTGGGGCTCCAGGAGAACACCGATATCCTAGCCGATTTTGGGGATCCCCAGGGATCATAGCTGTCTTGTGGAGACAGTGAAGAAAGAAAACACTGGCTGGCATGGATAGGGAATGAGAAAGTTCCCTGAAGTGCTGGCATTAGTCTTCGACCCGTCAGCAAAGGAACACAGCCATTAAGGAGCTGTCACAAGCCATAACGGCCATGATCAGAAAGAGGGAATGTAGACAAGTACTAAAACTAATGTGTACCAAACAAACCATGTGACTTATCACGTGACCCTTTGTTTTGGCCGGAAAGGATATCGAGTCACGAGGCAGCCGACACTGGCTAGTTTTAGCTTGTGTGTCAAGTACCAAGAAAACGACAAATATCAGGTCAAAATTTTCCAAAAATGGATGTCACCATGGTTGAGAAGCACTGATCTAGTCTATCTAGAAATAATAGGCCAGCATTTCACAGTCCTGTTTTCTATTTCAGAATTGCTCGGTCCAATGTATCAGAGTAGAGAAGATAACCGTTGCCATAGAGCAGTCAGTGTACTGGCTTAAGATCGGAGAGACCCAGGTTTTAAGTCCGATGCATTTCTTGAGTCCCCTGAAAAAAGGGCAGTATATAAATCCAACAAACGTAAAACAGCCAATCCTGAATAATGATGATCCATCGTGTGTCCTATTACAAATCAAATTTGCTCGTAGTTTTTCTTTGTCATTTGAAGACACCGGTCGATGTATAATTAATTACCAATTTATTGGAGTGTTACCTTGATTTTCTTTCACCAAGAAACAAAACTTGGCCTGGTAATTCCCCTCCCCCTCAGCCCCAAAGCATCATTAGGTCAGTTAGACTAGCCAAGTTTGAGTGTTTTGGGATTTTTTCAATGTGGACTAGACGTTTCAGAGCAATAACTTTCTATACTTTATAAATCTGTGTTTTGTGTTCCTTGAGACAGATGTCACCCCGGCAACCTTTGAAACCCCCGAAGTTCACCCCGGTGATCCTTCTGTGCTGAGTAAGCCCAAGTTCACCGGGAAATCTCTAGATGAAGGTAAGCAATTTGATTAGTACTTTTGATTGCTTCGTGTACGGCCCTTTGGGTTTGACTTTGAGAGGGATGTTCCAGTGAGTGGCAATATCAATAGCACTTAGACTTATATTGCTTCACAATGCTTTTACAGCCCTCTCTAAGTGGTTTACAGAGTCAGCCTATCGCCCCCAACAATCTGAGTCCTTATTTTACTGACCTCGGAAGGATGGAAGGCTGAGTCAACCTGGAGCCAGTGGGACTTGAACTGCTAAACTGCTGGCAACCGGCAGTCAGCAGAAGTAGCACTCTTGTTGTGACCTAGGCTTACTGAGTCATTACAATACACAATTAGTCCAACTGGTCCAGAACGTAGCCGCGCGGGTGATTATGGGCGCAGCTCGTTACGCCCATGTAACACCTCTCCTACGCGAGCTGCACTGGCTCCTGGTGGTCTTCCGGGTGCGATTCAAGCTGTTAGTTATCACCTTTAAAGCGCTCCATGGCTTAGGACCTGGGTACCTACGAGACCATCTTTTGCCACCAATAGCCTCCCACCGACCAGTTCGTTCTCACAGGGAGGGACTACTCAGGGTACCGTCAGTCAAATTATGTCGACTGGCGACTCCCAGGGGGAGGGCCTTCTCTGTGGGGGCTCCAACCCTTTGGAATGAACTGCCCCCGGAGATACGGAATATCCCTGATCTCCGTGCTTTCCGCCATGCCCTCAAGACCCTGATGTTCCAACAGGCGGGGCTAAACATACGAACATGTGAATGATTTTTTAAATGTTATCTAATTCTGGGTTTTATTTAATTGACCAAACTAAGTAATAATTTTAATTAGCAATTTTATGATGTTTGTGTGTCTATATTTTTCTTGACTGTACACCGCCTTGAGTCCTACGGGAGAAAGGCGGTATAGAAATATAATAAATAAATAAATAAATAAAATAAAAACCCCTATTTTATTGTAACAGCTGAGAATTACGTTCATTCCCAACTGAGTCCCAATTAGTTGCAAAACAAGTCCTTCGGAAGAATTCCTTCAGGATAATCACCAACCTTTTTCTTATCTTTCCAAATTGCATTTTCTTTTATTTTTCAGGAGAAACGGAGGAGGAAGAAAACAAAGACTCCCTGCCCTGTTTGGACAACTTCTTGGCCAAACACACCAGTGAGGATAATGCTTCCTTCGAGCAGATCATGGAAGTGGCCAAAGAGAAGGAGAAAGCGAAGCATTATTGGCTTTACGAAGCCGAAGAGGAATTCGCCCAGGTAAGGAGCAGCTTTCTATATATGGTGGTTTGGAGCCATGGGTTTAAAGGATTCCTCCTCCCTTGGTCAAAGGAAAGAGGCTTTTAAAATATGTGTGTGTTTGTGTGTGTGTATAAGATTTTTTTTGTTCTGCTTTTATTAAAGACCCAGAGAGAAAGGGACTGGCCCAAAGTCACCCAGCCAGCTTTCATGCCTAAGGTGGGACTAGAACTCACTGTTTCCTGCTGATTGGCCCAAAACCACCCAGCTGGCTTTCATGCCTAAGGTGGAACTAGAACTCACTGTCTCCTACTGATTGGCCCAAAGTCACCCATCTGGCTTTCATGCCTAAGGTGGAACTAGAACTCACTGTCTCCTACTGATTGGCCCAAAGTCACCCATCTGGCTTTCATGCCTAAGGTGGAACTAGAACTCACTGTCTCCTACTGGTTGGCCCAAAGTCACCCATCTGGCTTTCATGCCTAAGGTGGAACTAGAACTCACTGTCTCTGGGTGATTGGCCCAAAGTCACCCATCTGGCTTTCATGCCTAAAGTGGGACTAGAACTCACTGTCTCTGGGTGATTGGCCCAAAGTCACCCATCTGGCTTTCATGCCTAAGGTGGAACTAGAACTCACTGTCTCCTACTGATTGGCCCAAAGTCACCCATCTGGCTTTCATGCCTAAAGTGGGACTAGAACTCACAGTCTCTGGGTGATTGGCCCAAAGTCACCCAGCTAGCTTTCATGCCTAAGGTGGGACTAGAACTCACTGTCTCTGGGTGATTGGCCCAAAGTCACCCATCTGGCTTTCATGCCTAAGGTGGAACTAGAACTCACTGTCTCTGGGTGATTGGCCCAAAGTCACCCATCTGGCTTTCATGCCTAAAGTGGGACTAGAACTCACTGTCTCTGGGTGATTGGCCCAAAGTCACCCAGCTAGCTTTTATGACTCAGGAGGGGCTAGAACTTGCTGTCTCCTGGTGATTGGCCCAAGGTTACCCAGCCGGCTTTCATGCCTAAGGTGGAACTAGAACTCACTGTCTCCTACTGATTGGCCCAAAGTCACCCATCTGGCTTTCATGCCTAAGGTGGGACTAGAACTCACAGTCTCTGGGTGATTGGCCCAAAGTCACCCAGCTAGCTTTCATGACTCAGGAGGGGCTAGAACTTGCTGTCTCCTGGTAATTGGCCCAAAGTCACCTAGCAACTTTCATGCCTAAGGTGACACTAGAACTCATTGTTTCCTAGTTTCTAGCTTGGTGCTTCTACCACCAGCTGGCTCTCTAAACTGGCTTTTCTTCTATTCCTCACTTTGGAAAGATGACACTAGTGCCGCACCATTCCTTTTCAAAAGTGGACAGTTTTAAGTTATAGAAAAATAATACCGTCTTATTCTGCACAACAAGCAACCCATGGTTTCTGACGGCCTTTTTGTGCACCCTGCTTACCCAACCAAATGCTTTTCAACTAATAAATAACAATTAAACCCCCCTGAAAATTCTATTTTCTCCCAAGACAATTCTCAGCCCAACCTGTGCGCCTGAGAAAGCCACATGCAATACATTGCATCATCCCTTTGGCTTCGCATGATTAAAACATCACGGCCCTTGGCCCCTCGAAAGCCATGTGCAATTACCTTTGTGAAGTAAACCCACCCTAGGAGAAGGAGGCCCTGAGGCTTTCCCTGTCTGACCTAATTGCACACAGGAGACGCAGTTGAGTTCCACGGAGGAGAAGCTGGAAATGCTCAAAACGCTAAAATATTAATTTACTCCTAGATATATTGCAAGATCATCAGGCGCACATCCTCCCTTCCGTTCGTGCTTGCAGCTGATGGTGTTTTTCTCTGTTGTTTCAGCGGCATCAGGAGCAACTAGCTCTCCCGTCAATGGAAGAGCAGCAGGCCCTGGGGAGTGGGAAAGCTGGAGTAGAGACATGGGAATACAAGGCAAAGAACTCGCTGATGTATTATCCACCAGGTGAGGTTGCTTGTGCTCCTCCTGACAAGGTCTGTTTGTTGTAAAGAGGAGAGCTGGGTAATAATGGTATTTTTCTCACCACCAAACTTACACTGGTTACTCTTTATTACTTGTTAAGGCAGCCAGGTTGGTCTGGTAGTTAAGGCACCAGGCTAGAAAGCAGGAGATAGTTCAAGTCGTGTCCTAGGTGTGAAAGCCGGCTGGGTGACTTTGGGCCAATCACCAGGACACGATGAGTTCTAGTCATGCCTAAGCTATGAAAGCTAGCTGGGTGACTTTGAGTCAATCACCAGGAGACAATGAGTTCTAGTCTTGCCTTAGCTATGAAAGCCAACTGTGTGACTTTGAGTCAATCACCAGGAGAAGGTGAACTCTAGTCCTGCCTAAGCTATGAAAGCTAGCCGGGTGACTTTGGGTCAATCACCAGGAGACAGTGAGTTCTAGTTCTGTCTTAACTATGAAATTTGGCTGAGTGAGTTTGAGCCAGTCCCTCTCTCTCAGCCCAACCCACCTCAGAGGTTGGTGGTTGTGGGGAAAATAGGAGGAGGTAGGTGTGTTGGATATCTTCGTCGCCTTGAGCCATTTATAAAAATAGCAAAGGCAGAATACAAATAATAAACACACCGGTCCCTACTTTTGACTTTTCTCAGAAGCAGTGGCCAAACAGAGGACATCCTCTCTTGTCTGTCTCCATTCGTTTCGATCCTCAATGTTTTCTGTCAGGGCAGTGATGATTTAAAGCTGACCAGCCATTGTAAGGCTGTGGACCAGGATGATGAACTGAGGATGAGTCAGCAGGGTTATTGCCCCTTTAAGACTGAGGATGAGTCAGCAGGGTTGTTGCCCCTTTAAGAAGATGTCTATATAAGGGAGGCCATTAGAGGGCCCCTCTCTCTCTCTCTCTCTCTCTCTCTCTCTCTCTCTCTCTCTCTCTCTCTCTCTCTCTCTCTCTCTCTCTCTCTCTCTCTCTCTCTCTCTCGTGCATCTCTCGTCGTGTTTATCTGCATTGTAGTTCTCTGTGTAGAGTTGAAGATTGATTGCTTACCTGGTATGTGCCTACCACGTGTATGTCTGTATATAGAAATCTTGTATATAAACCACTGTTTATAATGACAGAACCTCTGTGTCCTGTATTTTGCTCCTGGGTTGTCTCAAAAATAGTAGTCACGCTGTAAACACTCTGGACGTTTTCATATTTTTGAAACTGCCAGGAAAAGAAATCTCCGTTCTTTCGAATCTGCCTTAACTTGCCTTGTTTCCGTCTTGTCGCGGAAGAGAAGCGATAAAGGGCAGGACAAGAGAAAGCAAGCTTCTTTCGATCTTTTTTGGCTCGGCGGGCGATTCAGGTCTCTGTTCTGGTGGCTTGAGGTTGTCTCGCTCTTTGCTCACTTCTGCCCTTTCGCTGGAGAAAAAGGGCCAGGCATTCATGCCGCATTCCCCCAATTTGCAGGATGGTGAGTCATAAAAGTGCGGTGTCTTTTTCAGGAGTTCCCGATGAGGAAGAGGTGTTTAAAAAGCCACGCGAGGTCGCTCACAGGAACACCCGTTTCTTGAAGGATCCCTTTAGCCAAGCAGTGAGCAAGAGCCAGCTTCAGCAGGCAGCAGCCCTCAACGCTCAGGTGAGGGCATCAGGTTTCCCATGTCCGTTTTATGTATAAGTGGGCTGTTTCTGCTCTTTTGAACTGGCAAAGGAAACAAAGCAAATGAGAAATAGAATAGAATAGAATTCTTTATTGGCCAAGTGTGATTGGACACACAAGGAATTTGTCTTAGGTCTATATGCTGTCAGTGTACATAAGGAGAATAAAATACATTCAACAAGAATAAAAAGATACAACACTTAGTGATAGTCAAGATTACTAATAAGCTATCAAATCGTAGTAGGAAACAAGTAAAAACAATATAAATTGAAAGATACAAGTGAATAGAATAGAATAGAATAGAATAGAATAGAATAGAATAGAATAGAATAGAATAGAATAGAATAGAATAGAATAGAATTCTTTATTGGCCAAGTGTGATTGGACACACAAGGAATTTGTCTTTGGTGCATACGCTCTCAGTGTACATAAAGGAAAAGATTAGTTCATCAAGAATCATAAGGTACAACACTTAATGATAGTCATAGGGTACAAATTAGCAATCAGGAAACAATATCAATATAAATCATAAGGATACCAGCAACAAAGTTACAGTCATACAGTCATAAGTGGGAGGAGATGGGTGGTGGGAACGATGAGAAGATTAATTGTAATGCAGACTTAGTGAATAGTTTGACAGTGTTGAGGGAATTATTTGTTTAGCAGAGTGATGGAGTTCGGGAAAAAACTGTCCTTGTGTCTAGTTGTTCTGGTGTGCAGTGCTCTATAGCGTCGTTTTGAGGGTAGGAGTTGAAACAATTTATGTCCAGGATGCGAGGGGTCTGTAGATATTTTCTCAGCCCTCTTTTTGACTCGTGCAGTATACAGGTCCTCCATGGAAGGCAGGTTGGTAGCCATGGTTTTTTCTGCACTTCTAATTATCCTCTGAAGTCTGTGTCTGTCTTGTTGGGTTGCAGAACCAAACCAGACAGTTATAGAAGTGCAAATAACAGACTCAATAATTCCTCCGTAGAACTGTATCAGCAGCTCCTGGGGCAGTTTGAGCTTCCTGAGTTGGCGCAGAAAGAACATTCTTTGTTGTGCTTCCTTGATGAAATAATGGCAGAATGGGAAAGAAGGAAGGAAGGAAGGAAGGAAGGAAGGAAGGAGATGGAAGAGGAAATGGTAAGCAGAAGAAGGAAGGAAGGGAAGGAGAGGAAACAGTAAGCTGAGGAAGGAGAAGAAGGAAGGAAGAAAAGGAAAGAAAAAGAAGGAAAGAAAAAGAAAAAGGAAAGAAAAAGAAAGAAAGAAAGAAAGAAAGAAAGAAAGAAAGAAAGAAAGAAAGAAAGAAAGAAAGAAAGGAATTTCTGAACATTCTAGTTTACCTGGGGGAAAAAAGTTGGTTCCTCTGCTTTAATTCCATTTACCAAAATGTGTTTTGTTTTTTTAACAGTCTGAGTCTTTTCAGCTGTTTCCCTCCCACTTTTGCAGGGAGGCAGGCTGCGCCTTTAAAGCACTCTGTAATTAACGCTAAGCGTTATTTCCTCTCCTGTTAATCCCAGTACAAACAAGGCAAAGTGGGGCCCGACGGGAAGGAGCTTATTCCCCAGGAATCTCCGAAAGTAAACGGATACGGATTTGTGGCCACGCCCTCCCCCGCTCCGGGTAAGAAAGAAAATCCTTCTTTGTTGTGTTTTTTTTTTCACCCACCCATCCACCCACCTACACGGTTGCAAATGGTGATCCCGTAACCCTACAATCCTGCAACTGTGTCAGTTGCCAAGCACCTGAATTTTGATCACATGCAGTGGCAGTTGTAATATGAGGACTGGCATAAGTCAGTCCTCATATTACAACTTAAACCCCCCCCCCCCCTGTGCCTTTGTAACCAGTCACTAAACGAATGGTTGTTAAGTCAAGGACTCTGTAAATCATTAGCTTTTGATTCATGGTATGCTAAATACATACATACTGTCAAGTTTCGAGGTTGTCTCAAATAAATTGCATTTCAAACAAAGTCTTTGAAGAAAAACTCCTATTTATTAAGCACGACATTCTAAACCCGACTCCATCGAAGCCAACACTGACTTCCAGACCCAAAACCCTCCCTTTCCGTTCCCCACTCCCCTGCATTCATTGGCCATCTTCCAAGTCACTCTACTCCTAATCTACTCCAGCTCAAAGGAATTTCCCCCCTCCCATCCCATCTCCTAGGGGATATTATCTCCAGGGAAAATAAGTGGGTGAAAAGTCAAACGTCGCTTTCCAGACGCCTCCGCCTCTCCTTCTTATGTCAGCACTAGAGTAAATGCAGCTTGAAGTGCTGACACATATATACATACACACACACACACATACATACATACACACATACCACACACACACACACACACACACATACATACATATGGGTTTTCTATCGAAGCAACCTGGTCTACCCAAATATGGGAAGGAGCATACTGCTTCCTTTTGCCTTTCAGCCCCAATCAGGAGCCCTCAGGCAGTCACTTTCACGACAAACTATTTTGTGTAAATATAAATTTAATACATACGTATACACACACACACACACACACACACACACACACACACACACACACACACTACAGGATGTCATTTGACAGAACTTGTATTTAAGCTCTGGTTCTTTCTATTATTATTTTTTTCCCACCTTCTTGCATATCTATGTAAGAACAAAAGGATTGTCCCAATAAAGGAGAATATTTGCAGCTCAGGGTTGACACGAGAGTTCCTTGGTGCTCTCTGAGCTTGGGGGTTTTCTTGCAGGCGTTTCATGACCCAAACTAGGTAGCATCATCAGTGCTACAAGGGAGTGGGGTTTGCTACTGATGATGTTACCTAATTTGGGTCATGAAACGTCTGCAAAAAAACAACCAAGCTCAGAGAGCACCAAGGACTCCGTGGTCGTCCTCCCCCTCCCCCTCCCCCTCCTCCTCCTCCTCCTCCTCCTCCATCATCATCATCCTTCTCCTCCATCCTCCTCCTCCTCCTCCTCCTCCTCCATCATCATCATCCTTCTCCTCCTCCTCCTCCTCCTCCTCCTCCATCTCCATCATTATCCTTCATCCTCCACCTCATCCCTTTCTTGCACTGATGATATCTAGTCTGGGTAATGAAACATCTGCAACCAAACAACCAAGCTCAGAGAGCACCAAGCGTCCCTTCAAAAGGATTGCTTTTATTTATTTATTTTTTTAAGGATTCAGTATCTTTTTCGTAATCATGTCTCTTCCAGCTGATCTGTAAGGAGAGGGATCCCTCACCCTAAATAATTTGAATCGAGCAGACTAGTGTTTAGATGGGCAAGCCAATCGTTTTCTGCCATATCAAGTACACTGATTGGCCAATGTGTCTTTCTAGGTGTGAATGAGTCCCCTCTTATGACCTGGGGGGAGATAGAAAGCACCCCTTTGCGGTTGGAAGGCTCCGACACACCCTACGTTGACCGGACGCCAGGGCCGGCTTTCAAGGTATTTAAAGTTCTCAAACATTCCATTGGAATCTTATCCCTATACAGGTAGTTGTCAAATTGCGACCACAATTGAGCCCCCCCAAATTTTGTTGCCAAACGAGAGGTTTGTTTAAGGGAGTTTTGCCTCTGTTTTACTTTTTGCCACAGTCGCTAAGTGAATCGCCGCAACGTTTCATTTAGTAACACGGTTGTTAAACGAATCTGGCTTCCCCATTAACTTAAATAGTTGAGTCAGTACAGCGACACCTGTTGTGGCCTGCCGGCAGCCAGCAGAGCTGGCAGCAGAGGCAGACAGTGAGGAGGTTGGGGAGGAACATGGGTCAGTCCTGGGGGCTGGGGAAAGCTCGGACGAGGACTCTGCGTTGGAGGCAGAGAGAGAGAGATAGACAGTAGTGAGGCAGAGGAACAGCTGGAGCCTGTTCCCAGTGTGCGCATGCGCAGAGCTGCCAGAAGACAAGAACAACTCAGAAAGCAGGGTCGACCCGGGAGTAAAGCCACACCTTAGCGGTGATTGGCCCCTCCCCTAGGAAATAAAAGAGGAGCGAACGGGGAGGGGGCTTTTGCAGGAAACAATCCGTTCGTTCCGTGACTGAGAGACTCTGTGCCAAGTTTGGCCTCGTACTGCGGTTGGAAACAAGTTAACGTGGCAGCTTGCCAAGCGAGATAAGGTCTGTGTTGATAAATATTCCTTTGAAAAACCGTTTGGACAGGCCTTGCTGACTGTGAATGAAAGGAATTCACAGCTGTGTAAATAAAAGCGGTTTTGCCGGGACCGAGACTCTGCTTCCTGCTTTTTAAAGGACCTTAGCTCAGAACGCCATTTGAGTCTTATCCCTATACAGGTAGTCGTCAAATTACGACCACAATTGAGCCCCCAAAATTTTGTTGCTAAACGAGATGTTTGTTTAAGGGAGTTTTGCCTTTTGTTTTACCTTTTTCCACAGTCTCTAAGTGAATCACTTAGCAACGGTTCATTTAGTAACACGGTTGTCAAACAAATCTGGTTTCCCCATTAACTTAAAGTTTAAACTATTAAACTTAATAGTTGAATCAGCGCAGCGACCTCTGACTCTTAACCTGCCCTGACTTGGATGGCGCTTTTTGCGGAAGAGTTTGGGGAAATAGGTTCCAGACATCCTGCTGTAGACATCCTTTTTTGGCTTTCTCAGCCAGCGAGAAAAGGGTAAGGAGGATTAAGCTACGGTCGGGAAGGATCAGACTCCCAATCAGCTGGTTTTTTTTTTTTCACAGATCCTGGAACCCGGGCGCCGAGAGAGACTGGGGCTTAAGATGGCCAACGAAGCAGCTGCTAAAAACAGAGCCAAGAAACAAGACGCCTTGAGGAGAGTGACAGAGAACCTTGCCAGGTAAGCGATCCGTCAAGGTAGCGCACTCACAGCGCTTTTACAGCCCTCTCTAAGCGGTTTTACAGAGTCACCCTGTTGCCCCCAACAATCTGGGTCTTCATTTACCTGACTTTGAAACGATGGAAAGCTGAGTCAACCTTGAACCGGTCAGGATCGAATTCCTGGAGTGGGCAGTGCGTTAGCCTGCAGTACTACATTCTAACATATTGCAGAGAGGGAGGGAGGAAAAGAAGGAAGGAAGGAAGGAAGGAAGGAAGGAAGGAAGGAAGGAAGGAAAGGAGGGAGAGAGGGAGGGAAGGAAGAAAGGAAGGAGGGAGGGAGGGAAGGAAGGAAGGAAAAGGAAGGAAGGAGAGGGAGGGAGGGAGGGAAGGAAGGAAGGAAGGACAATAGCAATAGTACTTAGACTTATATATTGCTTCATAGTGCTTTGCAGCCCTCTCTAAGTGGCTTACAGAGTCAGCCTCTTGCCCCCAACAATCTGGGTCCTCATTTTACCCACCTCGGAAGGATGGAAGGTTGAGTCAACCTTGAGCCAGTAAGGATTGAACTCCTGGCAGTGAAAATGCAGAATTAGCCTGCAATGCTGCATTCTAACCACAGGATGGATGGATGGATGGATGGATGGAAGGAAGGAAGGAAGGAAGAAGGAAGGAAGGAAAACAGCAAAAGCAATAGCACTTAGACTTATATACCGCTTCACAGTGCTTTCCAGCCCTCTCTAAGCGGTTTACAGAGTCAGTCTCTTGCCCCCAACAATCTGGGTCCTCATTTTACCCACCTCGGAAGGATAGAAGGCTAAGTCAACCTGGAGCCGGACAGGATCGAACTCCAGGCTGTGGGGTAAAGTCCGCCTGCCCTACTGCATTTCTAACCACTGCACCATCACACCATCCTAGCTGCGGGCAGACCAATGCTTAGTAGAACCTTTTATCTGAAGAGGTTATCTAATTTTGTTTTTTCCTCCCCCCACCCGCCCTTCCAGCCTCACTCCGAAAGGACTCAGCCCGGCTATGTCTCCCGCCTTGCAACGCCTAGTAAACCGCACTGCTAGTAAATTCACGGACAAAGCTCTCCGGGCCAGTTACACCCCGTCCCCTGCACATGTGAGAACCCCTGGCTACAAGACCCCTTCTGGTGCCTTGCAGACCCCCACGGTCACCCCAACTTCCAGGACGCTCTCCCAGACCCCCGTGGCTCAGGATCCCACCTCTATTACGGACAACCTGTTGCAGCTGCCCAAAAGACGTAAAGCGTCGGACTTCTTTTGACCCTGTGCTCTTGTTGGGGGTCAGGGGGGAAGCTCAGAAGTGGCCAAAATATACCAAAACCGCCGAAGCCCACCGTTGATCAAAAGCACCAGGAGACGTTTGCTCGGGGTTCAGGATCGTTCCTGCCTTTGAAGTCCTGGGTTTGTCCCTAATCCTGGCTAGCCAGTGAGAAGGGAGCGGATGGAAAGTAAGGCCTTTTGAGTTGAAAATTGGTTGAAACTTTTGGATCGATTGGCCAGGAAGACGGTAATCCTGCACTGCTTGCACTGCACTGGCCCTTTTGAACGCCGTTTGCTGGTTTGCGTCGGGGTGCTCTCCTCTTCATTGATTAAAGACAGACTTCACCTCAAGACCAGGCAGGAATCTGGATCGTGGTGTGGCTCTGGCACCCATTGTTGCGAGGTGAAAGACTCGGGGGATGGGGTGGGGGGAGAGAAAGGGAGAGAGAGGGGAGAAAATGAGAGAAAGAAAGGGAGAGAGTGAGAGAAAGAGAAAGAGGGGAGAGAGAAAGGGGAGACAAAAGGGAGGGGGAAGAGGGAGAGAAAAAGAGGGAGAAAGAAAGAAAGAAAGGGGAGAAAGAAAGAAGAGAGACAGTGGGAAGAGAAAAAAGAGGGAGGGAGAGGGGGCAGAGAATGAGATAAAGAAAGGTGGGAGAGAAAAAGGGGAGAAAGAAAAAGGGAGGGGGAGAGTGGGAGAAAAAGAAAGGGAGAAAGAAAGAAAGAGTGGGAAGAGAGAAAAAGAAAAAGGGAGTGGGGAGAGAATGAGAAAGAAAGGGGGAAGAGAAAAAAAGAAAGTGGAGAGAGGAAAAAGAAAGGGAGAGAGAAAGAAATGGAGAAAGAAAAAGAGGGAGAGGAGAGAAGGAGAGAAAAAGAAAGAGTGGGAGAAAGAAAGAGAGAGAGAGAGAGAGAGAGAGAAAGAGAGAGAAAGGACAAACTAGTTTCCAGTTAGGGGTGTTGTATGTTGCTACCCTGGCATCTTGGTGGCCTGGTGCAGCTGGCAACGTGTCCGCACCTGGTTAAACTTGGCAGCAGGTTCTCAGCTTAGTGACTGACCAAAGGCCTGGGATATTTCTCTTGGCCTGGGAGTTGAGAAAGAATTTACTTTATAAAAAGCAAATGTATTCCTTCATTCTTCTCCTATAGAGATCCTGAGAGGCTTGCTTATGCATCAAAAGCGGGGAATATTTTGGGTTTCAAAACCTTAACGGGCTCTAAAACATGGGTCGGAATAATGTTGATCAGGTCTAACTTAATCTTGCTTTGAGAAGCATTATTGATGGCCTCCTGTATTTGGATCCTAAAGAAAAATAAAGATATTTAAAGCCGGGCAAGATTTCTGAAAGTCTGCTAAGAAAATTTCAAAGCCAAACTGAGATACTGAAAAGGGGGCAGCAATTATATATGAGAGGGACGTGGTGGCTCAGTGGCTAAGGTGCTGAGCTTGTTGATCGAAAGGTCGGCAATTCAGCGGTTCGAATCCCTCGTGCCGCGTAATGGGGTGAGCTCCCGTGACTTGTCCCAGCTTTTGCCAACCTAGCAGTTCGAAAGCACGTAAAAAAAAAAAAATGCGAGTAGAAAAATAGGGACCACCTTTTTCTAGTGAAGGGAACAACGTTCCATGTGCCTTTGGCTGAGTCATGCCGGCCACATGACCACGGAGACATCTTCGGACAGCGCTGGCTCTTCGGTTTTGAAACGGAGATGAGCACCGCCCCCTAGAGTCGGGAACGACTAGCACATATGCGCGAGGGGAATCTTTACCTTTTAATTATATAAGATTGACTCCAGCGGGAGAGAAAAAAAACATTAAAAACTCGTATAGCCGAGTTGGTGAAAAACACAGCAAGCTGGATCTCTTGCAGCTATCGTTGCCATTCAAGGAGGCTCCATTCTTTTGGCTTTGAATAATTTGCTTATTCTCCTCCTTACCGGCTTGGAGAATTTTTATGTCTGCCTCTTTAAAAATGAAGAAATCGAACTTCTTCGATGGAAGGACTGAGAATAAACACCTAGATATAAAGCTGCCTTTTTGTCCTGACCTAGGCTTCCTTAGAAATTAAACAGCACAAACTTAGTCCCGGAAAACCTCTTTAATTCATACAGTTGTAAATTACTTTCATTTACAGTCCGCAAGACTTGATAAACAGTCTTTCAGAGGAAGGTTATCAACACCCACCTATCTCACGTGGAACGCTGCCAGAGAGCTAATTTCCAGCCGCAGGGCAAGGCCAAACTTGGCACAGAGTCACAAACAGAACTTTCAAATCTCGAATCGGCCAGATGAACTTATAGCTTCCTGCAAAAGCTCACATCCCGTTCGCTCCTCTTTTATGTCTTATGGGAGGGGCCAATCATCTCCAAGCCTTACTCCCAAGTCGACCCTGTTTTCTTAATTGTTCCTGTCTCCTGGCAGCTCTGCGCATGTGCACACTGGGAACAGGCTCCCGCTGTTCTTCTGCCTCACTGATGTCAGACTCCGGAGACTCCGGAGGCAGCAAAGAACTACCAGATGGCCTTGGCCCCCTCTCTGCTTCCAACTCAGAGCGCTCGTCCGAGCCTTCCCCAGACTCCAGGACTGGCCCACATTCCTCCCCAATCTCTTCACTGTCCAGCTCTGCTGACCCGCTGGCGGGCCATAACACTTTTAATGTACTCAGTTTTTGAACGGGGCCGATATTCTAGGGATGAGGACGACTGACACTACACTGAATAAATTCCACATTTTAGTTTTTGAGTGGTTGCTTTGTGGTATTTCGCTCTGATGGGCAAAGATCTCCTAGGAGGCCTCTTTGGGTTTCAGTAAATATAAGACAGCAAAAGAGAATTGCGAGCCAGAGAGGGAAAGTGGATTTGATCAGTTCCCTTGGATAAGTTCGTTAATATAAAAATTAAAAAGGAAGTCGTACAGTGTCCTCGTTTGACTCTTGTTGAAGCAGTACAAAGACTACACTCTGTGTTAAAAGTACGAACAAAAGATTGCACATCTGTTCTTTGGATTGTTGTTATTTTCCTGGAAGCAAATCTGTTTGAATTTAGTAGATCCCCCGCTCTTGTGGCACACGAACGCCGGCAGCTAGGGATTGGGATAGATCCCTTTTGAACGTCTGCCTGTTCAGGTAGTCCTCGACTTAACAACAGTTTGTTCAGTGACAGTTTGAACGACGCTGAAAAAAAATGACTTGTTTTTCACACTTAACGACAGTCGCGGCATTCATCAGGGTCATGGGATCAACGTTCAGACACTTGGGTTGTGTTGTCCCCTTTGGCGGCCTTCTGATAAACAAAGTTAATGGAGAAGCCAGATTCATGTAACGTCTGTATTACTAACTTAACAACTACAGCAAGAAAGGTCATAAAATGGAGCAAAACTCACTTAACAGCTGTTGCCTGGCAACAGAAATGTTGGGCTCAATTGGTGGTCGACTACCCAGGTAGCCCCAGAATTAAGATTGTAAATTGTTGCAATTGTAAGCCAAGGCCTCATGTGACCAGATGTTCTGCCCCAGCTACGGACCCCAAAGAACGCAGCACACACACAGTCTGTACAAACCTTAGTTTACTAAATTAAATCAGTCTTTTTTCAAATAAAGGCTGTTAATTAACTTTCTTAACAGCGTACAAGAATCCAAAGAATAAATAATCGTAACCTTACTATGGTTGGCAGAAAGCCCAGAAGCAATTTGCAGGAAACTGATAAGAGAACTAAGATCAGGACACGAAGGAGAGTGAACGAAGTTGTTCCCTGCAAATTGCTTCAGTCGTCGTCCTTCCTTAAATAGGCTAAGGGAGTGGCCAATTAGCCCCAAGCCTTACTCTCGAGGAGACCTCATGAGGAGCCACTCCTGCCTTTTGGCAGCTCTATGCACCCGTGCATCGAGAAGAGGCTTCTCCTCTTCTTCCTCTTCACTTATGGGAGCTTCTGGAGGTTCTGAAGGCCCTGGCTGAATCCCCGCCTCTGGCACCACATCTTCTCCAGCCTCCTCACTGTCCGACTCGTGTGCCAGCTGCACAGTCTGCTGGCGCAGCACCACACCAGCCTCCTCGCTGTCGGAATCAGCTACGAGCTGCACAGGCCGCTAATGGGCCACAAGACCAGATCCGATTTTTTGACATTTTTTTTGCAGCACGCATTAAGCAACAACTTTGGCCATTAAGTGAACCATTTTCCCCCCACCCTTGGCTAGAAACTGGAAGGAATTCTATGCCCTTGCTGTTAGAAGTCACAGGAACTAAACCAAATCCAATTAAGCTTATGAATCTCTTGTGAATGGGGCTTTCATAATGGGTGCGGTGTATTTCAATCAGAATAGAACAGCGAGGGACCTTGGAAGTCTTCTAGTCCAACCCCCTGCTCAAGCAGGAGACCCTATACCAGTGATGGCGAACCTTTTCGGCACTGAGTGGCCAAACCGGAATGCGCATGCATGTGTGGGTGCATGCACCAGAGCGCCGGAAACTTGAACCCCAATTGGCCAGTGAGTGCATGAGCAGCAGCCAGCTGGTTTTCGGGTTTCCAGCGCTCCGGCGTACGCAAAGCATGCCCACCGGAAATCCAAAGGCCAGTTGGTCAGCGCTCGGCACACGCGAATACCAGCTGGCGCACCAGGAATCAGAAGAGCAATTGGCAATAGCACGCATGCCCACAGCGAGGGCTCTGTGTGCAATCTCCAGCACGCATGCCATAGGTTCACCATCACGGCCCTCTACAATTTCAGATAGGTGGCTGTCCAATTTCTTCTTTAAAACCGCCAGTGATGGAGCACCTACGAATACCATGGCTGATTCTCCTCAGGCCAACTCGCCGCGGGACCAGAGTTCACCCTAAATATCGAAGAAAACGGTGCTATAGCATCATCAAAGCAAGGAGGGCAAAGGAGGGACAAAACAAAATGTGAATTGACGAAAATTAAAATACGTTTTAATTTAAAAAAAAACACACCACACCATTAAATTGAATTATTGAATTGTCCTCTGGCCATGGAGAGTTGTCCCATTCCTGGAGTTGAACCACGTCTTCCTGCCTTCTGCACGTCCGGGTAAGATTCATTCCCGGAGTTGCCAGCTACAGCCCAGTGTTTTTAATCCATTTAAAAAAATATTTAATAAAATGGCCTTTTAGCCTACAATAAGCTGCTGATTCAGAAAGGCTTGTTCAGTATGTGGCCTTTCGTTTCAGATCGCGTCTTCCGGCTTAGCTCTTAACTTTATTCCACACACCGCTCTCTCCAGTGGGTTAACTGAGCTACCTCTTACGCGAGGGGTCTTGCTGCTTTGGGGCGAGGGCGTCCGTCGAACGTCAAAGGTTACTTTCGAACTCTTCTGCAATCTTCTCCACTTCTTCGTCACGCTTCTCTCCTTCGATGACCTCCTCCACTTCTTCCACCGCTTCCAGCCGAGGAGCCACGGTGGAGATAGTCTGTTTGGATTCGCTTTTGCTGTTCTTCTCCCGTTCGGTTCGGTGCTCCGACTTTTGCTCGGCCGTGCTGCGCGAACTCTCTCCGTTCTTCCCGACGGACGTGGCCGACAACGCTCTGATTTTGCCGGGCTGCATCCATATGTGACTTAAAACCTCTTCGATGCGCAACCGTCGGGACACGTCGGGTTGAAGCATGCGATAAATGAGATCTTTGCATTCGATGGTCAGGTTTTTGGACTTGGGGAAATGCACCCTGTGCTCCTTCTGCAAGCGTAACATTTTCCGGATGTTCGAGTCATCGTAAGGCATGGAGCCACAGACCATGATGTAGAGGATAACCCCCAGGCTCCACATGTCATAAATTTTGGGCTCGTAAGGAATTCCCTGCAAGACCTCCGGGGCGGCGTAAGCAGCCGACCCGCAGAAAGTTTTGCTGTAAATCACTTTGCCGTCTTCGTCCCGTACCAGCCGTTTGGCGAAACCAAAGTCCGAAAGTTTAATGTGGTAATCTTTGTCGAGTAGAAGGTTTTCGCATTTCAAATCCCGATGCACGATGTCGGTGTCGTGGCAGTATTTAATGGCGGTGCACAGTTGACGGAACATCTTGCGAGCGATGTCTTCGGGCATCTCCCCTTTCAGCTTGATGAATTCCAGCAAGTCGCCCTGGATGCCGAGCTCCATCACGATGTAGACTTTGCCGTTGGAGGTCTCGAAGATCTCGTAGGTTTTGATGATGGAGTGGTGGTTGACTTTGGCCAAGATGTCGATTTCTCTCGGGAGGAACCGCTCCAAGAAATCCGGAGGCGCTTTCTTCCGGTCGATGATTTTGATAGCTACATCGAACTTCAACCGTTCCGAGTAGGCAGATTTCACTTTGGCATAGGATCCTTCCCCTAAATTCGCGCCCATGATGTAGCCTCTCTTTTTAAGGATAGCAGCATCGTCCATGATGCTGTAGGCCGTGGTTATGAGAAGTTTGGTCACATGGTTGACGTATGCGTTCAGCCATTGAGTGTCTGTTCCATGGCGTGTGGTCATCGGGGGATGATCCGTTTCCTGCTGTGGAAGTCCTTGGAGGCTGATTGGAATGGAACTTTGGGCATTGTTTAAAGGATGCTGTTTCCATGTGACCTCATAAAGCCGAGAGAAATACTGGGCGAATGGATCTCCATTGCTTGGACCGGGGGAACCTCTAAGCCAATGGCAAGAGCATTCTTGCTCGGCCTCATTGGGACGAGGGGATTTCAGTGGTGAAATGTAAAATTTGTTACTACCGGTTCTGTGGGCGTGGCTTGGTGGTGGGGGTAAGGTGACTGGGTGGGCGTGGCCAACTTTTTTTAAAAAAAAACTTTTAAAAGCATTTTTTCTAACAACCTCTTCGGCCGAAGAGGTTGTAAAAAAAAAAAATACTTTTAAAAGCCTCTGACGATCCCAGCTGAGTTGCCTGATCGGCAGAGGCTTTTTTTTTTTTTTTTTACTTTTAAAAGCATTTTTTTTTTTTTTTGGCTTTTAAAAGAAAAAAAAGCGTCTGATGATCAGGCAACTCAGCTGGGATCGTCAGAGGCTTTTAAAAGCATTTTTCCTACAACCTCTTCGAAGAGGTTCTCTTAAAAGCCTTTGACGATCCCAGCTGAGTCGCGCTATCGTCAGAGGCTTTTTTTTTTTTTTACTTTTAAAAGCATTTTTTCAGCCGAAATAAAAATGCTTTTAAAAGTAAAAAAAAAAGCCTCTGATGATCACGCAGCTCAGCTGGGCATGGGGGGGGTGGACAGCGATTTTTGCTCCCGGTTCTCCGAACCACCCGCCGCCATCGCTACCGAATCGGGCAATCCGATCCGAACCGGGAGCATTTCACCCCTGGAAGCAGGCCTCATGAGATTTGCAGATGATACCAAGCTGGCAGGAATAGCTAATACTCCAGAAAATAGTCTCAATATCCAGAAGGATCTCTGCAGACTTGAACATTGTGCCCTAAAATGAAATTAAATGTAGAGAAAAGTAAGGTTTTACACTGAGGCAAGAAAAACCAAACGTATAGGTATAGTATAGGTCCGGGATGGTGAACCTATGGCATATGTGCTGGAAGTGGCACACACAGCCATCTCTCCCAGCACACGAGCTGTTGCCTGTTGCTGTTCTGGGTTCCAGCGTGCTGGCCAGCTGATGCAGGAGCGCCGAAAACCAGAAGATCACCTTCCCGGCGCACGCATGTGCACCGGGCAGCTGATCTTCACGCGTGCCATGCGCACCAGAAACCAGGATACTGGGTGGGCGGTATGCATGTATGTGCCAGAAACCGGAAGAGAAGCCTCCCGGCATGCACATGTGCGCCGGGCGGCTGCTCTTTCAGTTTCTGGCATGCGCACGCACGCTCCCATTTTGCCACTCCATGCCAAGAAGGTTCCCCTTCTTGTCATGGATGGTGGTACCTGGCTCAATAGTAGTAACTGCAACTTGGAGTCCTAGTGAACAATTGCTTAAATATGCATAAAACACACACACCCCAACACAATCCTAGGCTGCATTAAGAGAAGAATAGGATCAAGATCACGTGAAAGTGTTAATGCCTTGGTAAGGCCACCCTTGGAATCCTGCATCCAGTTTTGGTCTCCACGATGTGAAAAAGATGTGGAGACTCTAGAAAGAGTGCAGAGAAAGAGCAACGAAGATGATGAGGGGACTGGCGGCTAAAACATACGAAGAACGGTTGCAGGAATTGGGTCTGTCTAATGAAAAGGACCCGGGGTGACATGACAGCAGTGTTCCAATATTTGAGGGGCTGCCACAAAGAAGAGGGGGTCAAGCTCTTCTCCAAAGCACCTGAAGGCAGGACAAGAAGCAAGAGATGCAAACTAACCAAGGAGAGAAGCAACCTAGAACTAAGGAGAACTTTCCTGACAGTGAGAACAATTAATCAGTGGAACAATTTGCCTCCAGAACTTGTGGGTGCTCCAACACTGGAAGTTTTTAAAAAGAGATTGGACAACCGTTTGTCTGAAATGGTGGAGGGTTTCCTATCTGAGGAGGATTAGAGGACCTCCAAGGTCCTTTCCAACAGTTATTCTGTTATAGTCTGTTATAGTTAAAGCAGAGAGAAATACTTGGGCTCCGTTGCCGGGACCCATATAATCTCCAAGCCAATGGCAGGAGCACTGTTGCTCGGCCTCATTGAGATAAGCCATCTTTAAACGTTCACAGAGATTTTAAAGAAGATCTCATTCCATGCTTTTTTTTGCTTGCTTTTAAATTCTGGTGTACTCTAAAGAGAACGACACTGCAATGACCTGTGTGAAAATATCTGGATTTCCTGCAAATTGGCTTTTTAAAGTTTGCTGTTTAATTGATTGGTTTATAATGGTGGGGAGCTCAGTGGCTAAGACGCTGAGCTTGTCGATCGAAAGGTCGGCAGTTCAGCAGTTCGAATCCCTAGTGCCGCGTAACGGGGTGAGCTCCTGTGACTTGTCCCAGCTTCTGCCAACCTAGCAGTTTGAAAGCACGTAAAAAAAAATCGCAAGTAGGAAAAATAGGGACCACCTTTGGTGGGAAGGGAACAGCGTTCCGTGCGCCTTTGGCGCTGAGTCATGCCGGCCACATGACCATGGAGACATCTTCGGACAGCGCTGGCTCTTTGGCTTTGAAACGGAGATGAGCACCTGCCCCCTAGAGTCGGGAACGACTAGAACATATGCGCGAGGGGAACGTTTCCTTTTTCCTTATTTGCTCAAACTCTGAATTACCTTCTCAAGATTTAATTTGGCTTGCTTATAAATTCTGAGAAGAATTGATGAAATATGTCCAAGATAAGTGCTAATCTTCATTGTTAAGTTATTCTGAAATAATACCCCAGATTTTAAAAGTCCCTCGAATTTGTGACAAACGTTAACAACAAAACAGAATGACAGCTCGAAGGGACCTTGGAGGTCTTCTAGTCCAACCCCGTGCTCAAGCAGGGAATCCTATACACCATTTCATCCCTTGTGATCTTTAAGCAACTATAGTTCCTTTAGGTGAAGATGAAAGAAATACATTATCCTCATCGAGTTACTTTTTCCAAGGGTCTCTGCTTCCATTAAAATTGCAAATAAATCATGCCTGTTTTTTTGGGGGGGTGGGAGGGGCGGATTGCATGAGCCATGAACCCAGACAAATAAAAGTGTAAAAGGAATTTTTTTAATATGCATCGTTGGGACTGGCATCATGGTACATGACCACAAATTCAGATGATTTTGAAAGAGTAGTAGATAATGGGCGAGCCTCCAATGGACATCAGCATTCATGATTCTGGGCTATCTCCAGGACCACAAAAAATATCTTTTTAATATCGAATAACACTGAAGGAGAAAGATTAGCTCACAATGGGTGCGAACTTTCATGCTGCGTCTGATCAGCGAGTCTGTTATGCAAGTAGTCCTTGACTTGTAACAGTTCATTTAGTGGCCGAAATTACAACGGCACTGAAAAAGGGGACTTATGTCCAATTATTTTTTGCACGTAAATTCGAATAAACAAACTCCACTTATATTGCATACGCTTACATTTCTCAGAGCTTGTACATCTGGTGTGGCGGCGTGTCTCCACAAATTGCCTTTCAGTCTTGCAAAGATCATGCAGTGACACCAACTTCGTCTTCTCTTTGCTCAGCCCCAGATGAAGTGCCTGAATTTCTGTGGCGTTTTCCCCAGGCAATGGAGCCACTGTTCGTATTGGTAACATGCTGTTGGGAAGGAAGGGGTAACCCAGTGCTTCTCAAACTGACTCCTTTAAAAGTCTCTGGAGAGTCTCAGTCGTCCAGGACATGGTTGTCCCAAAGGTGCTTTTTCAAAAAGGCAAACTGTCTTGTTTTTTTTTTCCACTTGAAAATATTTCACTTCTCATCCAAGAAGCTTCTTCAGTTCTGACTGCTGGTGGAGGATGGAAGGACTCTCAGAGGGAGCGCTAACGACCAGATGACTGCAAAGAATACAAATCCATCCATCCTCCACTGTTCAAGCCAGAACTGAACAAGCTTCTTGGATGAGAAATGAAACGTCTTCAAGGAAAAAGAAAGGAAGCCCAGTCGCCTTTTGAATATGCACCTTTGGGACGATCGCTTTAAAACTTGTGGACTTCAACTCCCAGAATCCCCCAGCCTGGATGCTTTTCCTCATTCTATTTATACTAGCTTGGGTATCTCTCTGCCTTCCCACATTTCTATTGAATTTTGAGAGAAGACATCATAATAATAGGAGTATTAGATAAATTTGCTACCTTGACTTGTGTATTAAAAAGGCAGGATAAAAATATAATAACGATCATGAGCAAAGAAGCACAGGTAGCCAGACTGATAATGAGGAAGAGGGGGACGGACGGGGAGAAGGACTAAGAAGAGGAGGAGGAGATGGAGGAGGAGAAGGACTAAGAAGAGATGGAGGAGAAAGATGAAGAGATGGAGGAGAAGGACTAAGAAGAGAAGGAGGAGAAAGGAGGAAGAGATGGAGGAGAAGGACTAAGAGGAAGAGGAGGAGGAGATGGAGAAGGAGGAGGAAGTAGAGGAGGAAGAGAAGAGAAGGAGAAAGAAGGAAGAGGAAGAGGAGCAGAAGGACTAAGAAGAGAAGGAGGAGAAGGAAGAGGAGATGGAGAAGGAGAAGGACTCAGAAGAGAAGGAGAAAGATGAGAAGGAGAAGGACTCCGAAGAGAAGGAGGAGAAAGATGAAGAGATGGAGGAGAAGGACTAAGAAGAGGAGAAGGAGGAGAATGACTAAAAAGAGGAGGAGGAGAAGGAAGAGGAGGAGGAGCAGAAGGACAGAGGAGGAAGAGGAGAAGGAGAAGGACTAAGAGAAGGAGGAGGAGGAATTGTATAATGGCCTGCTAATGGAGTAAAAAAACGAGTAGGGTGCCAAACGTTTTCAGAAACCAGACTGAGAAATTAAAAAAAATACTTTTCACACTTTTCTGCATGGTTGCTAAGAAAGCAACAAATGAAGCCTCCAGGAGCAAAGCTGGACTTGAGGGAGGCTTTACCATTTTATATGTACGTTTTAAAACAATCACACAGGGGCCATTTACATACCTTGAGGCTTTTTTGGGGGGGGGTTTGGTTTTGACAGAAGCTGCTAAATGAAAGTTGTAAATCCCGCTCGCCCCGCCCCCCCCACACCCCAAAAAAGCACAAGACATTGGCTGATGCTATAACAGACGGTTCTTCAGCCTCTTAGATGTGATAGAGTAGATTTTATGGTAGCATAAACACCAGTTACGAATTTTAGAGAGACCCCACGGTTCCGAAAATTCACGTCCCCCCCGCTTCCAATCCACGGGTCTGTCTATAATCTTTCCTATGGAGAAGATTTAATCGAGGGGGGAAAACTCGTTCCGATTTTGTGCAAGTAAGAAATATAGAAATATGGAGATGTTAGAGGTCCTGGATCTTCCAAAATAACGTGAAAGGGCTTCAAACATTCCTGTTGCCCCATCCAACCCTTCGTCTCTTTTTCAAAACCCGTCCAGAACATAGCCCTTTAAAAGAAATAAATTGAGTTTGGCAGTCTTGGAAACCAATTTTGTTTTTTTTGTGGGGGAAGGGAGAGATAACGTCGAATGGACGTCTTCCTTTCAGAGGGAAGTCCTTTGTATCTGCTCAGAGAGATTGTCTAGGTTCTCGAGATCCTCGTGCCGTATTTCTTGTTTCACTTGTTCGTTATCCGAAGGCTGCGAAACGCTTTCCTTTCCGAAGAGGGACCGGATCTGGTTCTGATGCTGCGAGCATTCGCCTGATTTGGTCAGCACGGAGTCTGAAACGGCTTTGGGTTCCTGCAGCCAGACGTGCATCAAAACCTCGTCGATGCAGAGCCGTCGAGTCACGTCGGGCTGAAGCATATGGTAGATGAGGTCCTTGCATTCCACCGATAGGATTTTGGACCGGGGAAAGTGGACTCTGTGCTCTTTCTGTAGCTTGAGCATTTTTTTAATGTTGGACTCGTCGTAAGGCATGGAGCCGCAGACCATGATGAACAGCACGACGCCCATGCTCCAGATGTCGTAAACCTTGGGCTGGTAGGGGATGCCCTGGAGCACTTCGGGAGCCGCGTAGGCAGCAGACCCGCAGAAGGTTTTGCTAAGAATGACCCTCCCGTCGTCATCCCGAGACAGGCGTTTGGAGAAGCCAAAATCCGTCAATTTGATGTTGTATTCTTTATCCAGGAGCAAGTTCTCGCATTTCAAGTCCCGGTGGACGATGTCCAACTCGTGGCAGTATTTAATGGCGCTGGCTAATTGGTTGAACATCTTACGGGCAATCTCTTCGGGAATGGCTCCTTTCTTCTTGATGAACTCCAACAGGTCTCCTTGGACCCCGAGTTCGGTGACGATGTAGACTTTCCCTTCGGAGGTCTCGAAGATTTCGTAGGTCTTGACAATGGCGTGATGCTTCACCCTGGCCAACATCTCAATCTCTCGTGGGAGAAACCTCTCCAGGAAGTCTCGGGGAGCTTTCTTCTTATCGATGATCTTGACCGCCACGTTACACTTCAACCGTTCTGAATAAGCGGATTTCACTTTTGCGTACGAACCCTCTCCGAGGTTGATACCCATAATGTAGCCTCTCTTTTTAAGGACCTCGCCGTCATCCATTGTCTCTGGAGGCAACCCTGAGCTTCAAGTTGACAGGGCATAACCTACCCTCAGCTGCCCCCTTTCCATCCAGATTTCTATATGTTTCAGAATGGTGTTTCTCTCCTTAAGTTGGAGGCAGCAGAATTCTTAACATCCTTCCGTGATGTCACAAAGCCAAGCCATGTTTGGTCCTGACTGAAGATAAACTAGTCAGCTTGGGAGCAAACGAGAAGAGCCTACATCATGGTGACATGATGGAGAAGGGATGAACTTCTTAAGTGGATCAGACAAGAGTATGTATCAGATTAACAGATTAACAGAGTTGGAAGGGACCTTGCAGGTCATCTAGTCCAACCCCCTGCCCATGCAGGAGACCCTACAGCTGCCTCTACCTAGGATCAAACTCACAACCTCCTGATTGTCCACAGACATGATCTCCTTTTGCTGTTCTCTGTCTTCTGCATCCTTGAACTTTCGTTTTAGAACTCTAGAGTTGGGGAGGACCAAACTAGCCAACGATCCAGTATAATCTTACTTTTCTTTTGGTGTTTTTTTAAAAAATAATTTTAGTACACGTTGATATCAAGATAGGGCATGAAATTGTTTTGATCTGAAAAAGACTGAAGCATCTGTTCCCGTTGTCGTTGGCAGATGTAAGGAGGGATGGCACAGATACATCCTCAACTGAGTTATAGAAACTGGGACCCAAATTGAGCTGAGAGCTATATTTGATTTAAAGCATCACATTCAAAGAACTGGAGGGAGTGATGTAAGGATTTCAGATTCAGATTAATAGAGTTGGAAGGGACCTTGTAGGTCATCTAGTCCAAACCCCCACCCAAGCAGGAGACCCTACACCATTTCTGACAAATGGCAGTCCAATCTCTTCTTGAAAGTCTCAAGTGATGAAGCTCCCACAACTTCTGAAGGCAACTTCTGTTCCATGGGTTGATTGTTCTCAATGTCAGAAAAATTCTCCTTATTTCTAGGTTGAATCTCTCCTTGTTCAGTTTCCATCCATTATTCCTTGTCTGGCCTTCTAGTGCCTTGGAAAATAGCTTGACCCCCCTCCTCCTCTCTGTGGCAGCCCCTCAAATATTGGAAGACTGCTCTCATGTCTCCCCTAGTCCTTCTCTTCATTGGACTAGCCATGTCCAGTTCCTGCAACCGTTCATCGTATGTTTTAGCCTCCAGTCCCCTCATCATCCTGGTTGCTCTTCTCTGCACTCTTTCTAGAGTCTCAACATCTTTTTTATAGTGTGGTGACCAAAACTGGATGCAGGACTCTAGGTGTGGTCTTACTAAGGTGAGAGAAAGGAAGGGAGGGGGGGAGAGAGAGAGAGAGGGAGGGAGAGGAAGAGGGAGAGTGTGTGTATGTATAGGATAACAAATAGTAACACAAAACAAGAGCCTGACACAGAAGTATTGAAATATTTCGATACTGCGTGTCTATGGAGATTCTCAGTCATCCAGGTCATAGTTGTCCCAAAGCAGCTTTTTCAAGAGGCCACTGGACTTTGAAAACGTCTTCAAGAAAATCCAGTTGCCTCTTGAAAAAGCTGCTTTGGGCCATTTTGATAGTACTTACCAACATGGAATGGATTTTAAAGCTTTTTTTAAAAAATAGGTACGATGTAACTGAACTCAGAAGTGGTCGGTACCATTTCCCAAATCTACCCATTTTCACTTTTTAAAAAAAGTTTTAATGACTGTTATATTTTGTTTGGGGGACGTAGTGGCTCAGTGGCTAAGACGCTGAGCTTGTCGATCAAAAGGTCGGCAGTTCAGCGGTTTGAATCCCTACTGCCGCGTAACGGGGGGAGCTCCCGTGACTTGTCCCAGCTTCTGCCAACCTAACAGTTCGAAAGCACATTAAAAAAATGCAAGTAGAAAAATAGAGACCCCCTTTGGTGGGAAGGGAATGGCGTTCCGTGCGCCTTTGGCGTTGAGTGATGCCGGCCACATGACCACGGAGACGTCTTCGGACAGTGCTGGCTCTTCGGCTTTGAAACGGAGATGAGCACCGCCCCCTAGAGTCAGGAACGACTAGCACATATGTGCGAGGGGAACCTTTACCTTTACCTTATATTTTGTTTCTGTGGTGTTCCTCAGTTAACCCAGTCTTTCAGAGCTCACTTACCGTATTTTTCGGAGTATAAGACACATCTTTTTCTCCCCTAAAAGGGGGTGAAAATTTAGGTGCGTCTTATACACCGAATGTAGCCCCGCCCACCCACTGGCCCCCACTCTTTGGCCTCTGCCTCCCAGCAGTTTACCTCCTTGCAAGCAAACAGCAAGAAAAAACAGTTCCTTTCAGCTTCAGCACAGCCTAATTAGCACAAGTTGATTGGATCGGCCTCCCGACTCTCAGCTGTTTTGCTCTCAGCTGTTTTGCGCAGGCCTCTGCTGCTTGCTGCAAGGAGGTAAATTGCCGGGAACAGGTTTTTTTCCCCTTGTGCTAATCAAGCTATGCTGAAAACGAAAATGAAAGTTAAGCAGGCTATTTGCTGTTTGCTGCAATGAGGCAAAACAACTGGGAGGCAGAGGCAGATTTCTTTTTCTTCTTTTCCTCACCAAAAAAGGTGAGGTCTTATAGTCCGGAGCGTCTTATACTCTGAAAAATATGGTATTTTTTTTTTCTTTATCATTTGGCTCATTTAGGTTCTTTTTATGGAGGTTGTGCAAATGTTCACAACCTTATAAATGGCACTAATCAATTACACTGGGGAATTTTGCCGAATCGAAGAAGAGAGTTTGAATCCAAAAAGAATCCGTAAAAATCAGCCAGAATTTGCTCTGGAGAGAACTGTCCATGGTTCTGACTTCGTATTCTCAACCAGTTTTTATAAACTCAGTAAGAATTTATATACCATACGAATGAAATGTATGAATATTAAGGCCAATTACGGTAGAAACTTAAGGCTTGGCCAATATTTTACGAGGTTAATAGGTCTTCGTTTTTTCACATCAGGGCTGTGAATCAACACTTTCGTCACAAACGCAGTTCAGCGGCTCCTTCACTTATGACTACAATTGGGACCAGAATTCCAAGAATTTGTCTCGCTTAACCAAGTATCTTGGACCCAATGTTGATGTTTTTGCCATGGTTGTTAAGCGAATCCCTCCAGTTAAGTGAGTCACGTGCAGAGGTGGCTTTCACAGAATTTTACCACCGGTTTGCCGCGCGCCGAAAATGTGAACGTGGGCACATGGTCTTCCGTGCATGCGTTTTGCTCTCATTGCATGGCTGGCGCGCATGCACGCAGCTTAGAAAATGTGGCAAAACGGGACCCACCCCCAGGTCGCCACTACCGGTTCGCTCAAACTGAACTGAACTGGCTGAATACCACTACTGGTCACGTGGTTGTGAAGGGAATCTGGTGTCCCCTATTGATTTTGTGTCAGATCTGCTCCCACAGGTATCCTGCCAGAAAAAAAGAAGAAGGATGAAAGGGGGAAGAAGGAGGGGGCAATAAAGCTTTGTGTGTACATGATAGGAAATTGGGATGGGGGGAATGACAGGTGATAAGGACCAGAACAGCCGGATCCTGTTTGTACCTGCATCCCGTGAGAAATATGCAAATTACCCCCAAATACCTTGGCATTTTCAAAACATCTTGGTGTTGTGGTCCGCCAGCAGCCTGCGAAGCTGGCAGCAGAGTCGGACAGCTGTTCTTTTAAGCTTTATGAGAGGGGCCAATCATCTCTTGGCCCTACTCCCGAGTCGTCCTCTTTGCTGTAGCTGCTCTTGCCTTCTGGTAGCTCTTCTCATACGTGCACTAGGAACAGGCTCCTCCTGTTCCTCTGCCTCTCTACTGTCAGCCTCTGGAGGCTCTGAAGTCCGCACATCACTCACCAATGGCCCTGGCCCCATCTCTGCCTCCGATGCAGAGCCCTCATCCGGGCCTTCCCCAGCCTGCAGGACTGGCCCATGTTCTTCCTCAGCCTCCTCGCTGCCAGCTCCGTAGGCTGTGGGCCGACCACAACAGGAGGCTCTGTCCACCCACCCAGACGTCATCAGGGATGCTCTGTGCCTGCGCGCGCTCCCAGTTCTGAACCAGTAGTGACAGAAAGTGGAACCCACTACTGGTCATATGACTCTTTTTCCCAAGTGTTGTAACTTTCGAACGGACAGTTGTAAGGTGAAGGATTTCCTGTAGAATACAGGAGCAAAAATCCGTACAGCAACAGTTCGGCCCTGATAGTTTTTTTTTTTGCTTTAATTTATATGCCGCCCTTCTCCGGAGACTCAGAGCGGCTTACAATGTGCTCAGCAATAGCCTTCATACTTTTGTATATTTATACAAAGTCAGCTTATTGCCCCCACAATCTGGGTCCTCATTTTACCTACCTTTGAAAGGATGGAAGGCTGAGTCAACCTTGAGCCTTGGTAGGATTTGAACTTGCAGTAATTGCAAGCAGCAGATGTTAATAACAATGCATTAGTCCACTCTGCTACCAAGGCACATCTTTCCTTGAGATCCCTTTCAAGGAGAATACACCCAAGTTGGAACCACAGTTGCATACCAATGAGGCACAGCCCATCTCCTTGATGGTACATCAAAGCTTTGATAAACAAACCTGCGAAGGGAAGGATTCTTTTTTAAGGAAATGAACCATTCCAGCTCGGAAGTGTCTCAGGCAGCTCCTGGGAGGAGAGCTTTGAAATGTCCACCTGTCCTAGATAATGAGGAACATTTGCTCTGTCTCTGCAGGGAGATGCTTAAATCTCTCCCGTTAAAGGTGACATTTCTTCTCCATTAAGTTTTGCAAAATTATTCGGAAAGGGACCTTGGATTAAAGGGAGGGCCGTCATAAGCCCAGCTGCGGACATGCACGCCGCCGGAGTGATTTGTCGTGGATTTTGAGGTTCTCCAAAAAGCAGTCGCAACAAAGAGAATTGTAACTCGTGCGGTACGCATTCATTAGAAGACTCAAACTTCTAAATTTGTCATTCAAATCTTGACTCGGTTGGCCTACAAGAGAATGACCTGGGTCTTTCTTTCTCCACACTAGACCTGATTTCTTTTTTTTTTTTTGAAGGTTGCTTTGAAAGTGGAAACGGTACGGGTGTCGACCTAGGAGTTCCCTGTAGGATGAGTAAAGGAGGAAATATTTGTTCTGACCTAGGCTTCCCCCAGCAGCACGAAGCCGAGTCCTCGTCCCGATCATGGGTGGGTTCTAAATTGTTTTACTACCGGCTCTGTGGGCGTGGCTTATTTTGTGGGCGTGGCTTGATGGTCATGTGACAATTATTTAGGATTTAGCAGAGGTACTGGTCTACCAGGCTTTTAACTGCTTGCAGAGCTGTACCAATCTACCCATTTATTTTTGCAGGCACCGGTCTACTCATGTATTTTTGCAGGCACCGGTCTACCCATTTATTTTTGCAGGCACCGGTCTACCCATTTATTTTTGCAGGCACCAGTCTACCCATTTATTTTTGCAGGCACCGGTCTACCCATTTATTTTTGCAGGCACCGGTCTACTCATTTGTTTTCTTTTAACACTGATCAGCTACAGGGCGGCCCATTGAAGCCCTGCGGCAAGAGTTTAAACAGTTTTAAACAGTTGACCCCCTCCTCTCTGTGGCAGCCTTTCAAATATTGGAAGACTGCTATCATGTCTCCCCTGGTCCTTCTCTTCACTAGACTAGCCATGCCCAGTTCCTGCAACTGTTCATTGTAGGTTTTGGCCTCCAATCCCCTAATCATCCTGGTTGCTCTTCTCTGCACTCTTTCTAAAGTCTCAACATCTTTTTTATAGTGTGACCAAAACTGGATGCAGTAGTCCAGGTGTGGTCTTATTAAGGCTTTATAGAGTGGTATTAGTACCTCCCTTGATCTTGATTGTATCCCTCTGTTAATGCAGTTTAGGATTGCATTGGCTTTTTTGGCTGCCGACGCACACGGCTGGCTCATATTTAGCTTGGTTGTCCACTAAGACTCCAAGATCCCTCTCCCAGTCACTGCTATTAAGCCAGGTTTCACCCAGTCTACATATGTACTTTTGGTTTTTCTTGCCTAAGTGTAAGACTTTATTTTTCTCTACACTGAATTTCATTTTGTTAGATAGGGCCCAGTGTTTCTATTCCCTCATCCCTCAGGCCTAGGTTTCAAGTCTGTTGTAACTTCGAACGGTCACTAAACTAAAAGTTGTAAGTCCAGGACTACCTGTGCACCAGTGGTAGGATTCAAATTTTTTTTTCTACCGGTTCTGTGGGCGTGGCTTGGTGGACGTGGCAGGGGAAGGATACTGTAAAATCCCTATTTCCTTCCGATCAGCTGGGACTCGGGAGGCAGAGAATAGATGGAGGCAGGGCCAGTCAGAGGTGGTATTTACCGGTTCTCCGAACTACTCAAAATTTCTGCTACCGGGTCTCCAGAACTGGTCAGAACCTGCTGAAACCCACCTCTGCTGTGCACATAAAATAAAGAGAGAAGGATGTAATAAGGAGAACACTGCCAGGGCTGCTGAAGGAAAAGATTTGTCGGGTTTACTGCATTCTGCAAAGCAATAAGTATTCCGGATAACATTTGCACTTTACCATCTGGCTAATCTCGCAATTTGAAGGGCTTCAGGTGCTTGCCTTGCACCCAAGGATGATTTAGGACCTCTTCGACGCGTAGTCGGTGAGAAACGTCCGGCTGAAGCATGTGGAAAATCAGATCTTTGCATTCCAGGCTCAGAAACTCGGGGAAAAGGATCCGGTGCTCCTTCTGCAGACGGAGCATCCGTTTGACGTTCGAATCGTCGTAAGGCATGAATCCGGAGACCATGACGTAGAGGATCACCCCTAAGCTCCACATGTCGTAAACTTTGGGGTGATAAGGAATCCCCTGGATCACCTCCGGTGCAGCGTAAGCTGCCGAGCCGCAAAACGTCTCGCTGGATAAGATTTTACCGTTCGCGTCTCGGAAACACCGCTTGGAAAAGCCGAAATCCGACAGTTTGACGTTCATGTCCTTGTCGAGAAGGATATTGTCGCACTTCAGGTCGCGGTGGACCACGTCTAAGTCGTGGCAATATTTGACCGCACAACACAGCTGGCGGAACATCCGGCATGCCACTTCTTCGGGCAGTCCCCGGTTGCTCTTAATAAACTCTAATAAATCTCCCTGGACGCCAAGTTCCATGACAATGTAGACTTTCCCAGCCGTCTCGAAAATCTCGTAGATTTTGATGATGGAGCAGTGGTTCACGGTCGACAAGATCTCCAGCTCCCGAGGGAGAAATTTCTCCAGGAACTCGTTGGGGACTTTCCTCCTGTCGGTGATTTTCACCGCCACGTTGATTTTCAGGCGCTCCGAGTAAGCCGACTTCACTTTGGCGAAGGAACTCTCGCCCAAGGTATTCCCCAAAATATAACCTTTTTTCTTAAGCACAGCAGCATCGTCCATGATGCCAAGGGTGGGGCGTGCCAACCTCCCATCTGAACTGTCATTTAGTGGCACATTGCTTGAGGTGGGAGGAGGGCTATCTGAAGGGGCTCCAGGCTAGGCTGGGCTCAGGTCTCCCAGCAGTGTTTTGAAAGAGCTGAGGTCATCAGGTGACATCATAAGAGCAACACTGGAAAGATGTTATTAAGGGGCTTGGAGAGGGAGACACACAAGGATGGCACGTGGCCCTCCACGAAACAAGTGGAACCCACAGCCTTGCGAGTAGAACGGTTGCTGGAATTGGGTATGTCTAGTTTAATGAAAAGAAGGACTGGGCGGGGGGAGACAGGATAATCGTCTCCCAGTATTTGAGAGGCTGCCCCAAAGAAGAAGGCCCCAGAAGGCAAGGACAAGAAGCAATGGATGGAGACTAACCAAAGGAGAGAAGCAACCTGGAATTAAGGAGAAACTTCCTAACTGTGAGGACAATTAACCAGTGGAACGACTTGCCACCAGAAGTTGTGGATGCTCCAACACTGGAGGTTTTTAAGAAAAGATTGGACAGGCGCTGGTATAGGGTCTCCTGCTTAAACGGGGTCAGACTAGAAGACCTCCAAGGTCCCTTCCAGCTCTATTCTGATTGATTGAACCTATGTTTCCGTAATATTCCTGCAACTGAGTGCCAGAAGTGGGTTTGCTGTTTTTGACTGCTCACTCTACATTTAACCAGAGATAAGACACTGATTATAATTATAGTGAGCTGCTCTCCAAAGGAGAGTTGGACAACCTATTCTCCAAAGAGATTGGACAGCCATTTCTCCGGGATGATATAGTGTGTCCCCTGTTCGAGCAGGGGGTTGGACTAGAAGACCTCCAAGGTCCCTTCCAACTCGGGTCATGAAACGTCTGCAAGAAAACCGCCAAGCTCAGAGAGCACCGAGGATCTCGTAGTTCAACCCGGAGCTGTACATATTCTCTTCTATCGGCCCTCAAGGTGATTTTATTGTTAGAATGAGTTAGAATCTCCGCAGCGGAAGAGAAACAGAGACCTGAAAATGCGAATGACTGAAAACGAAATTTGTTTTAAATTTTGAAACAAAATATTTCGTGAGAAAGAGGAATAAAATTTCAAGCTGTGGCATGATTTGTTTCACACTCATTAATCCAGAGTTCTGGAAACTTGGTGAATTGCTTTAAAACACTAGAGAGAGAAATACATTGTAAAAACAGGTAGGAAAACAGTGGCATTTCTGTTAGAGTTTGGGTTTTTTCCAAAGGAGCTAATATATATCATGTTTCCTTACTAGAGAATAAGAAGGCATTCCCCAAACCCAATTCCATCAAATAAGAAATACGTTAGGAAGAGGAATTCAGCGAAAACACTCAATTTTTTTTTTCCTGGCGGGAAAGGCACCAATAAAAATATTTAAGAAGACATGACTGCTCGGGAATTGGGCAGGGAAATAAATATAAGAATAAACATTGCTAATGAAATAACCTTAATACATGATTTGGATTCTGCCTGATTAAAAGTTTTGGCATTTCCTTCATCAGTTTGTTGACGAATCACTTTATAAGTAGTCTTTGACTTGCAACCATCCGTTTAGTGACTGTCTGTTACAATGGCACTGGAAGAAATGTGATTTATATCTATTTTTCACACCTACAACCATTGCGGCATTCCCATGGTCACATGATCAAAATTTGGATGCTTGGCAACTGTTTATATTTATACTGTTTATACTGTTCATATTTATGACGGTCACAGTGTCATCGGGGGGGAGTAGTGCGGTGGCCTAGAGATGGAGGTCTTGCCTCACAATCAGGAGGCTGTGAGTTCAATCCTAGGTAGAGGCAGATCTATCTCTCTGGGCACAATGAGAATTTATATGCTGAACAAAACTCCGCATTGGCGACAGGAAAGGTATCTGGCCATGAAAACACTTAGCTAGCCATATTCAGTTGCCCAGACTCCACACCGCAAGGGATTATGGGGTTGTTACATGAAAATGATGACAGTGTCATCGGAGGGTCAGGTGATCCCCTTGAGTGACCCTCCTGACAAGCATAGTCCACGGGGAAGCCGGATTCACTTAATGACCACTTGAACCAGTTAGTAATTTAACTTGTTGGTCGATTCAAAGCGATTCCTTCCCCTGCTTAAAGCGATTCGCTGCACCGCTGTGTCAAGAGAGGTCGTAAAACGGGTCAGAACTCACTTAACCACCGTCTCGCTTAAGCAACAAGAAATCTAGGTTCAACTATTGCCAAGTTGAGATGCATTAGAGACACTCTCTTTGAAATACGGGATTGGAAGCTACACCCAGACAGCTTCTTTATTTATTTTTCTTTTTTTTTTTCTGTAATAAAAAGCTTTTTTTTATATTATTTATTTATTTATTTTTCAAAATATAAACCTTCCCTCTTCCCTTCTGTGCAACAATCTTCAGCGTTTACAACATCGTTCACGTTAATACCTAGGCACAGCTTTATTATTATTATTATTATTATTATTATTATTATTATTATTATTATTATTATTAGTTAATCTTTAGTGAGATTCACAGCCTTTGAGGCTGGTTAATAGCTCAGCAGCTCGAGTCCTAACCAAGGACCTAGGAACTGTTAAGGTATCGTCGGAGGATGTAAGCTGTTCCGAGTAAGGTGATTCTTTGTAGAGTCAAAATGTTCAAGTCCGGCAAATTTAGAATTTCTAAATAGTGGGGTAGCCCTTTGGGTATTGCTATTATTATTATTATTATTATTATTATTATTATTATTATTATTATTATTATTATTATTATTATTATTATTATTATTTAATCTTTAGTGAGATTCACAGCCTTTGATGCTGGTTAATAGCTCAGCAGCTCGAGTCCTAACCAAGGACCTGGGAACTGTTAAGGTATCGTCGGAGGATGTTATTTTTAATATTTTTATTTTTTATTTTATTTTATTTTATTTTATTTTATTTTATTTTATTTTATTTTATTTTATTTTATTTTATTTTATTTTATTTTATTTTATTTATTTATTTTTATTTTATTTAATATTTTTAATAATGTTGTTGTTATTATTATTATTATGATGCTAGTTTTCATCCCGGCCAACGGGCGGTGGAAAGTCCTCGCGTGAACGACCTCAGGATTTCCCTCGCCTTCTGCTGTTACGACGGGAGGAGGAGCCAGAGAGAGAGAGAGAGAGAGAGAGAGAAAAAAAAAGCTTCGATGACCACGCCCACCGCCGCCGCTGCGCGCGCCGCCTCCTTCGCCACGCGCCTATGCAAATGCAACCCCGCCCTCCTTCCCGGCTGATCCTCCTCCGCCCACCCACCCCCCCCCCCACTCCCGGAGGCCGGCGATTGGCCGCGCGGCGGAGGGGGCGTGGCGCGGCGGCCGGGAGCGGCGGGGCGATGCGTCCGCCATCTTGCGAGCGGAGCTGCGGGCGGGCGGACCCCCCTCAGCGAGGCGGCGGCGGCTGAGGAGGCGGCTGAGGAGAAGGGGAGGAGGCGGCGGAGGCCTCGCGGGCTCCCCGAGGCGGCATCGTCGACGTCGTCGTCGTTGTTATCGGCGGCCCTCCCCCTTTGTCTTCTCTCTCCCCCCCCCCCCCCGCCCCGTCCCGCGGGGTTGATGTGGCTGCGCTGGGGGAGAAGGATGAACGGAGGATAAATGGTGCCCAAGGCGGACAGCGGCACCTTCCTCCTCCTCTTCCTCCTCGTGCTCAGCATCACCGAGCCGCTGCGGCCAGGTACGGTCGGTGTGTGTGGGGGGGGGCGGGGGAAGAAGTGGGTGGGGGGCATTGGGAAAGCCGGGAACTACATCGCCCATCATCCTCAGCTCTCAAGGGAGGCCATGAAGGAACACTCCCCCCCCACATCCCCTTTGGATCTGTCCCCAGCCGCTGCCCTGAGGGGCTTTTGGGTGTTGGGGACCCCAGATGCTTTCTCCTCTCCCTCAGACCACTTTGTACTACATCGCCCATCATCCTCAGCTCTCAAGGGAGGCCATGAAGAAACACCCCCCCCACATCCCCTTTGGATCTGTCCCCTGAGGGGCTTTTGGGTGTTGGGGACCCCAGACACTGTCTCCTGCCCTCCACAGCCCACTGTATACTACATTGCCCATCATCCTCAGCTCTCAAGGGAGGCCATGAAGGAACACCCGCCCACCCTCTTTGGATCTGTCTCCAGCCGCTGCCCTGAGGGGCTTTTGGGTGTTGGGAACCCCAGATGCTCTCTCCTCTCCTCTCCCTCAGACCACTTTCTACTACATTGCCCATCATCCTCAGCTCTCAAGGGAGGCCATGAAGGAACCCCCCCCAAATCCCCTTTGGATCTGTCCCCTGAGGGGCTTTTGGGTGTTGGGGACCCCAGACACTTTCTCCTGCCCTCCACAGCCCACTGTGTACTACATTGCCCATCATCCTCAGGTCTCAAGGGAGGCCAGCTGGCCTTTCCATGAAGGACCCCCCCACCACCACTTTGGATCTGTCTCATAATCTGCAGCCGCTCCCCTGAGGGGCTTTTGGGTGTTGGGGACCCCAGGTGTGCTCTCCTCCCACCCCACTTTGTATTACATTGCCCATAAGCCACCCCCTGCTTTTCAGATGAATCCTTGCTCTTTCTTATTACCCTGTAGAGAGTTAGGACTACATTGCCCACGCGCCTAAGGTCTTCCAGCTTCCTTGGTCCTTGTTTCCAGGGCCTCTCAGCGCTCCCCTGAGGGGGGGGGCTTTTGGGTGTTGGGGACCCCAGATGCTCTCTCTCCTCCCCCCCAGCCAACTTCGGATTACATTGCCCATAAGCCACTCCCTGCCGTTCAGATGGATCCTTGCTCCTATCAGCCTCTTGAAAGATAGGACTACATTGCCCATGCGCCCAAGGTCCTCCAGTTTTGTTGGTCCTTGCTTCCAGTGCCTCCCACAATCCCCACAACTTGGGGGGGGGGCTTCCAGATATTGGGGACCGCAGATGCTTTTTCCTCCCCCCACCCCACCTTGTATTACATTGTCCATAAGCCACCCCTTTCCTTTGGATGGATCCTTGCTCCTATCGCCCTCTCTATAGAGAGGTAGGACTACATTGCCCATGCGTCCAAGGTCCTCCAGCTTCCTTGGTCCCTGTTTCCAGTGCCTCCCAGCGCTCCCCTGAGGGGCTTTTGGGTTTTTTGGGGGGGCACAGCTGTTGTCTCCATCTCCTCCCCCCCCCACTTTGTATTACATTGCTCATAAGCCACCCTCCTGCCCTTCAAGATGGACCCTTGCTCCTATCACCCTCTAGAGAGGTAGGACTACATTGCCCATGCGTCCAAAGTCCCCCAGCTTCCTTGGTCCTTGCTTCTCCTCCCAGCTTCTCCCCCCCACCCCATTTATTCCCCACCCCCCCTTGGATAAGACAAGGGTCTCACTGGTAGGATCTAGATTAGAGATCTTGCTGAGGAAGGGTCTTTTCCGTAGAGACTTCAGGATAACGGGGACACATCAAGATGAGAAGATTGCCTGGAATCCAGTGGATTCTGCAGGCACTTGGAGTTTGGAGGACTTCCTTTGGGAGCATTTTTAATGGGATCACTTTTGGGGGTGACTCCTTTTGGGGCACGAGAAGGACCTCTTCATCCTCCTAGAAGTGGGATGATGGGATGGTAAGAGACATTTATTTTAGCATATGGGGCCTGCACCAAGTAGCAACGGCATTGTCGTCTTCTACAAGGACCGGACGAATAAATATCTAGAACTTTTTTGCTGATCTTCTGGGAAAATCCTAACTTGTGTTTCCGTAGCGTGTGGTTATCCCGGCTCGCGAACAATTTTTGCAGCTCGGTTTTCGCACAACCTGCTAAGTTTTGGGTTGGGTTTTTGTTCTGTTTAGCTAGCAAAGCAAATTGTGTGAAGCCGGAATCGTCTGGTTAAATTTCCCGATGTGGTGTATTGTGCAAGGCTAGAAAATGTATTAATTCACTAAGCAGATTAAGGGTATGCAGGCCAGCCCTTGAGTATTTGGATTAAGGAGGCTGTCTTTAACCCTTTTCATTGTTTCCCCAGCAACTGTTGAAGTAAATTGCAAATATTTGGGCGATGGGGTTGTCCCAGTTGGCTTGAAACACTGAAGTAGAAATTCTCATTTAAGAATAGGAGCTGTTTGTGGCACCCTAGAAATTATTGAGCATTGCTTACTGGGGAAAAGACAGCTGGATTGTGCATCAAAGCTTTAGCAATGTGGGTGTGTTCCTGGGTTATTCAAAACCATCTCATTTGAGGCATTAGCATGTTTGAATCAGTCTTGCATCTATGGATCTTGCAAATAATTGGGCTTGCCCAGTTACCGAAACAATAGATGTGGTTTGCGATCTACAATGTTTGCAATTACAAGCTTTTGAAAAGAAGTTGGGAAGAAGTCCTTGAAAAGAAAATGTCTCCTTTTAAAAAAACAAACAAACAAACATAGAAAGATTATCTAAGGATTTTGAATATGTCAAGATTGGAACGTGTACCGAGAAATGTCAGCTTTCAACTGCCCAGATGAAGAGAGTTTCAGAAATTCAGTACTTGGGCCATAAAAATGGACGAAGAATTTTTTTATGTAACGTAGGGGGAAAAAAAAAAAGAGAGAGAAGTAGATCTGGAAGATTTACAGTTCTTAAAAGAAAAGGAGAACTGAAATAACATTCAGGAATAAGAATAGAGAAGTCTTGGGAATGATTTTGAGGGCTTTGGGGACTGCTTAAAAAGAAAACTTTCCAGAAGTGTCCTTGAGTTAGGGAGAGCAAAGCAGCAACAAGTTGCCTAAGTTTTTTGTGATTTTGCGATTGTCTGTGTTTAACTTTCTGTTATCTTTTGGCTGCCACAGGTTTCTTAGTGATTTTATTCTGAGAGATTTCTTATAGACCCCCTCAGGCCAAAAAATAAAAAATAATAATTGACCTCACAGGGAGAAATGAGCCATGTGTTTGCTCTGTGTGTGTGTGTGTGTGTGTGTGTGTGTGTGTGTGTGTGTGTGTAGGTCATACTAACCCCTGTGTAGAAGGTGTTCCTGTTCCTGATGCGTTGAGAGCGAGAGTCCAGAAAGCTCGTAATGATTTGTCCTCAAGCTGAGTCTCTCCAAGCCACCCATTTGTGTAAAGTCTCTGGGCGGCTTACAAGGATTAAAACAACAATATAAACAGTGTGGGAGAACACATGCAGTGCTGTGTTGAGGGTGCGGGTAGGGGGAACATAATTATGAACAACAGTGCAGACAGATTTCAGTGGTGGCTTCATTGAATGCCCCGTTTCTAGTGTTTTAGGAAAGGTTTTGGCACTCGCTTGAAGAACGGTAGGATCAGACAGGTATGATGAATACGAGGATGGGGTTAGTATTGCTCTAGAGCTGGGGGTCTCCAAACTTGGCCACGTTAAGACTAGGGGACTTCAATTCCCCTGAATTCTCCAGCCATTCTGGGAGTTGAAGTCCACAGATCTTAAAAGTAGCCAAAGTTGGGACAACCATGCTCTAGAACCATGATGGCGAACCTATGGCACACGTGCCGGAAGTGGCACGCAGAGCCATCTCTCTGGGCACACGAGCTGTCGCCCGTTGCTCTTCCGGGTTATGGCGTGCTGGCCAGCTGTCTTCACGAGTGCGGGAACGCCGGAAACTGGAAGAGCAGCTACCCGATGCGCATGTGCGCGTAGGGAAGGTGATCTTCCGGTTTCCGGTGCACACGTGCACTGGCCACCTGGTCTTCTGGTTTCTGGGCCGCATGCGTGCGCAAAGACAGCTGGCCAGTGCGCATGTGTGCCGGAAAATGAAAGATCATCTTCCCGGCATATGCATGCACACTAGATGGCTGCTTTTCTGGTTTCCGGCATGCATGCGCTCCCATTTCGGCACTCAGTGCCAAAAAGGTTCACCAACATTGCTCTAGAACCGTGATGGCGAACCTATGGCACGTGTGCCACAGTGGCACGCGGAGCCATATCAATAGGCACGCAAGCGTTGCCCTAGCTCAGCTCCGGCATGCATGCGCATGCTCGCCAGCTGATTTTCGGGCTTTCTGGGCCCACCAGAAGTCGGGAAACAGGCTGTTTTCAGCCTCCGGAGGGCCTCCTGGGGGGTGGGGAATACCATTTTCGCCCTACCCAGGCTCCTAGAATGGCCCTGGAGCCTGGGGAGGGTGAAAAACAGGCCTAACGGGCCCACTGGGCCAAAAGCTATCCATCCATCCATCCATCCATCCATCCATCCATCCATCCATCCATCCACCCACCCATCCTCTCTCTCTCGCTCATTCTCTCTCTCTCTCAAACCTTTTTTGTAATTAATTTATCAGTAGCACACACATTGGAATGCGATAGGGCTGTGTCGTAAATGCATTTTTTGGCCTGATCGTGAACTTAAGGAAGTTAAGTTCTTTAAGTTAAGAACTTAAAGAAGAAAATCCAGAAGTTAAGGATAACTTTTTTTAAAAAAATCATCTGCTTTGTGAAACTATTTTTTGCCATATATATAACCTGGCTGCCAGTCGGATTTAACAGGACTGCAGCTCTCTTGTAAACAAGAATCCCGGATAGGATTTGAAGGATGAGCTTATCCAGAGCAAGTTGGCTCTTGTTGGTTGATGTAATCCTGTGCTTTTGTGTAACATTTAAGAACCTAATAGTAACATTAAACTTCTTTCGAACATGCCTTAGTTTGCTTTTGAAGATTATCTCAGAGGCTGCTATTACTGTTACATTGTTACCCGCTTCTTTTGTATCTTTCTTTTCTTGTTTTTGTTTGTTTTGAAAAGTTGATCTTTTTTAAAAAAACAACAACACCTTTTGCACAAGAAACCTTGTAGTTAGAAACTTTAATAAGGAGAGCAACCAAAACAAACAAGAGAGAGCTATTTGAGGACCTGTGGTTGCAAAGAGCTGGATTCAAATTCAAACCTGATTGAATTTGGGGGACATTCATCATCCTACAGAATTTCCCATTTTCACTTTGTTTTTTGTTTTTGTTTTTAAACCAATTTTTTAAAATTTTATTTTGATTCAGACATCATCTTCCATTAAACAGTGTGTCGTCTGGGTACAAATATTTTGTGCAAATGTTTTATACAATAACAAGTCATATTATTTTATCTATTCTTAACTTAATACTAATAGTAATATATACCATACCTAATTACTATAACAGTCCTCTTCTTAACTTATTTAACTTTATTAAAATATTTTATCTATTCCACTCCTCTGGTTTTTCCACTTTTCATATTTATTCTCTAACCATTGATAAAATAATTCCCATATGTTATAATAATCAAATTGTTCCTTCTCTTTAATTTCAAGTGTTAACCTATTCATTTCTGCACATTCTAATATTTTCCTAATCACATTCTCATCTGTAGGGATCTCTTCACTTTTCCAAATTTGTGCAAATACAATCCTAGCTGCAATTACTCGGAAGAGGCTGTAGTATATTGTCATTGTACATCATATACATCATATATACAACGAAATTAGTTATCCACTGGGAATCCACTTGCCTCTTTGGCAGGGCCAGCGATGAAATTGCCACCTCCTAGCCACCTGCTCAGTTTCTAGGCGTGTTGTACATATATGTAAAATAGAGAAGATCCTTATCTAACGGATGAAATTAAATGGAAAAACCAGTGCTTTGAATTTGTTTATGTGATTGGTTCCTATGACATCCTGTTCCGCATGGATTTATTTCTCGATCGAGCTTGGAAATTGCTAAAGGGAAGCCCCAGCGAGGTCCAAGAACGAAGTCTTTCCCATACAGGTAGTCCTTGACTTACGACCAGTGAAAGATTTGCTAAGTGAATTTTGCCCTGCTTTATGACCTTCTGTGCTACAGTTAAGTGAATCACCGCAGATGTTAAGTTGCTAACATGGTTGTTGAGTGAATCTAGCTTCCCCATTGACTTCGCTTGTAAGGCGGTCGCAAAAGGGGATCGTGCGACCTGAGACACTGCAGCCATCATAAATATGTATCAGTTGCCGTGTTTTTTGATCACATAACCACGGGGATACCACGTGTGAAAAATGGTCATAAGTCCCTTTTTTCAATGTCATTGTAACTTTGAACCGTCACTAAATGAACTGTTGTAAGTCAAGGACTACCTGTATTGTATATTTTTTCCCCTCTGGACTTTCTTAAAAAACAAAACCCCAACCCTAACTTTTAAACCTGTTCCCTCGTTCCTCCGTGCCTCTTTTTAAACACGCGTTCCCAAACTTGGTTGGGTTGCAAAAATGAAAAAAAAAAATCTTGGCCTCTGTCTATAGAGCCGTGATGGTGAACCCATGGCACGTGTGCCAGAAGTGGCACGCAGAGCCATCTCTCTGGGCACACCAGCCATTGCCCGTTGCTCTTCCGGTGCAGCTGGTCTTTGCGCGCGCAGGAGCTCTGGAAACCGAAAGAGCAGCTCAATAGTGCGCACACCAGGAAGCTGAGTTTCTAGTTTCCAGCATGTGAGCCGGTCAGCTGTTCTTTGCGCACACATGCGCGCCAGAAACCAGAAGTCCAGGTGACCGGCGTTCCCGCATGTGCGCACCAGGGAGCTGGCTCTTCCAATTTCCGGCGTTTTCCCCTCGCGCGCTCCCGTTTTGGCACTCGTTGCCGAAAAGCTTCGCCAACACTGCTATAGAGATTCTCTGTCATCAAAAATTATTAGGAAAATGTTGGATTGTGCCGAAATGAGTAAATTGATATTTGAAATAAGAGAGCAGGAAGGAAAAACGATATTATTTGATATGGGATTTATTTTATCCTTGGGTAGGTAGTAAAAAATGGTGATATGGAAGTAAATGTTGAAATACTTTAAATGATGATACCAACTGATATATTTGATATAAGAATTAAGTTTTGGATATGTAGTGATATTGTGAAGAGAGGAGAGGGCACTAGGGATGCAAACCGACCGATGTACTGTCTGTACTTGATTGAATGAATGATGTTTGTATGTTTTTCTTTTTTTTTTTTTTTTAAATAAAAAATGATTTTGGAAAAAAAAAAAAAAGAGAGATTCTCTGTCATCCAAGTCATGGTTGTCCCAAAGGTGCTTTTTCCCAAGAGGCAAAAGGTCTCTGGCTTTGAAGAAAAGCCAGAGATGGTTATTATTTTTTTTTAATTTGATTTATATGCCGCCCTTCTCCGGAGACTCAGGGCGGCTTACAATGCATTAAGCAATAGCCTTCATACTATTGTATATTTTATACAAAGTCAGCTTATTGCCCCCACAATCTGGGTCCTCATTTTACCCACCTTAGAAAGGATGGAAGGCTGAGTCAACCTTGAGCCTTGGAGAGATTCGAACCTGCAGAAATTGCAGGCAGCTGTTCTTAATAACAGGGTGCTTTAGACCACTGTACTACCAAGGCTCCTTAAGCAATAGCCTTCATCCTTTTGTATATTTATACAAAGTCAGCTTATTGCCCCCACAACTGGGTCCTCAATTTACCTACCTTAGAAAGGATGGAAGGCTGAGTCAACCTTGAGCCTGGTGGGATTCGAACTTACTTTAATTGCAAGCAGCAGATGTTAATAACAGTGCTTTAGTCCACTGTACTACAGGCTCCTTTGCTTCTCATCCAAGAGCTGAAGAAGCTTCTTGGATGAGAAGGGAAACGTCTTCCAAGAAAAACCAGAGAAAGTCCACTTGCCTCTTGGGATAAAAAACAACAAAAAAAGGACCTTTGGGACAATTTTGGCCTCTGATTTCTTGAACCAAAACACTCTTTTTCTGCTTTATCTGGGCAGTTCAGTGCAGATATTAATTAACTGTATCCCAAAAGGCTCAAAGCTTTTTGTTGTTGTTGTTGTTGTTGTCCTGGCAGTGGTTTTGTAACTGAACCGCTTGAAGGACATTTAGAACAAAAATGTTGTGATTTATTCAGTTTATCTTTCGCCTCTCTTCAGAGGTCCAAGGCAGCACGCAGAATATTATTCCCTCTTGATGGGGCCAAGGGAGAGAGACTGGTCCAAGGGCGGAGGATCTGGGCCTCCCTGGTGCCAGCCTGATAACAATCATTCATTTACTGACCGTGAAAAAAGTGATTTACGAGCGTATTTTCAGACTTATGACCATTGCAGCATCCCTCTGGTCCGTAACAGTAATAGAGTTGGAAGGGACCTTGGAGGTCATCTAGTCCAACCCGATATTCACGCAGGAGACCTCTACTAGGGATTCGAACCGCCGAACTGCCGACCTTTCTGATCGACAAGCTCAGCGTCTTAGCCACCTAAGCCACCACCTAATCAAAATTGTGACGCATGGCAACGGATTCCTATTTATGACGGCCGCAGCATCCCGGGGTCACACGATCCCCTTTTGCGACCTTCTGACAAGGCGAGTCAACGGGGAGACCAGGTTCACTTTAAGAACCATGTTCTGCGGTGATTCGCTTAACAACCATGGCAAGAAAGGTCGTAAAACGGGGCAAAAGTCACCACAGCTGTCGCGCTTAGCAACAGAAATTCGGGTCTCCGTTACGGTCGTAAGTTGAGGACAGCCTGTACTTAGCTTCTGCCCTGCTCAATTGATGGCCCCATCCTTTTCTCTGTGCATCCAGATGCTCCCCCTAGGACGTGATCTCTCAGACACGAAAGGGACACAGCTTGTTACAGGACGTGTTGAGAGAATGCCAGGCAGAAGGAAATATTTCAGCGGTGGCAGAATTGAAAGATAAGACACCCAAGTAAGAGGGAGATTTATCCTTGAATGAGGAATCTTTGAGATCTCTTTCCCCGAGTCCCAAAACAATTAGCTGGCTTTTTTGTGAGTGCGGAGTTGCCTCCTGGGATGCGTATTAAGTGAAATAACAAATCAAAGCCAAACTGAGAATGCACGAAAAGCAGAACGATATTAGAGCGATGAAAGTCTGTATTTTGTTATGCTAATAAAACCAGGCAAGGAGAAGAGAGATTTATACTCTTAGTTGTTTTTTTTTTTAATATGATGATGATGATGATGATCTTTAGTGTCTGTCCCTGGATGGTAGGAAATCTACCAAATGGGATTTCTCATCCCCTCACAAAGTCCTGCACGTCCCATCCGCCTGTCCTTTTGCGAGAAAGGAAAACGCTTCTCTCCGCTTCCACCACCCAAGGATCCCCTCTGCCACGTATCACCTTATTTAGATGCTTTCCCTCCCTCCCTCCCTTGTCCAAATTTCCTGGGAATGACATCAACCTCAAGTTGATGTTAAAACCCTGACATTTTGCTTTGATACGTGTTTATTCATTGTGTCCCTATTTTTTCTATTCACCTGGCATGGCCTCGCCGTCTTGAGCAAGCCTGTCTTTTCCTTCCCTATGTGATTTTCCCCTCAAATGATTACGAGCAGTCCTCGACTTACAAACAGTTCATTTAGTGACCGCTGAAAAAAAAAAGCGACTGATGAGCCTTTTTTCACACTTAACGACCTTTGCAGCATCCCCATGGTCACATGATTTACATTTGTAAGTTTGACAGCTAGTTCATATTTATGATGGTGGCAGTGTTCTGGGGTGTGTGTGTGTCACATGATCCCCTTTTGCAACCTTCCGGCAGGTAAAGTCAACAGGGAAGCTAGGAGATAAGGTAAGGTAAGGTAAGGTAGGGTACGGTAGGGTAGGGTAGGGTAGGGTAGGATAGGGTTGAATTGAATTGAATTGAATTGAATTCTTTATTGGCCAAGTGTGATTGGACACACAAGGAATTTGTCTTTGATGCATGTGCTCTCAATGTACATAAAAAGAAAAGATACATTCGTCAAGAATCATAAGGTACAACACTTAATGATAGTCATAGGGTACAAATAAGCAAGCAAATCATACTAGGAAACAATATAAATCGTGAGAATGCAAGCAACAAAATTACAGTCATGCAGTCATAAGTGGAAGGAGATGGATGGTGGGAACGATGAGAAGATTAATAGTAGTGCAGAGTTAGTGAATAGTTTGACAGTGTTGAGGGAATTATTTGTTTAGCAGAGTGATGGAGTTCGGGAAAAAACTGTCCTTGTGTCTAGTTGTTCTGGTGTGCAGTGCTCTATAGCGTCATTTTGAGGGTAGGAGTTGAAACAGTTTATGTCCAGGATGTGAGGGGTCTCTAGATATTTTCACAGCCCTCTTTTTGACTTGTGCAGTATACAGGTCCTCAATGGGAAGGCAGGTTGATAGCCATGGTTTTTTCTGCGGTTCTAATGATCCTCTGAAGTCTGTGTCTGTCTTGTTGGGTTGCAGAATCAAACCTGTTACTGATTTAACAACTGACAAACGGGACAAGAAAAGTCGTAAAACGAGGCAAAACTCACTTAACAAATTTCTCACTTAGCAACATCAATTCTGGGTTCCATTGTGGTTGGAACCAGTCCCTGGTCCCCAAAAGGTGGGGGGGGGGAGGGTGTCACTGCTTTAGAAGCATAGAAGCTAAGAGCAAGATCTGAAGGTGTTCCTGGAATCACCCCAAAGGTTGAGTCCTTTGCTTGGGAAAAGGGAATCCTGTGCATAACTGCCAGGAGGAGCAGTCAGAAAAAGCAACCCATCTTCTAAAGAAGGTCTCCAGACTTTGGACAATTAAGACGGTTGGCAAGAGTTGATAACTACATGGACATGTCTGGAAGAAAAACTGATCCTAGATCTTGAACGTCTACTGCAGGGCCGTAAGAGTTGGACCATAAGGAAGGTTGAGCGCTGAAGAATGGATGCCTTCGAATTGTGGTGCCTGAGAAAACTTTCTGAGAGCTCCTTGGACTGCAAGGAGATCCAATCCTGTCAATCCTAAAGGAAATCAACCCCGACTGTCCTTTGGTAGGACAGATCCTGTAACTGAAGCTCAGATACATTGGCTATCAAATGAGAAGGGAGGACTCCTTGGAAAAGACCCAGATGTTGGGAAAGATGGAAGGCGAAAGGAGAAGTCAGCGACAGAGGATGAAATGGTTAGATAGTGTCCTCAATGCAATGAACATGGATTTGGGTAGACTCAGGGAGACTGTTTGGCCACCTAATGAGAAGGAAGGACTCACCGGAGAAGAGCCTAATGCTGGGAACAAAGGAGGGCAAAAGAAGAAGGGGACGGCAGAGAACGAGGTAGCTGGATGGAGTCACTGAAGCAGTCGGTGTAAGCTTAAATGGACTCCAGAGAATGATAGAGGACAGGAAGGCCTGGAGGAATGTTGTCCATGGGGTTGCGATGGGTCGGACATGACTTCGCAACTAACAACAACAATAGATAGAAGATAGATAGATAGATAGATAGGTAGATCCAAGCGAGTCCTGCGAATCCCTTGGACGACAAGGCAATCCAACCGGTCAGTCCTAGAGGAGATCAACCCTGACTGCTCTTTAGAAGGCCAGATCCTGAAGAGGAAACTCAGATACTTTGGCCACCTAATGAGAAGGAAGGACTCCCTGGAGAAGAGCCTAATGCTGGGAATGATTGAAGGCAAAAGAAGAAGAAGGGGACGGCAGAGAACGAGGTAGCTGGATGGAGTCACTGAAGCAGTCGGTGTGAGCTTAAATGGACTCCGAGGGATGGTAGAGGACAGGAAGGCCTGGAGGAATGTTGTCCATGGGGTCGCGATGGGTTGGACACAACTTCCCAACCAACAAAAAACAACAACAAGGGAGACAATGGAAGATGGGGGGGGGGCGACCTGCTGTGGTCCATGGGGCCGCGAAGAGTCGGACAAGACTTAGAAATTGAACCATAAAGATCTGGATGGAGAATCTGGTTGGAACAGAAGTTTTGGACTTTTTGCAATGCATTCGTTGCTGTTGCATAGGGAAGCTTACTATATTTTCAACCTCCTTTTCTCATGCGTGATCCCATAAGGAGAGAAGATCTAATTGGCCTAGTCTGACAGGCCTCTTAACATTCTGAGTAACCGTACAAACCACAGCCTTCCTTGTAAATTTCACCACAGCTCATTAAGCCGCTGAGATGTCTGAAGGGTTTTATTGTAGCTGGTCACCTGGTTTAGCTTGTATAGATTGGGGCTTTATGGAGTAATATGCTTCTAGTCTATTTCCTGACCTATTGGCCTTGCTTTTTAGGAGGGATTTTACTCTTCTCATCTTTGCCAGGTGAAAATAAAAAAAAAAGTTTGATTAAACCTCTGCTCCACATACTCTAAAATCCCAGGTTAAACCTTGGCTTCTGCAGATAATTTGAAACCTTGGGAAATTGCTGCTAGCCAATATAAATGAGCTGAAAGTGTTGCATCAGGAAATACCTAGCGCTTAGCAATTTGTAAACGTTTGTTGAAAAAAAAATCAAGGCTGTAGCAAACTTTAAAAAGAGTCAGAATTGAATTTGTTATCCATTGTTATCAAACTCAAATGCTTGGTCTGGCCTGCTTCCATTTATTCATTCTTTTCTAAACTTGATAAGTTACATGCTGGTTACTCCCTAGATCAGAATTCTTTTTTTTTTGTTTTTGTTAAGTTTTTAAAACTGAATTTATTATAAAATTTTGATGTGTTATTTTGGGGGAAAAAAGACCAGCAATATCTTAGGAAAATGCTACTAAAAGAGGACAACAGACATGGCAGTGTTATAGTAATGAGCTACATTAATCCAATCCCAATGAAGATAAAATAATATTGCCATTCACCATTCAGAATAAGGTCTGTTATTAATATCCATGCAGATAATTGTCATTTGATAAGGATGCCCATCCTGGGCTCCAAGATCACCACAGATGGGGATTGCAGCCGAGAAATTAAAAGACGCTTGCTCCTGGGGAGGAAAGCTATGGCAAATCTAGATAGTTTACTAAAAAGCAGAGACATCACCCTGCCAATAAAAGTGTGTATAGTCAAGGCTATGGTTTTCCCAGCTGAAATGTATGGCTCTGAAAGTTGGACCATAAGGAAGGCTGAACGCCAAAGAATGGAGGCCTTTGAACTCTGGTGCTGGAGAAGACTCCTGCAAGTCCCTTGGACAGCAAGACGATCCAACCGGTCAGTCCTAGAGGAGATCAACACTGACTGCTCTTTAGAATGCCAGATCCTGAAGATGAAACTCAAATACTTTGGCCACCTAATGAGAAGGAAGGACTCACTGGAGAAGAGCCTAATGCTGGGAACAATGGAGGACAAAAGAAGAAGGGGACGATAGAAAAGGAGGTGGCTGGATGGAGTCATTGAAGCAGTCGGCGTGAGCTTCAAGAGGACTCCAGAGGATGGTAGAGGACAGGAAGGCCTGGAGGAACATTGTCCATGGGGTCACGATGGGTCGGATACGACTTTGCAACTAACAGCAACAAGGATGCCCAATTCCAGGACCTGGATGAAAAAAAGGAATGTTTTCGCAGTCTTTCAGTTGTGTATATGTGTGTGTGTGTGTAACCAACATAATTTTAGATTTTTTTTGAAAGTGAACAAGCTGCTGCTGAAGTAGCCATCTCTGATTTGGGTATTTATGGCAGCCTCTTCTGGTTAAATTATAGGTTGAACAAAATTCCACCATAACTTGATGGACGTTAACATAACTCTTAGAATACTGCATCCAGTTTTGGTCACCACGATCTTAAAAAAAGACTTGTTGAGACTCTGGAAAGAGTGCAGAAAAGAGCAACAAAGACGCTTGTTAGCAGGAGGTTAAAACATATGGAGAATGCTTGCAGGAATTGGGTATGTCTTATCTAGTGAAAAGAAGGACTAGGGATGACATGATAGCTGTATTCCGGTATTTGAGGGGCTGCCACAAAGAAGAGGGGAGGGGTCACATTATTCTCCAAAGCACCTGAGGGCAGGAGAAGAAAAAAATGGATGGAAACTAATCAAGGAGAGAAGCAATCTAGAACTAAGGAGAAACTTCCTGACAGTGAGAACAATTAACGAGTGGAACATCTTGCCTCCAGAAGTTGTGGGTGCTCTATCACTGGAGGCTTTTAAGAATAGATTGGACAGCCACTTACCTGGAATGGTATAGGATCTCTTGAGCAAGGGGTTGGACTAGAAGACCTCCAAGTTCCCTTCCAGCTCTGTTATTCTGTTAAGTTTGCTAGTTCTTACCACAAACATCTGTTTCCATGTTTTGGAGATTGTAATATTTGAAACTAATCAGTGTTCCTTATGCTAATTAACAGTGGCTTTCAATGGGAGAGAAATCTATTTTTCTTCTCCACGCTTCTTAGAGTAAGATTAATAGGACTTGAACATTGTCTTATTTAATGACCAACGTGATCAAGGCAGGTCATCTTTCATCCGTTGAGCGTGCAGATTTTTTTTTTGTTGTTTGAAATTATTATTGCCAAGGGCATATGCATATTTTACACGTTCCTTTCGAGAACTATTACTGAGGAGTCGGGATTTTTGTTAAAAATAGGTTAGTTTTGTAAAAACATTAATTTACAAGAGCACCAGCATTTGTCTAGGGCCATTGTCCATTTTTTAGCAAGTCATACTCACCATTGCTATTTAATTGCATTGTCCCACTGATGCATAAATAATCAAGGTTACCTGAAGGAGGTAATTTAATGTTGTTAAAGTCATGCGTCTCCGCTAATAATCTGCAGGGTTGACTATTGCAGGGATAATTAAAACATTATTTTACCCTTGGTTGTTTTTTTTTTTTTTCTTTCTTCATGAATCTTAATATACTTGGCTTCTGGTTTTATTGCAGCCATGTAGCATAGGATGCTCATGGTGGCTTGATTGACAGCCAAACATCTTTGCAAATGCTTCTAGCATTGCTGGCCTTCAATCAAGACCAAGTGAGCTACTAATACCATTCTATAAAGCCTTACTAAGACCACACCTAGAGTCCTGCATCCAGTTTTGGTCACCATACTATAAACATGATGTTGAGACTCTAGAAAGAGTGCAGAGAAGAGCAACCAGGATGATGAGGGGACTGGAGGCTAAAACGTACTATGAATGATTGCAGGAACTGGACATGGCTAGTCCAATGAAGAGAAGGACCAGGGGGAGACATGATAGCAGTCTTCCAATATCTCAGGGGCTGCCACAAAGACGAGGGAGTCAAACTATTCTTCAAAGCAACTGAGGGCAGGACAATTAACAATGATAGCAGTCTTCCAATATTTGAAGGGCTGCCACAGAGAGGAGGGGGTTGAGCTATTTTCCAAAGCACCCGAAGGTCAGACAAGGAATAATGGATGGAAACTGAACAAGGAGAGATTCAACCTGGAAATAGGGAGACATTTTTTGACAATGAAAGCAATCAACCAATGGAACAGAAGTTGTGGGAGCTTCATCACTTGAGATTTTCAAGAAGAGATTGGATTGCCATCTGTCAGAAATGGTGTAGGGTCTCCTGCTTGGGCGGTGGGGGGTTGGACTAGATGACCTACAAGGTCTCTTTCAGCTCTGTTAAATCTGAATCTATCTAAGATTATCAAAGGCCTGGAGGCTAAAATGATGAAGAACGGTTGCAGGAACTGGGCCTGGCTAGTCTAGTGAAGAGAAGGACCAGGGGAGACAGGATAGCAGTCTTCCAATATTGGAGGGGCTGCCACAGAGAGGAGGGGGTCAAGCTATTTTCCAAGGCACCCGAAGGCCAGACAAGGAATAATGGATGGAAACTGAACAAGGAGAGATTCAACCTGGAAATAAGGAGACATTTTCTGACTAAGAGAGCAATCGAACAATGGAACAGAAGTTGCCTTCGGAGGTTGTGGGAGCTTCATCACTGGAAGCTTTCAAGAAGAGACGGGACTGCCATCTGTTCAGAAATGGTGTAGGGTTTCCTGCTCGAGCTGGGGTTTGGACTGGATGACCTACAAGGTTCCCTCCCAACTGTTAATCTGTTAAAAAGGTTATGACATGGATTGCTGGCCTGAGGGATAGGAGATCCGTCGATCCTGGCGAGGGAACCACCCGTGCTGTTAACACATTCTGGATTAAGAATTGACTGACACTATTATAACTTTTCGTCGTCTTTCCTTGCTTTAAGCTACTCCTCTCCAAATTCTGTGCGCAGGTAGACGTTGTGAAACCAGTAGAATCGGTTTGTTTAAAGGAAACCCTATTTCTAGCAAACTGTGCCTCTGGTGGAAACAATATATTTCTTTCTAATGGGCCCTTCACCTTTTCCAGATTATGCAAAACGAAAGCCGTTTTAAGCACTCTTTGCACATTAAGAGTTTCCACCTCTGGAAGAAGTTGCAGAAGCATTGCGTGTGCACATGTCTCCTGTTTATCAAAGCAACAACAAGAAGATTGGTCTTTCGAAGGCAGGCACCAAACCCAGTTTCTGCTTAGCACAACGCTTTAGGTTTAAAATTTTGAACCATTGCACGAGGACAGAAGCCCAAACGCTAAAAAAAATAAAATAAAAAATAAAAAATGGTCCAGGGGTCCTTGCATTTTGCAATCGCCGACCTTTTTCAATAAAACGCTCGCTCCGTTTGAATCCAGCTGGTGGATTGTCTGTCGAGAAATATTCCCAGGACTAAGTGAAGCCTTGGTTTAAGCAGATTTGGACAATTGCCCAGGAAGCTTTGTTCTGGCCACCCACACAGTCCCTCCAAAGGCAGGTTGACGGTTCAGCCCCCCCTCTCCCTCCCCCCCCTCTTTTTGTGAGCAGAAATCCAAAGTCGCACGCTCTCCATTTTGGCAACCTGCCTTTCAAATTAACCAGTTTTCCTACTCTCACGTACGCTACGGAGGTTAGCAACCAAAAGCGAAGCCAGTTGGTGTCCTTAAATTGGGACACAGAACTTTATTCGAGTAGCTGTTGGAGGTGGAGAAAACAGGGTGGGGCCGGGAGTGAACTAAATACAGGTTGGCCTCGACTTCACGACCCCAATTGAGCCCAACGTTTCCGTTGCTAAGCGGAACTTACTTTGTTAAGTGAGTTTTGCTGAACTTTTCTGCCACAGTTGTTCAGTGAAGCACAGCAGCTGTTAAATTAATGACTCGGTTGTTAAGTGGCCTCCTTGCTTGCCAGAAGGCCTCAAAAGGCAATCCCACGACCACGGGAGACTGCAACTGTCATAAGTATGAGTCAGTAACAGTAACAGAGTTGGAAGGGACCTTGGAGGTCATCTAGTCCAACCCCCTGCTCACCCAGGAGACCTGTCCTAGGGATTCGAACCGCCCGAACTGCCGACCTTTCTGATAGACAAGCTCAGTGTCTTAGCCACTGAGCCACCTGGTCAGGCACCTAGTGTCTGAATTTTGATCGCACGACCTTGTGAAAAGTCCTTTTTTCCCCAGTAACTTTCGGTCGCTAAACCAACTGTTGTAAGTCGAGGACTACCTACCTGTACAGTTGTTTTAGTTTAAATCCAGAAAATTAAAACATTCCCCGTAGGATCACACTTTTTTCTGTCCTAAGCATATGCTGCTTTGCAAAGATGTAAAGCAGGGGTATCAAACTCAAGGTCCCGGGGCCCAGATCTGCCCCGTGAGGTGCTTAAATCTGGTCCATGGGGCCAGCCTGGAAATAGCAACAGACTGGCCCTTCGGTGTGTCTGGCAAACAAAACAGGGCGCGGGAGGCCGTGCGTGGCATCTCCGCACCGTTTTCAGCCTGGACGGCCTCCTGCAGCACCCTGCCAGCCAAAACGGGGCACGGGGAGGCTGTGCGCAGCCCCCCCTGTATTCCATTTTTGACCTGGCCGGTCTCCTGCAGCACCCTGGAGTCTGTGCAAGAGGCCGTCCAGGTTGAAAATGCGCCCCCCCCTCCGTGCCCCATTTTGGTCGGCAGCGTGCTGCAGAATGCATGCGTTCGGTCTCTCCCACCCACTCACCCGGGCCCAAGGAGGAGAACTACAATGCCGATCCGGCCCTCGAAGAAATCCAGTTTGACACCCCCTGATGTAAAGCCATCCATTGAGAGTGTTCACAGACCCCCCCCAGATCCCCAAAGATGAAAATGAAAAAACGAACGCTCCTTTGCGTTTTTCATCTTCTTACGGCAGCCTTTTATTGAAGAGTTCCACCCCCCCCGTCCTCTCCCTCCCCTCCTTCGCTATCTATCATGTGGCAGTGATTTTCTAAGCTACCGGTTTTGTGAGTTGTGTCAGCCGTTCAGGGTGGGGGGTGGGGGAAAGGCTTGACGTGCCAAGAGTTTACACGGAGGGAAAAGTAATGTTGATTTATTTATTTATTTATTTTGGGGGGTATCCAGCATTGCGTAACCAGTTCTATTTTAACTGGGACAGTCTTGTGAGTTTTGGGTGTTTGGGCGAAGACGGGATGGGGAAGGGATTTCTTTTCGTAACTGGCATTTTAGGAAGCTTGGGAAAACACACACACACATACCCACAAAACCTCCGTCAACCGGTGAAAAGATCTCTTGTTTAAATGCACTAAGCCTTCAGCAGCCAAAAGGGAATCCATGAAGAATTGTAGATTCATTCGCCAGGCTAAAAATGTCCTGATGTTCCGCCAAAGGGACATATTTATTTAGCTTCTTTGTGTTGATAGTGCTGGCGCTTGCGTTTGGGACAAAAAAGTAACATTGCAAACGCTGAATGGAGACCCAGAGGTTGGTGGGATGAAGCTGGGTTCAAATTTGCCTCGAGAGGCAAATGTTTCAATGGTTCGGGGGGGGAGGGGGGAATCCAGTTTCAGAATTGTACCCGTGTTGATCTTTGTATAATTAGGAGAGGGTTTCTCAACCATGGTAATGTTAAGCTAGAATCTAATGTGGCAGTACAGGCCTGGTTCACCCCTTTAAAGCCATGTTTCTGAAACCTAGCAACGTTAAACTATGATCCAATATTGCGGTACAGGCCTGGTTCACCCCTCTAAAGCCATGTTTCTCAACCATGGCAACTTTAAGCTATGATGTAATGCAGTGGTATAGGCCTGGTTCACCCCTCTAAATCCGTGTTTCTGGACCTTGGCTACTTAAACGTATGATCTAATGTGGCAGTACAGGCCTGGTTCACGCCTCTAGTGTCATGTTTCTCAACCATAGCAACTTTAAAATGTCTGGACTTCGACTCCCAGAATTCCCCAGTCAGCAGGAAGGCAGTGAGATTATATACAGGTAGTCCTTGATTTACAACAATTCACTTAATTGTTGAACGAAGACTGAGATTGTGATGGCTCAAGTGAGCATTTGAACTGGACATTATCTGGAAAGAAAAAGGAGATATCGCATGGACTTTGAAACTAGAAGTATAAGTAAATGAAAATAATAAATTGGAAAATTCTAACCTTCTAAAGTGACAATATGGAGAATTGGGAGGATGAATGTGAGATATTAAGGGAGATGTTTGAAAAAATAAGAGAAGCATTTAAGGGAAATAAGGAAGCAGAGGATTGGTTAGAATGCAAGAAAAAAGAAAGAAAAGATGAATGAAAAGCAAGAGAAACAAGGAGAAAATATTGAAAAGGAATTAAATGAAAATAAAGATAAAGATGATTACACTGGGATTAACAGTGATAGAATAAAAATGGATAACAGAGAATACATCTCAAAACTGAAAAGAAGAGAAATAAATGGGGAAATATTAAGAGGGAAAATTAACAGAGTGAAAATTAAAGAAAAGAGGCAGAAAGGGAGATATAAGAAAAGGAAGAGGAAGAAGGTAAGGGAACAATTCACTTAATGACCATTCGAAGTTACGACTTAGGGCTGTTTTTCACCCTTATGACCATGGCAGCATCATCTCCATCACGTGATATTTGCATTTGGACACTTGACAGCCGACTCACAAAATGTATGTTGCTAGATTCCTCCTAAGTTCCTTCCTAAGTTATGTTCCTCCAACACTGGAAGTTTTTAACTCCCAACACTGGAAGTGTTTAAGAAGAGGTTGGATAGCAGTTTGTCCGAAGTGGTGTAGGGTTCCCCGCCTAGGCAGGGGGTTGGACTAGAAGACCTCCAAGGTCCCTCCCAACTCTGTGGATTCTGTGTTCTAAGTGAGAAATTTGTTAAGTGACTCTTGCCCCATTTTACGATTTTTCTTCCCATGTGTTACGTGAAACGCTGCAGTTGTTAAATTACCAACCTGGTTGTTAAGTGAATCCGGGTTTCCCCCAACTGACTTTGCTTGTCAGGAGGTCGCAAAAGAGGAATCACGTGACTTTACCCCGGGGGCACTGCAGCCGTAAGTCACTCTCCCCCCCCCCCCCCGGTTCCTTTGTAGCTTTGAACAGTCCCCAAACAAACTCGGGCAGCCTTTGAATAACAGTTGCTGGAATTCCATTCTTCGCGTTCAGTTTCCTCTCTACTTTCTAAACATTTCTGCATGGAAAAGCAGAGCCGTTGTTAGCTCAAACAGATGTCCTCATCCAGTCATCGGTGTGAAGGACACATGTCAGCTGCCAAGATCTTTTAAGCTGCTAATGTTGCGTTGAAGGACACGCTTCATCATAGTTTATTCAGAAGAAACACGGGGTGCTCCCGCTTGTTGAATCGGTGTGAGTGTTTTCCCGCTGAAATTGCACGAAACAAACGCCACCAAAATGACGATGGGTGGAGATTTGGGGGGTTTCCTTCGGCAGAATTATTTGTGGTTCTGTAAAAGCATCTCACCATAAGGAAGGCTGAGAAGGCCAAAGAATGGAGGCCTTTGAACTCTGGTGCTGGAGAAGACTCCTGCGAGTTCCTTGGACTGATCCAACCGGTCAGTCCTAGAGGAGACCAACCCTGACTGCTCTTTAGAAGGCCAGATCCTGAAGAGGAAACTCAAATCCTTTGGCCACCTAATGAGAAGGAAGGACTCCCTGGAGAAGAGCCTAATGCTGGGAACGATGGAGGGCAAAAGAAGAAGAAGGGGATGGCAGAGAACGAGGTGGCTGGATGGAGTCATTGAGACAGTCGGCCTGAGCTTAAATGGACTCCAGAGGATGGTAGAGGACAGGAAGGCCTGGAGGAACGTTGTCCAGGGGGTCATTTTTTTTATTTATTTTAATTTGATTTATATGCCGCCCTTCTCCGGAGACTTAGGGCGGCTTACAATGCGTTAAGCAATAGCCTTCATCCTTTTGTATATTTATACAAAGTCAGCTTATTGCCCCCACAAACTGGGTCCTCATTTCACCTACCTTAGAAAGGATGGAAGGCTGAGTCAACCTTGAGCCTGGTAAGATTCGAACCTGCAGAAATTGCAGGCAGCTGTGTTAATAACAGGGTGCATTAAACCACTGTACTACCAAAGCTCCTGATGGGTCATGATGGGTTGGACACAGTGGTGAAATGTAAAATTCGTTACTACCGGTTCTGTGGGCGTGGCTTGGTGGGGGGGTTTTAATATGATTGACTGGGCGTGGCCAACTTTTTTTTTTTTTTTTACTTTTAAAACCATTTTTTCTACAACCTTTTCGGCTGAAGAGGTTGTAGAAAAAATGCTTTTAAAAGCCTCTGATGATCCCAGCTGAGCCACGCGATCATCAGAGGCTTTTTTTTTTTTTTTTTACTTTTAAAAGCATTTTTTCGGCCAAAGAGGTTGTAGAAAAAAATGCTTTTAAAAATAATAATAAAAAAAGCCTCTTATGAGTGTGCGGCTCAGCTGGGCAATGGGGAGGGGGGGGGGCAGGGATTTTTGCTACCGGTTCTCCGAACCAGGAAGGGCTTTGGGGTAAAAAAAAAAAAAAAAAGCACAAAATTCATCCTGTATTATTCCAGGCACTCAAAGGGAGTAAACATAGGCAGGTAGCCTTCGACTCACAACAGCTCATTTAGTGACCGTTCAAAGTTATAACGGCACTGACAAAGAGAACTTGGGGCCATTTTTCACACTTATCGACTATTGTAACAGCCCCCCCAAGGTCATGTGATCAAAATTCAGACGTTTGATAACTGACTCATATTTAGGATGGTTGCAGTGTCCCCGGGGTTATGTGATCCCTTTTACGACCTTCTGACGAGCCAAGTCAGTGGAGAAGCCAAATTCACTTAACAACCACGTTACTAACTTAACGACTGCAGTGACTCAACTCCACAACCGTGGCAAGAGAGTTGGCAAAATGGGCCGAGACTCACTTATCAACCGTCTTGCTGAGCAGCAGAAATGTTGGGCTCCATTGCGGTCGTAAGTCAAAAACTCCCTGTATATAGTTCCAACAATTTGTAGAGGTCATAATTCAGTCGCAAAATATTTTTTGCATTATCCAAGACGTGCAAGAACGTAAAATAAATCTCTTTGCTTCGTAGATGAGCGACTTCGGGCCTGGCTTATAGGCAAAGCTGCAGTTGTTGACAAATGTAATGCCTCTTATTTAATTCTTACTCATTTCAGTTGTTTTTGTATTCTATAAACAGGTTGTGAGCCATCCAGAGTCACTTCCACGGTGAGATGAGCAGCCTATAAACTTAATAAAAGCATAAATAGATGGAACAAAGACATTCATAAATTAATTTAACACATAAATATAATGAGTTAACCATGATTTAAGGGACGCGGTGGCTCAGTGGCTAAGACGCTGGGCTTGTCAATCGAAAGGTCAGCAGTTCGGCGGTTTGAATCCCTAGTGCCGCGTAACGGGGTGAGCTCCCGTGACTTGTCCCAGCTTCTGCCAACCTAGCAGTTCGAAAGCAGGTAAAAAATGCAAGTAGAAAAATAGGGACCACCTTTGATGGGAAGGTAACAGCATTCCATGCGCCTTTGGAGTTGAGTCATGCCGGCCACATGACCACGGAGACGTCTTCGGACAGTGCTGGCTCCTCGGCTTTGAAACGGAGATGAGCACCGCCCCCTAGAGTCGGGAACAACGAGCATATATATGCGACGGGAACCTTTACCTTTACCTTTACCTAACCATGATTTGCAAATCATACTAGCTTTTGTTTTCATATTTGGGCTGATCCTGAAGTGTGAATCAAGCTTTCTTATTATGTCATAAAAAGAGGACTTGACCTGGGACGCTCACATTGCAGCACTGGTCAAAAGGGCCCCAGTAGAGATTATACTACCTGAGACTTCTCAGGAAACAACAACTGAATGAAAAACTGCTGGTGACCTTCTACCGCTGCACCATAGAGAGTATTTTAACTGTGTGTGGTTTGCCAATGGCACAGTGGCAGATAGGACAGCGCTCCAGAGGGTCAACATCATTGCCCAGAGGATCATTGGTTTCCCTCTCCCCTCTTTGGAAGAGCTTTATAGCTCCCGCTGCCTTCAGAAAGTTCAAAACGTCCTTAAAGATCCATCTCATCATGGGCACCCTTTTTTTTTTGAACTATTACCATCTGGCAGACGGTACAGGATAAAAAAAAAAAAACAACCCAAGGACAAATAGGCTGAAAAACAGCTCCTACCCCAGAGCAGTAACTATATTGAATTCTACTGTATAGTGCAATATTAATGCAATATCAGGGGTTTTCAATTCAGTTGTAGAGAATGTGAAGGATGTGTGTTTTGTTTTATTTTTATAGTTATAATGTACACTGAAGATGGCATTTAATTTCGTTGTACGAGGTGCAATGACAACTCAACTATAAACTAAACTAAATGCTCAAGTTTAAGGGTGATGTTTTCTTGTATTTACCTTTTAAGAGATAATATCTAACAAGGTTGTGGGGTAGTTTGTCTTCAAATCTCAAGCTTTTATCAATGTGTTACTTAAGCATTTCGGAAAAAAATGTCTATTTTGAGCGCTCACCTCTTGGGGATTTGAATTGGTTTAGGTCAGTCACGGGGGTCTTAAAGAATAGAAGAATAAACAGGGAGAAAGGAATACAACAGGGTCGGCTTTATCTGGTAATATTAGCTTCGATATTATCTGTATCTGTAAACACCTGGCAGTTATTCTTATTAGAGATAGTCTTACATTCTGATAGATTCGGCAACGGGATTGAAAGAAAGCCGAATGCAATGGGCAGTTCTGATTTAGGATGTTGATAGCTGCAATCTGGAACTTGCTTTTCTTTTTGAGGTGGAAGTGAACTGAGTACCTCCCTCTAGACACGCATAGGAATAAGGGGCTGTACGCTCACAATTAGCTTTGAGATAAAAACAGTAATATCCTATCGGAGCCCGATATTGCTTTATTTTTATTGCAAAGATAATTGTTAATATCACAGGCTACTTTCTACATGTTTTAGTGTGCAGGAAGTCCTCAGCTTATGACCACAATTGAACCCAAATTTTATGTTGCTAAATGAGAAATGTGTTAAGTGAACCCCCCCATCCCCCCATTTTACGACTCTTCTTGCCATGTTGGTTAAGGGACTCCCTACAGTTGTTTAAAACAGTCACACGGTTGTTAAGCGAATCCGGCTTCTTGAGTTGTCAATTCTTCTTATTTCTAGGTTGAATCTCTCCTTGATCAGTTTCCATCCATTGTTCCTTGTCTGGCTTTCGGGTGCTTTGGAAAATAGCTTGACCCCCTTCCTCCTCTCTGTGGCAGCACCCCAAAGAACATCTGGGGGTGTTGCTTTGGTGATTCATCTATTCGTAAAAGGACTGCCTGGGCATATCTTAGAAAGCATCCATTCACCAATGGTGACATTTCCTTCCAGGAAGTTGTCTACACCCCTGATAAGATCTCTACGAGGCCCAAAGGCCTTGTTGGAAGTAAATAATGACGCTAGCATTATTTAGCCAACTTCCCCTTTATTTTTTTAAATCATTAAAATAATATATTTTTTTTCCCCCTGAAGTCACAAAGGACAGGAAATCTAGTGAGCACCCAAGAAGGAATTTGGAGCAGATCAGAGTGTTGACACGTTACCCAAAACAAAGCAGTCCATGTAATGGCTTAGCTGGGTATATTAAAAGGCCAGGATAATGTATTAATTAAGGTGTCACAAGTCTCTACTCAACCACAAAGCACTTGAGAAGGTAGGGAGTCAACTTCAGACCAGTTACTTTCTTGACCAACTCACACCATTTTTTTTTTTTTTTGATGTGAAGATAATAAGAATTAAAAAAAAAATGCTTGTAATTACCTCCTAAGAAGATGCTGTGGCTTGAATGACCTAAAAGCCTGAAAGGAGTCATGCTACCTGTCTCATAACACGTATGCCCTTCCTGCCATTTGTCCCCTGTGACATTATTTAAGAGAGAAACCGGATCTTCCTTGCTTCCACTCTGGACAGATGTGATTATTTTGACCTTGCCCTGTGCTCGATTTGTGCGGTGCCATTGTAATGATTTTTGGAAAGGGAGGAGCGCACAAACACACCGATCGGTGCTGTTTTGATTGTGGTGTAACCCAGGAAATCATCTCTCCCGTCGTCTTGAGTTCTTAGCTGTCACTATGCAAACCTGAGTGTTCCTTTTGAGTAATTGTGTTAAACAGGGTAGGCCTATTTTTAAAAAATTCCTTCCAGTTGACTTGAGCTAGCTTTCTGCTTGTGTTAAATTTATATTTTACCGACAGAGAAAAAAAGGGAGACTAATATCGATCTATTTCAAGCTATTTAGCTCTCGTCGAATTCGAACCAGATTCGAATCTGGGATGTTTTGGATGTTGGAGCCAAAGCCAATTAGAACTTTCCTTGATCTTTGCTTAACGGGGTTCAGAAGAGCCATCTCTCATTTGCCACTGCCCCGGGGGTGAGGAGGGGGAAGTGGGAGAGGAAGAAACCTAATCCAAACTTTCTCCAGTAATACAAAGATTTGGCGTGCTTCTCTCTCACCGCTCATCCCAACCAGGAGAAGAGGTTTAAATTTGGGCGCGCTCGCTCTCAAGCCAAGATGGATTTTTGTTGTGGCTGGTATTTTTTGGGTTCGGAAGCGTGAGCAACCTTCTCCCTTCGTCTTTTGCAGAGCTGCGTTGCATCCCCGGGCAATTCACTTGCCGCAGCGGTTCAGTCCAGTGCATCCCCTCCAAGTGGCAGTGCGATGGGTGGCCCACCTGTGAGGATGAAAGCGATGAAGTTGGCTGCCCAAGTAAGTTCCCCCCACCCCCTCCAAAGAACACAGAACGTAAAGCATAGAATCCTAGGGCTGGGAGGGGCCTTAGAGGTTTTCTAGACCAACCCCTGCACAAGGCAGGAGACTTTATACCAGGGGTGTCAAACTCAAGGCCCAGGAGCTGGAGCTGGCCTGCAGAGTGCTAAGATCTGGCCCATGTGGTGCTAAGATTTGGCCCGTGGGGTGCTTAGACCTGGCCTACGGGGTGCTTCGATCTGGCTTATGGGGTGCTTAGATGCAGTTTTTTATTCTAGGCTGTGCACCGCCCTGAGTCCAGCAGGAGAAGGGCGGTGTAAAAATTTAATAAAATAACTAAATAAATAAACTGCCTCTACCCAGGAGAACGCAGTCAGTCTGGGGAGGTTCTTGTCAATAGATGATCAACAATAAAGTTCTTTTATCCTATGCATGGAGTTGTTTTGGTTCCTTGTCCCTGCTAGGCTCCAGGACATTTTTGTCAGCAAAAACTAGGAAGGAAATATAATTATATCGTCTGTCTCCCTTTTCTCCCATCTTATCCAGAAGCTTTTGTGTTAAAATTAGTTTGCAGCCCGGGGAGTGTAGGATTCAGATATCACAAAAGTGTCCTCCACGTAAGCTGTTTGTCTACTCCTGAAAAGCATTTGAAATGCAGTAGTTGTGCAGCTGAAAAGTATTTCTGTGTTTCTTGCTTACTTTAGGATAGTTGGTGTTAGCTTTTATTTTCTTGTTTCAAAGTTTCCTGCTAAGTTTTTACATATATACATGTACAGCAGCGGCCAAAATTGTGGAAACCTTTTGGGAAAAGTGTATTTCTGAGGTTTGATGGCTAATAACACCACTTTATTTATTTTTTTTTTGGAGTTTCAAGATAATCCTATTCCACTACTGGAATGGCCTGGGAATAGCCCAGACCTTCACCCAATTGAAAATTCTATGGAGCAGACTAAAGAAACTTGTTAGTCAGAAGCCACCCAGCAATAAAACCCAGTTAATAGAAGCCATCATTCAATCTTGGTTTCACATTATAACAGCTGCAGAACTAAAAGACTTGGTTCACTCCATGGGAAGAGGTTGTAAGGCCTTCATTCATGCTAAAGGTTACCCAACGAAGTATTAACTGACATGGTGATCATTTTTGTATATCTCATTTTTTCTATTGTGATCAGTTTTGTATATCTTGTTTTTTCTACGTGTTTCACTTTTCTTCTTTATACTGTTAACTGTTATTCTAATAGCAAATCCTTCGTAAAAGTTATTGCATTACATTTTTGATTAAATTATCTTTCCATTGATATATAATTTTATGGTACTACAAAAAAAAAAAAAAGTGGTGTTATTAGCTAGTTTTAGAAAAAACACTTTTCCCAAAAGGTTTCCACAATTTTGGCCACTACTGTATATGTACCACAGCTTGAATAAGGAAGTGAGGACGGAATGAGCCCACATGTCCACTCCTACCTGTTGTGAGTTCAAATACCGCACACCCCTCTTAATCCATAGCCATTTTCTTGATGTACTTGAGAAACACTATGGACAAGTTTATTATCCATTTCAGGCAGCTCTTCCTCCCTGTTTCCCCCCAATTTTAATCAAGTTTAACTCTTATAGTCGTATTCTTGTTTTTGTTTTTGTTTTTAAACAAGGAAAGTCCCTTGCCTCCCCAAGGCCGAATAATATCCGCAGAATCTCTTCTGCTCCAAATGGCTGACCACTGCTTGTGTTTTCTGCCTTTCAGAGGCAGGAAATGTGAAAAGTTTACATAAGCTCCAAAACAAGATTAATGGTTCTTTGCAAGCCAAGAAACTCCACACAACTCAGAAAAACAAAATTCCGTTTCCAGTGGGTCCCTGATTTTAAGTGTGGTCTTCAGCAGCAAACTCTTGCCCACCCCTCTCAAATCCAGCGTTAAAAACCACGGAGATGAATCCAAGCTCCACTTCATATAAGTGCAGCTGGGTTATTATTATTATTATTATTTTAATAAATTGCCTTTGACTGGACCTGAAAAACCAGAATGTTGAGTGACATTTGGCTGAGAGAGAGAGAGGAAGCCTGCAGAACGAAGTTTCATACAATCGGAGTGGCCCAATAAGATTACATAAGAGGCATCTCTTTTTAAAAAAAAAACAAAAAAAACCCCTTCTTTTTAATCATTGGCTTAAGTTTGCCAACTTGGATTCTTGGGCTCGCTGTCGGTTTTGTCTTCGTGCAGCTAGCGAAATCAGTTTTGGGGGCCTGATTTCCCTCTTGATTTCAGTGAAAGGGATTTTTCCCCCCCCTTGATTTTCAACAAAAGTAGAACGGCATATGTGCGGCCCTAGCAGGAAGTGACTCGTATTGCATGGAACAGGGGTCCTCAATCTTTCAGACCTCAGGGACCACTAAATTCATAATTTTAAATCCCGTGGACCACTAATACGATCTGCCTAATGACCAGCTGGGTGGGCGTGGCTAGGTGGTCATGTGACTGAATGGGCATGGCCACTCACATCGAGGGGCACCTCGCTGGCCTCTACTCACCCCTCCCCTCCCAGCCACTCCTCGCCTCCCCCCCCCCCCACACACAGGCTCCTTAGGGCCCCAACAGGAAGCAGTTGCTGGAGCTAAGCAGCCACCCACAAGAAAGAGTTGGCAAAACAGCTCAGTTCAAATTGGATCTGACCAAGAAGGAGGCTCAGCAGAAGTACCTCACTGAGGACTAGGAGCATAGGCTTTCCAAGCAGAGGGAAGACCTGCGGGAGTGCAAGGCCAGCTACCGGCGCCTGGAGGCTCAGTGGGCTGAGATGGTCAGCCAGTTCCAGGCCATGAGGCAGTCCCACTGGAATGAGGCCCCACGGCTCTTTGCCACCAGCGGCGCTTCCCTCCAGCCTTCGCCCAAAGCCCCACACCAGGAGGCTGAAGCAGACCCTGAGTCGGAATTTCTGCCCGCCTCTGACCTACACAAAAGGACCCCGAAGGGGGAGACCCTCTGCAGCAACCCTACAAGATTTCGTAGCCTGCAGTCCCTTCTCTTGCAGATGGATGAAGTTGTTCTTCTTTGAACCCCTTTAGCATCTGATGGAGATCCAATTTGCTGCATTTTCTCACCTGAGCGAGATCTTCGGTTGGTTTTTAATACAGCTGCTTTTTTGCTCCTGTGCTGCCAAAGAATCTAATCTACTCGGTGTTTTTACACAACCTTCGAGGGCTCCTTCCGACAGTTTCAATCTCCAGCCCTCATTTTACTCTCTGCTCCCAGCCTCTCTCTTTTCTTCGTTGCGTAACTTTTCTTACAGTTGAGCCTCAAATTCCCTTTATGGTATCTCGAGAATCAAATTAAATCAAAGCCTCAGAGCTACAAAGCCTTTGGGGCCAGAAGAAAATTCTTGCCTTTGCCTCCAACTCTCCTTTCCTTTTTAAAAATAATTTTGTATTTATTTTTTTTCAAAATACAAACATTCCATCTTTCCTTAAACCCTTGTCTGGGTTCAAATATCTCCATGTGCCAACCTTCAACATTTACAACATCAGTATAACAGTATATTACAGTATAATTCTCTAATCTTAAAATTATAATATATTAAACAGTTAAACAGGGACGTGGTGGCTCAGTGACTAAGACGCTGAGCTTGTCGATCGAAAGGTCGGCAGTTCGGCGGTTTGAATCCCTAGCGCTGCGTAACGGGGTGAGCTCCCGTTACTTGTCCCAGCTTCTGCCAACCTAGCAGTTCGAAAACACATAAAAAAAATGCAAGTAGAAAAATAGGGACCACCTTTGGTGGGAAGGGAACAGCGTTCCGTGCACCTTTGGCGTTGAGTCATGCTGGCCACATGACCACGGAGACATTTTTGGACAGTGCTGGTTCTTCAGCTTTGAAACAGAGATGAGCACCGCCCCTAGAGTCAGGAACAACTAGCACATATGTGCAAGGGGAACCTTTATCTTCTTAAACAGTTAAACATTGTAAGTATTCATTTTTCCTCTTAACGTGTCTTCTAGTGAATATACAATAATAATAACATTACACGTAATTATCCTCCTCATCCTAATGCTAACAATTATCATTTTATTTCTACCTGTATCTCAACGTGTTTTCTTTTCTTCTTTAATCTTCTTTTATTTCCAGTTCCCCTTTTTACTCTCTAACCATTGATAAAATACTTCCCATATCATATAATATTCAGTTCGTTCCTTCTCTTCGATTGCTAATGTTAACCTGTTCATTTCTGCACGTTCTTAATATTTTCCTAATCACCACCTCTTCAGTAGGAATCTCTTCACTTTTTCCAACGTTGTGCAAATACAATTCTAGCTGCAGTTAGAGAGTTTGCAGCCTCCAACTCTCCTTTCCGTTTCCCCCTCCCCACAAGGCCCCTAACCCCAGTGATTTCCAGATCTTTGATCTCCTGCTCTGAAAGCAGGAGGCTCGCATGCTTGGCATTGCTTGCAGGATTTATGCAACAGGCAGGCCTGGAAGCCTCGGTCACACGGAATAAAGGCTCAGCTGCTTCGGAGGAATGAATCGCTTGGTTGGTTCGAGCAAGAACACCCAAGCTTCTTCAAAAGCCTCGAGGCTGGGGATTGCTACTCTGGGTGCGTGTGATGTTTTGAGGCGTTTCTCAAGCTTTTTCGGTGGTTGGGAGCGATGGGTTCTCTTTTGTGCATGCTTGGGAAACAGCACGTGGAGCTGCCGTGCGCCCACCTGCACTCCAGGAGCTCTCGTTTAGAACTTCCCGCAAAGAAACGATTCTGCTAAGAAAAGACATTTTTCTCTCTTGCAGCTTCTTGTTCAGAAGAAACAGAAGTGGCTGTCAGGAAGAGATATATTTTATTCATTGTCCTGGGTTATTTAAAAGTTCTCCTCCTCCTCCTCCTCCTCCTCCTCCTCCTCCTCCTCCTCCTCCTCCTCCTCCTCCTCCTCCTCCTCCTCCTCCTCCTCCTCCTCCTCCTCCTCCTCCTCCTCCTCCTCCTCTTATTCTTATTCTTATTCTTATTCTTATTCTTATTCTTATTCTTATTCTTATTCTTATTCTTATTCTTATTCTTATTCTTATTCCGTCCTGCGCTAAGCACATTGGACCACAAACGTACACAACAGATCTCAGACTGCAACTACAGTCTCCACATCCTTCCATTTAAGATTGATATTTTTCAGATCTTCCTGAAAAATTGTCTCATTATTATTTTCCTTCCTTCCTTCCTTCCTTCCTTCCTTCCTTCCTTCCTTCCTTCCTTCCTTCCTTCCTTCCTTCCTTCCTTCCTTCCTTCATCCCCCTTTTCTCCTTTCTCTCTTTTCCTTCCTTCCTTCATCCCCCTTTTCTTCTTTCTCTCTTTTCCTTCCTTCCTTCCTCCCTCCCTCCCTCCCTCCCCCTTTTCTCCTTTCTCTCTTTTCCTTCCTTCCTTCCTTCATCCCCCTTTTCTTCTTTCTCTCTTTTCCTTCCTTCCTTCCTTCCTTCCTTCCTTCCTTCCTTCCTTCCTTCCTTCCTTCCTTCCTTCCTTCCTTCCTTCCTACCTACCTACCTACCTACCTACCTACCCACCCATCATTGCCGACCATAAGTTTTTAACATGGTCATTTTGACTAAACCAGAGCTGGCTGAGTTTTCCCAAAACGTTAGATCAACAGAGGACTGCAAACCACATCATAACAGCTCAACATGAAATGTGATCTAAGGCTGTGCAAAAAAAAAATAAATAAAAATGTTTGGAATCTGAAATATTTTGATATTTAAAACAGTTTGCTTTTGAGCTTGGGGGTATTCCGACTCTTTGAAGGCCTTCCAATTTAATTGAGAGAACCTGCATCAACTTGAAGCAGTTGTTTCAGCCTCTGAGGAGAATGTCCCAACCTCAAAACATTCTCACTTTGGGATTTATTTATTTTTTTGTTGTCTGTTCCAATCAGGAACCCAGCTACAGGTCTTAAATTTGTTTTCCTCTGGAGCCTGTGCTAGTTTGAAGCACATGCAACCTATTAATAAAAGAATATTTGTAGCTAATGGTTGACATGAGGGCTGCTCTCACAGTTTGCTTGTCTAGAAAGTTAGTTATATGTTGAGATTCTAGCAAGAGTGCAGACAAGAGCAACTAAGATGATTAGGAGATTGCGGGCTAAATAAAACATGAAGAACGGTTGCAGGAACTGGGTATGTCTAGTTTAATGAAAAGAAGGACTAGGGGAGACATGATAGCAGTCTTCTGATATCTCAGGGGCTGCCCCAAAGAAGAGGCAGTCAAGCTATTCTCCAAAGCCCCTGAAGGCAGGACAAGAAGCAACGGGTGGAAACTAATCAAGGAGAGAAGCAACTTAGAACTAAGGAGAAAATTTCCTGACAGTGAGAACAAATAACCAGTGGAACCACTTGCCTCCAGAAGTTGCGAATGCTCCAGTACCGGAGGTTTTTGAGAAGAGATTGCACAACCATTTGTCTAAAATGGTACAGGGTTTCCTGCCTGAGCAGGGGGTTGGACTAGAAGACCTCCAAGATCCCTTCCAACTCTTTTGTTATTCTGAGAAATTTAACTCTTGATAGTACAGAACTCTTGATAGTACAGAGCCTTGATAATACAGTGGTCTAAGCACCCTGTTATTAACACAGCTGCCTGCAATTTACTGCTGGTTCGAATCTCTCCAAGGCTCAAGGTTGACTCAGCCTTCCATCCTTTCTAAGGTAGGTGAAATGAGGACCCAGTTTGTGGGGGCAATAAGCTGACTTTGTATAAATATACAAAAGGATGAAGGCTATTGCTTAACGCACTGTAAGCCGCCCTGAGTCTCCGGAGAAGGGCGGCATATAAATCAAATTTAAAAAAACAACAACAACAACTCCAGCTTTGTTCAGCTTCTCCGTGGACTGCTGGAAACACAGTCCCATTTCCTCATTTCTGCAACTGATGGTGGAAATGAGAAGTTGTTCTTGTTTTGCAGAAAATAAGACAACCCACTGGTAGTTTCCAAACATCCCCTTCCTTGAATGCTTCCCATTTTTTGAGGGGAGGTAATCCTACGAGTTAGCGGCTTTACAGTCGTGCATTGGACTCTATTCCTCATCCTTTAGAAGATGCTTTCGTTTCCGGTGTTTCAGTTCTCCATCCCAGCTGAGCAGTTTTAGTTGGCTGCCCCTGAGCTAAACTTTGCAAGATTATATTTTTTTAGGGGTGGATTGTTATTTAATCTAGGGCTAAACTTCCTACAAACATCGTTGTATCTTCCAGCTATCTCACTTAGGTACCTACCACGGTTGTCTGCCCCATCGGAGATGATCGAATGATGATACCTAACTAGTACATCGACTTACGACCACAATTGAGGCCCAACTTTCTGTTGCTAATCGAGGCAGTTCTTAAGTGGGTTTTGCCCCATTTTATGACTTTCCTCGCCACAGCCGTTAAGCAAATCCCTGCTGTTGTGAAGTTAGTAACACAGTTGTTAAGTGAACCCAGGTGACTTCCCCGGTGACTTTGCTTATCAAAAGGCTGCAAAAGGGGATCGCCTGACAACCCCCCCCCCCGGACACTGCGACCGTGGCACTGTGGCCATTATCTGAATTTTGAGCCAGGTAACCACGGGGATGCTGCAAAAGTCGGGTGACAGCGGTCATAAATCCCTTTTTTCAGTACCGTCGTAATTTGAACGGTCACTAAACAAACTTGTCGTAAGACGAGGGCCACCTGTACAATTTCTCAAGCTGAGAGGGCACAGTAATTAACGTGACATCCAACATTGCAAAAAAACCTGTCTCAAAACCTCTTAGGAATACCTCAATAATACGTAGATTTCTATCGGCTGATTCTGTCTCTTTTATTTGGGTCAACGTACCTCCGCGGTCTTTTGAAGTGCGTTTGCCCACTGGTTTTTGAGCCAAAAATTTTGCTGACACCAGCAGAGTGATTTAAAAAAATCATTTTAACATCCAGTTAACAGTTTGCATGTATTCCCTTTTATCTCCGTTATTATATGCTGCTAACGAAAGCCAAAGTATAATAAGAATTCCCCCAGTACAGAAGAAACAACACAGGCAAAAATAATTTCACATTTTTTTAATCAAAGAAAGAAGGATATTAAGCAAATCTCGCAATGGTATAACAGCCAAAAGGATCAGCTGAATTGATCTAACCTTTGTATTCTGTCCACTTCCCAAGGCCCTTTTATGTATTTTCATGACTCAAAACACAAATTCATAGGCCTATTTGAATATTTTAATAATAGATAATTCTAAACTATTTTCTGGGGAAAAACTAATGGTTACTGTATTTTTCAGACTATAAAATGCACCTACCTTTTTCGGGGAGGAAAACAAGAATTTTTTTAAAAAAAATCTTTGGAAATTTAATAAATATTATTTTTTTTAAAAAAAGAAAAAAAATCTGCCTCTGCCTCCCAGCAATTTGCCTCCTTGCAGCAAACAGCCTGTTTCATTTTCATTTTCAGCACAGCCTGTTTGGCACAAGAAAAAAAAATCTGCCTCTGCCTCCCAGCAATTTGCCTCCTTGCAGCAAATGGGGCGCGTGGCAATGGCAATCCCTGCAGCCTGAAACAGCTGATGGTCGGGAGGCTGATCTAACCGACAATCAGCTGCTTGTGCTAATCAGGCTGTGCTGAAGCTAAAACGGGCTGTTTGCTGCAAGGAGGCAAATTGCTGGGAGGCAGAGGCCAAAGGGTGGGGGCCGGTGGGTGGGCGGGGTTACATTCGGTGTATAAGACTCACCCAAATTTTCACCCTCTTTTAGGGGGGAAAACGTGTGTCTTATACTCTGAAAAATACGGTAAATTAAATTGTGGTTAAATATTTTGGGGGGGGGGGAAATCCACCTGCTCATCCTTGCTTACCTGAAGCTTCCCCTGCTTACCTTTCTCCTAGACTATACAGGGGACCAACGAACTTATCACGGGAAGGAAAATGTGGACTCCAGGCACAATCGCGGAAGAGGAGGGGACACGACACGGTTCCACACCATCAACATGGCACAGCCGGTTCGATTTAGTAGTAAGTTGCAGACTTGGAAACAAGAACCAGATCTTGAGGGCATGGAGAAGAGCCTTGAAGGGCAGGGAGGAAATGCTTGTTACCAAGGCAACGATCGAGGGGCTTCAGCTGCTTCTGACTTTGCGATCAGAAGAAGTTTGGAGGCTGTTACTAAAGATACTTTGGGGATCTGGTGCCAATGTTGATCCCTGGTCAAGATTGAGAAGTCTGTACAAACATTACTTACTTCGTACTTAACATTAAACGAAACCTCCAAAGGAAGCGATTCCAATTAACTTCCCTTAGCGAGATAACAGCATAGTGAACCATTCTTGTTCTCCAGTCTTTTAAGGCTGCAAATAAATCCCCCCTTTTTTTTGGAGAGTATAAAGCAAATGCAGCTTGGCTTTTCTCCAAAAGATATCGCAAACCCATTTTCTTCCCTGCGCCTACAATAAGCCGAAAATGTCTTCAAACGAGAACATCTGCCTCGATCTGATTACCGGAGGCAGAATAATATATGTAGAAGGAAAGGATTATAGAATCACGGATGTAGAAGCTGCTCTAGATTCTGAGTGGAGACTCAAATGTTTTTTGTTTTTTTGTTTTTAAAAAAAACATCCATTTGGATGGGCGGGTTGTTGCTTAAAAAGAACCTGGCGTTATTTTTTTTTATTTTATTTTAACAAAATAGACACACGGAAAGGTAATTTCTCCCGAATCAAACCGTTGATCCATCCCTCCAGTTCGATACTTAACTCTGCCGAGCGTCAGCAGCTCTCTGGTTGGCTCTACATCGTGATCCAGCGAGGCCTTGCCCACTATTAAACCAGCAATATAGGGTCCACAAGAATGAAAGGTTGTGTTGTGGCCCGCAGAGCAGTGAGGAGGTTGGGGAGGAACATGGGCCAGTCCTGGAGTCTGGGGAAGGCGCTGATGAGGGCTCTGCGTCGGAGGCAGAGAGGGGGCCAGGACCGTCTGACAGTTATCAGCTACCTTGGGAGTTCAAGATAAGTGGGGCTGAAGAACAGCTGGAGCCTCTTCCCGATGTGCTCATGCGCAGAGATGTCAGGAGAAGGGAACAATTAAGGAGCAGAGGTCGACTCAGGAGTAAAGGCACAAGGGGACGCTGAATGGCCCCTCCCATAGGGAATAAAGGGGGGGCAAAAGGGGAGTAGGGTTTGCAGGAGACAATTAGTTCATTTAATAGTGTGAAGATTTGCTTATCTGAGTTGTGCCTCCTGAGTTGAGACTCCTTTCCAAGTATTTCTTTGTATAGCGTTGAGTCAAGAAGCTCTCGATAAGGACCGATAAGGTCTGTTGTTGCAATTCACCCTTGAAAGACTGTTTGCCGGGACTTTGCTGGATGTGAATGCTAGGAATTCACATTAGCCAAATGAAAAGGGTTTTTTTTTTTTTCCGGGGCAAGGACTCTGTGTCGTACATTGGTGAAGCCTAGGTCAGAACAGGTTGATTTTGATTTTCCAGGAAAGATTAGGAGTTGCTAGAAGATGGGCAGCTGTGTTTCTCGCAGCAGCCTTGTCCGTGATCATCCCGGATGGAGTCCGCATGTTTTGCATGTCAAGTCTAAAGCTTTTTCATTTCAGGCATTTCGAATATAAGCAGTTTTTAGAATGGCGCTCTTCCTGCATTGTGTACAGGAAGTGTTGTGACCCAGGCCCAAGTAGGTAGTAATCGATGCGAACAGTTCGAAAACAAACAGACTTTTATTATTATTATTGCTTAACGCATTGTAAGCCGCCCTGAGTCTCCGGAGAAGGGCGGCATATAAATCAAATTAAAAAAAAAAAAATTAGAACAGCTGAGAATTAACTCATTCTCAGGGTAGACCAAACTAAATCAAACAAAATCTTCATAAAGTCTTATCACCAACCTTGGTATAATTAGGCAAACTGCCAAAGGCTTCGCTTGACAAAAGTTCAGTAGCATAGGATGCTGAGCAAGATAAAAACCAAGTTTATCAAGTTATTTTCAGACAAAAAATCCAAGAGCCGTTGCTGGTCTTTTAAGCCTTATGGGAGGGGCCAATCTTCTCTAGGCCTTACTCCTGAGTTGTCCTCTTTGCTTTAGCTGCTCTTGCCTTCTGGCAGCTCTTCTCATATGTGCATTAGGAACAGGCTCCTCCTGTTCCTCTGCCTCTCTACTGTCAGCCTCTGGAGGCTCTGGAGTCCGCACATCACTCCCCGATGGCCCTGGCCCCATCTCTGCCTCCGATGCAGAGCCCTCATCCGGGCCTTCCCCAGCCTCCAGGACTGGCCCATGTTCTTCCTCAGCCTCATTGCTGTCCGACTCCGCTGCCAGCTCTGCAGGCTGCTGGCGGACCACAACAGGAAGAGCTTTTCCCCCCAAATCTCTTCTTTGCTAGATTTGAACTAAGGCTAATGCAGTGTTTCTCGACCTTGGCAGTTTTAAGATGGGTGGACTTCAACTCCCAGAATTCCCCCAGCCAGTTGAAATCCACCCATCTTAAAGTTGCCATGGTTGAGAAACACCAGCCTGATGTCTTTAACAACATGACTAAAAACATGCTTTTTGTGTGTGTGTGTCTCTCTCTCTCTGTGTTGAGGTCCTAACTGGGTGGGGAATTGTTTTCCCTTCTCTCTTTCATGTTTCCTAGGGAAATGCCCATCAGGGTGGCACCACTACGAGGGCACTGCCAGTTGCTACCGGGTGTACCTAAACGGAGAGAACTACTGGGACGCTGTACAAACCTGCCAGAAGGTGAATGCTTCCTTGGCTACCTTTACCACCGACCAGGAGCTGAAGTTCATTCTGCAGCAAGAGTGGGACTCTGAGGAGAAGACCTTTGGCCGGAAAGATCAACGCCGGTGAGTGCGCCCAGAACATCAGCATTTTATTTTTTGGGGGGGGGGAAACACCCCACTTCTTCTTTTGGACTTGGGATGGACATGTCTCATTCCTTGGAGAGGAACTCCAGGGTTCCATTGGAGACATTGAGTTTCGCTTCTGGAGCTGCTGTTGTCATCGCCGGCATCCTATTTGTCAACATCAAACGTTCACCTACCACCTTATGTTTGCTTGTGCTTTGCTGCTATGTGGTGATAGATGGCCATGAACTGTAGGGAGGAGGAAGCGAAAGTAAATGCTGTATCTCCTTGAGATGCTGCCTCAAGGACAGCCAGCTGGAAAGAGGGGGCCGCCTAACGAACTGCGCTTGGACTGACCGTTATGAAAACATGAACCTGATTGGTTACATTAGGGTGGGCAATGAGAGATAGTTTAGGGAGAGAAAAGTAGAATTTGGGAATTTTGGCGGGCGATTCTCCGTTCTGGCTTTGCAATACCGCAGAACATTTGATCTCTAACAATGCCTTTCTCTGGGTATCGTTAATTTTGATACCAAATAGTAGTGATAGTATTGGTATTATTAATTGCAGTAATCCTACTCACATCGTTATTATAACATCATAAATTTTGTTTATAATTGAAGTTTTTAAGGTATATACTCCACCTTGCGTATAATCCTTTATATACCGTATTTTTTGGAGTATAAGATGCTCCGAACTATAAGACACATCTACCTTTTTTGGTGAGGAAAAGAAGAAAAAGAAATCTGCCTCTGCCTCCCAGCAATTTTGCCTCGTTGCAGCAAACAGCCTGCTTTACTTTCATTTTCGTTTTCAGCATACCTTGATTAGCACAAGAAAAAAAAAATCTGCTCCCAGCAATTTACCTCCTTCCAGCAAGCAACAGAGGCCCACGCAAAACAGCTCAGAGCAAAACAGCTGAGAGTCGGGTGGCCGATCCAATCAACTTGTGCTAAATAGGCTGTGCTGAAGCTGAAACGAGCTGTTTCTTCTTGCTGCTTGCTGCAAGGAGGTAAATTGCTGGGAGGCAGAGGCCAAAGGGTGGGGGCCAGTGGGTGGGTGGGGCTACATTCGGTGTATAAGACGCACTTAAATTTTCACCCCCTTTTAGGGGGGAAAAAGGTGCGTCTTATACTCCGAAAAATACGGTATATATAAAGAATACCTTTCTCAAGAAATGGAGCCAAAGATTGTTTCTATTTAGAGGCTTAAGTTGTGGCAGGTTCGACACAAACCTTGAACAGGTTTAATTTTGCCCACCTCACCCTTAGGTTTTTAGGATTGAACGGTGCGTCAAAGATATTTTATGCCCTCAGTTATACCGGAAGAGAGTTTGGATATAACAATGAACCCTCGGTGCAGAATTTGAACCCGTTTCTCGTGGCATGTTTTTTTTTTTAAAAAAAAAATTTGCATTAACTTTCTCCAATGCAGTCTTATCCTCGCTGAAGTGTTACAACTTGTCTTTTTTTTCTCTTAAATTTCCAATGGAAGGTTTTGGGTTGGATATCAGTTCGTCATCACCAACCGAAACAATTCTCTCGAAGGCCACTGGGAAGTCGCTTATAAAGGCAAGTCTCGAAATCGGAATCTTTGGGCTTCTTAAACTAAAACCAGAACCTTTTTCATGCAGCTTGAATGCACTTTTATGTCTCCTCGTATATTGAATAGCTTCCTACTTCTGATACATAAAATATTAAATACCTTCATGCCAACTTCCAGAGGGACCGGAAGGCACACCCAGAATTTCCAGGAAACACCCCCCCCCCCCTTAGGGGAAGTGAGTTACAAAAATGTGTACGCTAAAGAAGTATGAATAAGAATATTTTGCCCACTAGGAGAAACGCCAGGCTTCCTAATTCAAAAACCAAATGCCAACTAGCTAATGTATCAATGAGTGGACTCCTTGGTGCTCTTTGAGCTTGGTTGCAGATGTTTCATTACCCAGCTAGATAGCATCTTCAATGCTGGGAGTCGGATGTGCGGAAGAGGAGGAGGAGGAGGACTTGGTCTTCATCCTTGGTGCTTTCTGACATTCATTGCTTTCTTGAAGACATTTCATGACCCAGCTAGGTAACATCATCCGTGCTGGAAGGGAGGAGGGTTTGCTCTCTGCTTATAACTCCCTTCTAATACTGATGATGCTCCCTAGTTGTGTTGTGATCCTGACTCCCAAGCCTGTCCTAACAGAGGAAGAGGACTCAGAAGGTGATGGGGAGGAACTGACAAGGCCTCCCTCTCCAGGACCCTCCTCTCTGGCAATGCCTCAGGTTCCATCCGAAGGCCAGGAGGAACAGCCTGGGATGTGCCAGGAGGAAGGCATATCGGAGCACCCATTGATAGGGAGCGAGGATGTTGAATCCTGGCTTGATCCCAGGCAGCGTCGGAGGGAGAAGCGTGCGCAGCAACGGAAGAGGCGTGGGAGGGCCAGAGATTGAGCTGAGTCACAGAGCCACACCCCACCAGGAATAAAAATGGGTGTGATTGTTCTTCAGGCTTTGTGACGGACAAAGTTAAACCCTGAAAGTCACATTGTGATCTCTGAAATTCGGCTTGGATATATTTTGGACTGGACATTGACTAAACTCTTGTCTCGTGGATAATTTGTTGCTCCTGGATCGGACTGAAGATAAGTCCTCTTCCGCTTTATGGGAGTGAAAACGGTCTTGGCAGGCATTCGGCAGTTTGTTGCCAAAACCTTGGTCTGCCAAGAATTCTAATCTGTTTACCTAATAAAATACTGGCAGGCAAGGTATTACGATTGCCTGTGTGAGGAAGGGGGACAGAACAAGTTGGGTCATGTCTGCAAGAAAACCACCCAGCTCAAAGAGCACCAAGGACCCCATAGCTGCCGCCTCCTCCCCCTCCCCTCCTCCTCCTCCTCCTTCCTCCCCTCCCACCTCCTCCAACTCCTCTCTCTCTCTAGCACTGATAATGTTACCTAGTTGGATCATGAAATGTCTCCAAGAAAACCACCCAGCTCAGAGAGCACCAAGGACCCCATAGCCGCCTCCTTCCTCCTTCTCTTCTTCCTCCTCTATCATCACCTCAAACCCCACTGATAATGTTACCTAGTTGGATCATGCAACGCCTGCAAGAAAACCACCAAGTTCAGAGAGCACCAAGGGACCCCTCATTTCAACCCTGAGCTACAAATACTCTCTTCTGTTTTGCATCAATAAGTGTCAAGCTCAATGAGCCAAAAACAACAATAGGAATTGCTTCTTTCTTTATTGTTCCTCGCCTGCAGACAGGAATCTTGCCCGATTAAAGCCCAAATCTGCCTAACTATCCCATGCAAAGTTAGGGAGAGATCCACCCTGGCTCTCTTCCTGTATACCAGAGATTCCAGGCTGCGTTGCTTCTTCGCTCCTTTCAAAAGACCCCCCCTCTTTTCCTGTGATTCTAAGCCCTCCTTCCACCACAATGAGGAAAGTGAGACGCCGAATCAAAGGCAGCGCGGATCGATCTGTTTAGCTTTTAAGTGTTTTTTTTTTCCAGCGCGCGGGTTGACGCGGACGGACGGCACCGCACAGCGTGACCCAATCCTCATCTTCCTCCGTTTTTGTCGTTTCAGGCTCGTCGGAAGTATTTCTGCCCCCGAATCCTACATTTAGCACATCCCTCTCTGAAAACGAAAACATCCTCTGCGCCCAATTTCAGTGCTCCCATTTTCCAATTCTCCGGCACCACGGTTTTCACAGCTGGTACGCCGAGAACTGCTACGAAAAATCGTCCTTTCTTTGCAAGAGAAGTAAGTTAGTTTCTCTCCCTCCCCCCTTTTGATAAACCCACTGGATCAAACACACCTGAAGAGAATGGGCCAAAATAGAGATGGCTTTTTTCCCCGCTCCCCTCTCCCCCTGTTTCAGGTCAGACTTGTGTGGATATCAAAGACAACATTGTCGACGAAGGCTACAATTTCACACCTAAAGGGGACGACCCTTGCTTAAGTTGCACATGTCACAACGGTGAGCCGGAGATGTGCGTGGCGGCGTTGTGCGAGCGTCCGCAGGGCTGTCAGCATTACCTGAAGGATCCCAAGGAATGCTGCAAGTTTACCTGTTCGGATCCTGGTAGGTCCAACTTCCCTCAAATCCAATCTTTATTGCAGTGTAGGAGGGGTAAAATGCAAAGCGTTACTGATTTTTAAAAAACTAAAATACCGTATTTTTCGGAGTATAAGACGCACCGGAGTATAAGACGCACCTACCTTTTTTGATGAGGAAAAGAAGAAAAAGAAATCTGTCTCTGCCTCTGAGCAATTTTGCCTGGTTGCAGCAAACAGCCTGCTTTACTTTCATTTTCGTTTTCGGCATAGCTTGATTAGCACAAGAAAAAAAAAAATCTGCTCCCAGCAATTTACCTCCTTGCAGCAAGTAGCAGAGGCCCACACAAAACAGCTGAGAGCAAATCAGCTGAGAGTCGGGAGGCTAATTAGATTGTGCTGAAGCTGAAAGGAGCTGTTTTTTCTTGCTGTTTGCTTGCAAGGAGGTAAACTGCTGGGAGGCAGAGGCCAAAGGGTGGGGGCCAGTGGATGGACGGGGCTACATTCGGTGTATAAGACGCACCTAAATTTTCATCCCCTTTTAGGGGGGGAAAAAGGTGCGTCTTATACTCCAGAAAATACGGTAAATAAGACATAAAACAAGTATATGTATATGTATATGTATATGTATATGTATATGTATATGTATATGTATATGTATATGTATATGTATATGTATATGTATTCCTTCCTTCCTTCCACCCACCCATGTGCACAGTGGTTAGAATGCAGTATTGCAAGCTAACTCTGCCCACTGCCAGAAGTTTGATGCTGACTGGCTCAAACTTAACTCAGCCTTCCATCCTTTCAAGGTCAGGTAAATGAGGACCCAGATTGCTGGTGCAATAGGCTGACCCTGTAAATCGCTCAGAGAGGACTGTAAAGCACTGTAGAGTGATATATAAATCTAAGTGCTTTTGCTATTGGTATCATAACCATCTTCGTAAAAACACACCTTCCCTCTCCCATTGGTTCACAAGGATGAAACCCGAGAGGTTTTAGTCCTCCCATCACAGGGGTGATGACCCCCGTTCTCTTTTCCCTCTTGCAGACGGCAACAGTCTGTTCGATTCCATGGCCAGCGGCATGCGTCTCATCGTCAGCTGCGTCTCTTCTTTCCTCATTTTGTCCCTCCTGCTCTTCATGGTCCACCGGCTGCGACAGAGACGCCGGGAGCGCATCGAGTCTCTGATCGGAGCCAACCGTAAGTTTGTGCGGGTTCACCTTTTCTGAAGGACGCACGGGAAAAAGTTTGGGCGACTAAACAATTTCGGACTTTCCATGACTTGCCTCGGAGGGTCTTTTCAAAAGTTGGGGATGAGGATGCTTGCAGCCGGAAATTCCCCTTTCCAGCAAGTGTTGCCGGACACGGGTCCCCAGTTCCCGGTCCATGGATTGGCACCGGTCTGCAGCATGCCAGAAACCGGGCCCCGTAAACAAGCAAAGTGTCAGCCATGAAGTCAATTTTCCCCTGGCACCTTCGGGGCTGACTCGGAGATGAGTCAAGCTGTGGGAACGGGAGAGGGGAGGTAGAGATAGCTGAGGATTGTAGCCAAAGTAAAATTCTTTCCTCTGAGAACCAAGGATTTTCCCATCAGGTGCAAGGAGGTGGGATGTGACAGTGGTCACCAACTGGTGGTCCACGGACCACTGATGGTTGGTGAGAAAATGTTACTTACATTTTTTTATATTGCACTAAATACTACCATGTTTCCCCGAAAATAAGACCCTGTCTTATATGTTTTTGAACCCCGAAATAAGCGCTTGGCCTTATTTTCGGGGATGTCTTATTATTTTGGGGCGCGTGGAGCATGACTTGCCATCTTACCTGAGAGGGTCTCCTCAGGGTGCCGTCGGTCAGGCAATGTCGACTGGCGACCCCCTCCCCCCCGGGGAAGAGCCTTCTCTGTGGGGACACCCGCCCTCTGGAATGAGCTACCCCCAAGGATACAACTGATCCCAGACCTCCGAACCTTTCGCCGGGCTCTGAAAACGTTTTGATTTCGGCAAGCCGGGCTGTCTTAGAATTTTTATTGGTGAATTTTATGGGTAAGGGGTTTTTAAATTGGGGAAAGCCATTGGATTTAATTTAAATAAATAAATAAATAAATAAATAAATAAATAAATAAATAAATAAATAAATAAATAATAATAAATAAAAAATAAAAAATAAAAAATAAATAAACAAACAAACAAACAAACAAACAAACAAACAAACAAACAATTAATTTCCAGCTCTGTCCGGACAATACGGTATAACTAAGTTTTAAACCTAAAGAGCGAAAGCTTCACAGTTCTACTCTGAACTGGATTCTCCTTTGCAGAAGGAACGAAACGATGAAATTGTAACGATGATGCCCACGTGTCTTTTTATGTCCCTGCATCCCTTTTTTTACAGTGCATCATTTTAACCTGGGCCGAAGGATGCCCGGTTTCGATTACGGTCCAGACGGCTTTGGAACGGGACTCACGCCGCTGCATCTTTCCGACGACGGGGAAGGCGGAGCCTTTCATTTCCACGACCCGCCTCCTCCCTACACAGCGTACAAATACCCAGACATCCAACATCCGGATGACCCTCCGCCGCCTTACGAAGCTTCCATCAACCCGGACAACATTCTTTGTTCTCATCCAGGTATCGTTACTTGCTCCGAAATCTCGCCCAAAACCATCTTGTTGACTTCTGGTTTCAGCGTTTCCCATTCAGTAAAGAATTACGTGAAGTCTTTGGTGCTGTCTGAGCTTGGTTGTTTTCTTGCAAATGCTTCCTTACCCAACTAGCTAACTTCCCTCTGTGCTAGAAGGGAGTGGGGTTGGCGGAGTGAAGGAAAAGGAAAGGGGAGGAGGAAGAGGAAAAGGAAGAGAATAGAATTGGACTCTGGGGTTCTCGGTGTAAGGAGTGAGGTTTGGTCTCCGATTATATTCTCGTGGCTTGTCTTGTCAATGTTGGTGAGATATATAAACAGAGACCAAACACAACTCCCATCTAGCACTGATGATGTTACCTAGTTGGGTAATAAAATGTCTTCAAGAAACAAGCTCAGAGACACCAAGAATCCCATAATCTTCCTCCTCCTCCTCCTCCCCTCCAGTACTCCCACCTAGCACTGATGTTACCTACTTGGGTCATGAAACATCTGCAAGACAGATGAAACATATGCAAGAAGTCAACCAAGGACCCCATAATCTTCCTCGTCCTCCTCCTCCCCTTATTCCCATCTAGCATAATTCAGCTGGGCATGGGGCGGGGGCAGGGATTTTTGCTAACGGTTCTCCGAACCACCCGCCAGATCTGAACTCTAACCCTAACTCTAATCCATCACTACCGGATCGGGTGATCCAGTCCGAACCGGGAGCATTTCACTCCTGCTACTACTCCCCCCCCCCCCAAAAAAAGTGGTGTTATTAGCCAGTTTTAGAAAATACACTTTCTCCAAAAGGTTCCCACAATTTTGGCCACTCCTGAATCTGGGGCTCACTCACACAGGATCCCAACCTGCAAAAAAGTAAGCAGTAATGGTCTGGAAGTAGCTAAGGACCTCCAGGAATGCATTGATTTGGGCCTTGACGCTGTCCTATATTTTCCCTTCCTTAGATGGGGTCCATTCTCAGACAGGCCCTAACGCTCCGCTGTCCTTAGGAAGTGCCGACACGTCTCCGCCTCTCCCCAACGACTCTCTTCCTCCTTCCGTGGGCCCGTCTCCGATGGACCTTGAAAACTCTGCTGACAGCAGCACCCTCCTTGTCCTACCAGACACTCCTTTAAGTGAAAATACTCTCTCAGAGAGCCTGGCTGGCAACCACCACAGCCACTGTTCTCTAAATACCATTGTATAAAAAAAAAAGGAAACACAATCAAAACGAGAGACATGCCCCCCCTACCCCCCATTAACTGCCAGTCAGCAATAAATGTTGGGCAGCTGCTTGGCCGGCCCGATGTACGATGGGGGAAATGCTGAATCCATGGACTGAAGTTCGGAAATAAAGAAAAACTCCCGTGTCTGGCCTTTTTCAGATTCTCCTTTTGAGTTTAGACTTGGCCTGGGCAGTCATGTCCCATTCTTAACCTGACCCTCTTCAGAAGAAAAACCAAGTTGTTAAAGACACTTTGTTTGTTTTTCTACCGGCAAATGGAAAAAAAGAGCAGAAGATGTCCAGTTTTTAATTTCTTTCTTTCTTTCTTTCTTTTTTTAAAGCGGAGGAAAATTATGGATAGATTTTTTTTGGGGTGAGGGAGGAAGCGGATCGTAAAATCATGGAGATGAAACATCAGGCGGTGTAGAAACTTCTGGAATGCCAGGGCGTTTAGGGATCTTCCAGGAACAGAGTGCGGTTGTTGGTTCTCCTGCTTTATCAGTCTTTGGTTAATCTTCAAGTCCAGAAGACTCGATGTTGGGTTGTTGGGTATTTCTGAACGGCGCGCAGGACCATCATGGTTTGAAATACGAACCCAAGGAAAAAGGCAATGGGTTCCATAAAGTCATCATCTTCACATGGCTTCCAGTCTTGATTGCAAAGAAGAACTACACGAGTTGGCCAAACACTTGTTCGCGTCCTGGAAGGAAGCATGTAAGGTTCAAATCTCGATCCGGTCGCTTCGCCGTAACCTGTTTTAATACTCGACTGGACCATTTCAACTCAGTGACTTGTATATGGCATTCCCCTCCTGACTTTTTCTCTTGTTATGAATTTGGGGTATTGAGTTTTTTTGGGGGGACTGAGTTGGTGTGGGGATAATAGAATTTCCAAGTGGGGAAAAACAAAATTGTGATTGGACCAATCAGTCCGCCTTTAATTTTTCTCTTTTATCTCTGTTCGTTTTGCTTTTCGTTCTCAATAGTTTAAGATTCCGAGCTTTCTTTATCCTTGCAGGATTCATTCGAACGCCTTATAACAGGAGACAAGCAAGGGAAATAATTTGGGGTTAGGAGGAAAAAAAAAATCGTACAGATCGTAAAAAATCGGTGACGTCACAAACCTAACCTCTTGATGTATTTGGAGTTTGGAATTTAGACCTGTTTGGAGATGGGTGATCAGTAGTAGTCCAGCTTGAATCTCTTCAGAAGGACATCTGGAAGGTACAGGGATCTCTTCCCCTAGTGCTTCCTCTCACCCTTCCCACTGAGAGATCTTGGCGAGAACTTGTAAAATGTTGAGTTGATTGCAATTTATAGCCAAGCCGATCTCGATCCATCGCTGCCCTCTTGCCTCCTGAGTAAGCATGCCCAGGTTTAATTAAGAGAAACTTCATACTTCCAGTCCTTCATTTGTGTGTTCCTGTTGCCTTATGAAAGGCAGGAGGCCTAGAAGGACAGGAGAAACACAATCCATGGTTCAGTACTTCAATGTAACAGGGTGCCTTCTCATTTCAACCCCCTTTTTTTTTCTTTCTCATTCTTCTTCTGCATTTCTTATCTACCCCCAGTGTAATATTGATGGTAGGTTAGGTTTTGGGCCGTTCTAGGAAAGAGAGTTCTAGCTCGGCCAATAACACTCCAGGGTTGTCCTTGCAGAAGACCGCAGATTTAATCTTCCACATGTCCAGGGATCGCTTGGGAAGACTCCAGCCTGAAAGGTGGGTCTCCCATCGGTGTAGACTTCAGAGACCCTGAAGCGGCTCAGCAGAAAAGAAACCCAAGTTGTACTTAACGTCGATTGGTGATAACCTGCTTGCAAGCAATCACGGATCCATTCGTGTCTCATTTTACGGTACCACAATCGCGCCGCCAGGCTGTTGCATCTAGACAATGCTTTCCCCTTGGAAGCCGAGGTAGAAATCCACAATTCTGCTTCAGTGACCTCTTAGATCTTGCCCCACGAAATTCGGAAATCTGGTTTCAAAAAAAAAAGGGCCTTCTCACCAACCTCGGAGGCATGAAGCAACGCCTTGAGAGACAAACAACGATTTTGCCTAGAGGGAGACAGACAGAAACTTTGATCTCTCTTTGGAGGAGTGTGGAAATGGCCACGGGACACTGGAGGAAAAGCAATCATGTGGATTTTCCCACTCATTACCGTATTTTTCAGAGTATAAGATGCAACCTTTCCCCCCCCCTAAAAGGGGGTGAAAATTTAGGTGTGTCTTATACAACCGAATGTAGCCCCGCCCACCCACTGGCCCCCACCCTTTGGCCTCTGCCTCCCAGCAGTTTACCTCCTTGCAAGCAAACAGCAAGAAAAAACAGCTCCTTTCAGCTTCAGCACAGCCTAGTTAGCAGAGGTTGATTGGATCAGCCTCCCGACTCTCAGCTGATTTGCTTTCTGCTGTTTTGCGCAGGCCTCTGCTGCTTGCTGCAAGGAGATAAATTGCTGGAGCAGATTTTTTTCCCCCCTTGTGCTAATCAAGCTATGCTGAAAACGAAAATGAAAGTAAAGCAGGCTGTTTGCTGCAAAGAGGCAAAATTGCTGGGAGGCAGAGGCAGATGTCTTTTTCTTCTTTTCCTCACCAAAAAAGGTAGGTGCGTCTTATACTCCGGTGCGTCTTATACTCCGAAAAGTACGGTACTTTCTTTCCTTCCTCCTGGCTGTCTCAGCCTGGTAACCAAGCAGCGTTCCCTCTCTCCTTCCCAAAGTCTGAGGTCAGAATTGGGGATCCAGGGCAGGTACTGAACGTTTCTGAAGTATGGGAAAAATAATAATAATAATAATAAAAAAAGAAATAAAAAGCGGGTTATGTGCGTTTTTAGCACACTCATCAGTTTTATACATTGTAGGTACGGACTTCTTCCTTTGGTTTTATATATGTAAGTGTGAATGGGCTTGGGTGATTGAGTGTTTACGACGAATGTTTTTCAACCTCGGCAACCGGGAGAGGACTGACTCCCAGAATTCCCCAGGCTGGGGAATTCTGGGAGTTGAAGTCCTCCCCCTCTTAAAAGTTGCCAAGATGGAGAAACGCTGGTTTTATGATCTTGAGCAAAGTATAACAGCAACACGGGATTGGAAGCTGATGGCCAAGCTTCCCGTCCATGTAAAGAGAGACGAATTTAGAAGGAGAAATACAGAACTAGGGGTACTGTTACATTTTGAAATTTTATTTTTATTTTTATTTCAAATTTATATACCGCGCCTTCTCCCGAGGGACTCAGGGCGGTGTACAGCCAGATAAAAACGTACAATACAAACATTAAAAACAATTAAAAGAATATATATTAATTTGGCCCCAGTTTAAAATGACAAACCAATTAAAAATATTTAAAAATATGTTAAGCCAGCCTGCCTTGCTGAAAAAAGAAAGTTTTAAGGGCACGGCGGAAGGCACCGAGGTCTTGGATTCTCCTTATCTTGGGAAAGGCAAACCTTTCCCGAAAATAAGACCCAACCGGAAAATAAGTCCTAACATGATTTTTCAGGATGCTCGTAATATAAGCCCTACCCCCCAAAATAAGCCCCAGTTAAGGATGCATTTAGTACCGTTATTTCCCCCAAAATAAGACCTAGCCTTGTCAGTTCCTCACCACTTCAGTGTGAGCGTCGACAGCTCCTTTAAGGTTGCCACGTGGGAATAAAACTTTTTAAATGCTTACTGCACCCTCCCACGGGAAGTATTGGGGTATGGTTCACACCACTCTCGGTCCATTGGCTGAAGCTCACTCGTGGGCCATAGCTTGCCATTTCTTACCCTAAAGCAAATTTTAAAAGCTCCTTTTCCATCTCAATAAACTCCATTTGACAAAATGCCCTTTGGTATTTGATGTCAGCTTCCTAGAGGAGACGTTTCTCGCTGGGTGTGATTTTGAGTTTCATACTTTGTGCTGTTTTTAAGTGAGGGCATGTAGCAGTTTATAGAAGTCAAGACTCCCCACTCAGTAAAACCTGGTTATATGGCCTGAACGCATTTTTTTGAAAAGCATTGTTGCCTAGAATCCAAGTCTTTGTTTGTTTGCACCCTCAAATGGGTCAGATGTCCTAATTACAGTATGGAACTTGGAGACCTGTGGTTAAAAGTCCACCATTCATTTCAACCAGGCTGGTAATGGGGAGAAAGAAGTAGGATGGATTGTCCAACTTCTAAATCTCAAGAGAAATGGACTAAATTTTATTTCAACCAGGCTGGTACAGCTGTAGAAGAAGGTGGATGGATTGTCCCAACTGCTAAGTATCAGGAGAAGTGAACTAAATTTCATTTCAACCAGGCTGGTACAGGTGGAGAAGAAGGTGGATGGATTGTCCAACTTCTAAGTATCAGGAGAAGTGGGCTAAATTTCATTTTAGCCAGGCTGGTACAGCTGTAGAAGAAGGTGGATGGATTGTCCCAACTGCTAAGTATCAGAAGAAGTGGACTAAATTTCATTTCAACCAGGCTGGTACAGCTGTAGAAGAAGGTGGATGGATTGTCCAACTTCTAAGTATCAGGAGAAGTGGGCTAAATTTCATTTTAGCCAGGCTGGAACAGCTGTAGAAGAAGGTGGATGGATTGTCCCAACTTCTAAGTATCAGAAGAAGTGGACTAAATTTCATTTCAACCAGGCTGGAATAGCTGTAGAAGAAGGTGGATGGATTGTCCAACTTCTAAGTATCAGGAGAAGTGGACTAAATTTCATTTTAAGCAGGCTGGAACAGCTGTAGAAGAAGGTGGATGGATTGTCCAACTTCCAAGCTTTAGTGGAAGTGAACTAAATCGGTACTATTTGGTGAGAAACCAGTTTGCCCATTCAATCCTTCCACCTTTCATTATTTTTATTCCTCCCCCCTCCCCAAAAAATCAAATAGCTTATTGAAACCAAAAATCCCTTCTTGCTTCAAGGCTTTAGCAGGAAAGATAGAATTGGGAAAACCTGAAGTCAACCATTGGGGGGTCAAACAAACACGAAGTTCTACAAATTTGGAACTCCAGGCCCATTCGGGTGTCTCTTTTCTAGCTACATCATGCAAAGGGGAATGCCCCAACTTTCTGTACGCTTGAGAAAGGACGATAGGTGTGCATGTGTGAGCCAGTGTGCCAATCAAGTGAATCACTGCTTTTAAATTTTCTTTGGAAAAACATTTTCGGCTGAATTTGCCAGTCTCGTGGTGTCAGTTTGTGGCTGAATTGAACCGTGGCATGTGTGTGTACAAAAAAATAAAAAATAAAAGAGGGGGGAAAAAAATTAAGATTTTTATATTTCATGGAACGGTATGCAGAAATGAAATTTGATACTGTAATAAGTTGGTCCCTGTGACATTTTTATGTTCTAATATTTTGATTTTTTTTTTTTTAAAAAAAAGGTTTTTATTTCAGGGGAAAGGGTGGAGAAGGGTAGGGGTTTTTTTTGGGACACTAATCTTTATTTTTTTTTTTTCCAAGATGCTGTGAGAGACATTCCATCTAGATGCCAAATAAATTGTGTTTTGTTGAGAGAAATCAATCTTCAACTTTTGTGTGTGTTTATTCTAAGGCAGGGGGCAGCATCCTTAAACACTCAAAGAAGCCCCCCATTCAATTCTGGAGCCAACCGGAAGTCCAATTCCCTCCGCCATAGAGGCAACTCCTAGTGGGGCGTCCTTTTTCCTCCGAAGACCGGAAGTCCAGTTCCCCTACCATAGAGTCTCCTCCTAGCGCGGCGTCTTTTTTCCCTTACCTCTCCTAACCGAAAGCCCTATCAATTGTGGAGCTGACCAGTGACAGGGAGCCTCAGCAGAGGGATGAAAGAGCCACATGCGGCTCCAGAGCCGCAGGTTGCTGACCCCTGTTCTAAGGGAAGGAAGGTGAACACTCACCAATTCTAATGGCTCTCAAAAGGAGGTGCTCAGATTTTTATTATTAAAAGATTATTTTAACATGTCAAAATTGCAGATGTCTTTTCCAGCAGCCTTGATTTCTGGGCAAGAAATCTGATCTGCTATCAAGCAATTACCTAGTTACCTCTTAATCGGAGCTGGACACAATTTTAATTGGAAGTAGAATTTTTCTACCTTGGAGAGCTCCTGCAGTACCCTTGTTGTAACTGCAGAGGGCAGTGGTTTCAAACATATTCTTAAACTACCAAGTTCTGTAAGATTTCAAAAGCAATACCTTGAAAAGAAGAAACATGGAAATGACAAAGAAACATGGCAGATTTTTGGCCCGTTAGAGATGGGAAGAAAATTAAGGGACGTGAAGGAATTTGGAATTCGACTTGAAGAATGAAACGGAGAAAGGAGCGAACAGGAGGGGTTTGAAGAGAAGAGATTACATGTTGGTTGACAAGGGTGAGAAAGAACCTCAAACAATCCTTCCCTTGATTTTGTTTAGTATGAATTCGGATAGAAAGAAATTTGGGACGGTTTCAATATTCTTGTAATATATCGACCACAATAAATTAGGATTCCTCCCCTCCGACCCCCTTTCTCTACCCCATCAGCTGAAGGTACAGTCTGAACCATGTTTATTCATTTGTATTCCATCTTGATTGTTTTTTACAAATAAGGTGGCAAATATATCCAACGCACCTTCGTCCTACTTTCCCACCCACAACAACTATCCTTTGAGGTGGTCTGGAGTAGGGGAGTGACTGGTCTTAAGTCACCTATCTGGCTTTCGTGCCTAAGGCTGGACTAGAACTCATCGTCTCCTGGTCACTGGCCCAAAGTCACCCATCTGGCTTTCATGGCTAAGGTTGGACTAGAACTCATTGTCTCCTGGTCACTGGTCTAAAGTCACCCAGCTGGCTTCCATGACTAGAACTCACCTGGTGATTGGCCCAAAGTCACCCAGCTGGCTTCCATGCTTAAGGTTGGACTAGAACTCACCGTCTCCTGGTCACTGGCCCAAAGTCACCCAGATGGCTTTCATGCTTAAGGCTGGACTAGAAATCACAGTCGCCTGGCTTCTAGTCTGGTTTCTTAACTGCTAGATGTCACTAGATGGTTTTCCCATCTAATTGAATGGAAAACATTGAGGAAAAAAATACAGAATTGGTTAATCCAGCACGGGCAGCGTTAACAATGGAGATACGTGGCCCTGGGAGTAAATTTCAATCTTCGCCCAAAACAATGGCTTCAAACAAATTGAGCTTCGCTGATATCATTCTGCTTATTTGGAAGGATCCAACGATGTTCTCACATCCAACTGACACAGCCCTGAATTATTGGATTTGAAGCTAAGTAAGTTGGCTGTTTTGGGCTGACGACTAACACAGCTGGTGTTTTGTCTGCCGCTCAAAATATACATTGTGAGCCTGTAGTACAGTGGACTAAAGCACTGTTATTAACAACTGCTGCTTGCAATTACTGCAAGTTCAAATCTCACCAGGCTCAAGGTTGACTCAGCCTTCCATCCTTTCAAAGGTAGGTGAAATGAGGACCCAGATTGTGGGGGCAATAAGCTGACTTTGTATAAATATACAAAAGGATGAAGGCTATTGCTGAGCACATTGTAAGCCGCCCTGAGTCTCCGGAGAAGGGCGGCATATAAATTAAAGCAAAAAAAATAAAAAAATAAAAATCACTACAAAGCAGGCCAGTGTTTTTTTTTTTCCCCTTCAAACTTGGCCACTTTTAAGATGTGTGGAATTCAGCTCTCAGAATTCCCCAGCCTGCATGTTGGGAGTTGAAGTCCATGCATCCTGAAGTTGCCAATGTGGAAAAAACCTGGTGTGGACAAATGATTCTGGGAAGCACAAGCAAGCATCAAGACAATCTTCTTCCTCCTCCTCCTCCTATTATTTCTTCTTCTTCTTCTTCTTCTTCTTCTTCTTCTTCTTCTTCTTCTTCTTCTTCTTCTTCTTCTTCTTCTTCTTCTTCTTCTTCTTCTTCTTCTTCTTCTTCTTCTTCTTCTTCTTCTTCTTCTTCTTCTTCTTCTTCTTCTTCTTCTTCTTCTTCTTCTTCTTCTCCTTCTCCTCCTCCTCCTCCTCCTCCTCCTCCTCCTCCTCCTCCTCCTCCTTCTCCTTCTCCTTCTCCTTCTTCTTAATACGTAAGATCTCCGACCTCCGGGTGTTTCGCTGCGCACTGAAGACCCTGTTGTTCCGCCAGGCCGGACTATCAACATAATAGTTTTAAATTGGGGTATTTAAATTTTGGGGGGTTTTAAATTTGAGCCAATTTATTTAATTATTTTAAATTTTAAATTGCTGTTTTGTCTGTGTTTTTAAATAGGCTGTACACCGCCCTGAGTCCTTCGGGAGAAGGGCGGTATAGAAATAAAATTATTATTATTATTATTATTATTATTATTATTATTATTATTATTATTATTATTATTATTATTATTATTACTACTACTACTACTACTACTACTACTACTACTACTACTACTACTACTTCTTTTTCTTTTCCTCCTCCTCCTCCTCCTCCTCCTCCTCCTCCTCCTCCTCCTCCTCCTCCTCCTCCTCCTCCTCCTCCTCCTCCTCCTCCTCCTTCCATATCAGTTGGCAATCCTATTTTTGCCAACAGCCGTATGAAAAAATGCTGCAGAATTTTCTCCAAACCACTCCCTTAGGTTTTTGAATCCACGATCTTCTGCCTGGACCTCGTTTGCCTTCCATCTTTCTCTGGAGGAATAAGTGAAGGATGCCATATTTTTCTGGGTGTCGGGCACCCGTTACACGTCCAAAAAACTTTCATCTACATGACCAGATTGATGATTGATGGGTTAGGGCTGGTTCTGGAATTCTGGAAGTTGAAGTCCAGAAGTCATAAAGGGAGCATAGTTCCCCATCTCTGCTTAATTAGGGTACTAAAAAGGGTTAAAGAAGAAGGAGAAGAATTAAGATGGTAGATCATGGTTAAGATAGTTCATGATAGTCATAATTTTAAATTTAGATTTTTTTTTCAGTAGCTTTTTATAATTTCATGGCATTGAAAAATGCGAAGACATTTCTATAAAGTCAAATATTCATGTAACTTTGGTATTTGTGGGATGCCTGTAAAAATACACATGTAATCTTTAGGAGAAACACCCCATGTTTTAAACATCCATATTTAGTAATTTCTACCCAGAATAATATTGGTCATTTAACAGAGTCACTTCAACAGGGAGATGGACAGCCTAATATGTACAATAAAGAAAGAAAAATTAAAATTGTACAGTTGAATGTCATCTACCTGAAACCAGGAGAAATGTAAAAGATTTGCACTTGTAAAAAAAAAAATATTTTTTTTAATGATTAATGTTCAACATTACATTATTTGCAGTTTGCCCTTTGCTTCAGAAGCATTCTTGCTGAAGGCATCACAACAAACATAAATTTAAATAAATATTCCCTGAAAGCTGTCCCTTTTATGTTCTAAAAATCAATGTTTTTCGCTCTCTTGGCAACTAAAATCTGGAATTTGTGGATCTTGGCTCGCTTGCTTAAGAGCCCACGTTCGAGGCAGCTGGCTGGTCCCCTAAAGCTTTTGAGATGAGATGGCTTTGATGGAGAATCACAAGAAGTTACCACCATCCTTTCTCTGGGATTAGTGAAGAAAACAGACCCCAAATCAGAAAAGTCCCCGTTACTGGGCTGAAGAGAAGACAGAAGATGGATTTCGGTTTGTTCGTGCATAGAGTTTTTCTCTTTCCTCATCCAGTTGGTTCTATTTTCTACATCTCCTGCTTCATTAGATGTTTGGAGATGTCTTCCAGCTCTTTCTGAAGAATTTATTCACTACTTCTGAATCCTAGAATAGGGACACTTCTCTGGGGAGAGGGCTAAAGTCACTACGTTCTTTCCAGAGTCTCTTATTTCATCCATTGCTGTTCTGGACCTCTCCTCTCTCCAAAAACAGAAGGGATGTCCTCGGGTGGGCTTCAAAAATTTTAGCAAGGGGTTCTCTGCCTGGTTACTGGGTGGGTGTGGCCATGGTGGGCGTGGCCTAGTCGGCCTCCTGCACCATGGTGGAGGGGGCCCTTTTTGTCCTCCCTGGGTTCCAGAGGCTTTCCTTCAGCCTCCAGTAGGGTGAAAACGGCCTCCCCAGGCTCCGGAGGCCCTCCGGAGGCCAGAAATGGGCCCTGAACTTCCGGTAGGCCCATTTTTCACTCTCCCCAAGCCTCTGTGTGTGTCCTGCACTTACCTGTATCCAAAACGGGCTGTGTGGGGACTCCTGGGAGGGGTGGGGCCAGGGTGGGAGGGGCCAGCCAGGAGTGGGATTTGGGGGGTTCTCCGAATTGCACAGAATCTTAGCTAGAGGTTCTCCCGAACCCCTGCGAACCCCCAGCAGCCCAACCCTTGGATATCCTTTTTTCCTAAGGTTTCTACTATAATCTCCCTGAAGGTCTTCAAAAATCTGAAATACCTCGTCCCACTCCCTCCCCGCCCCCCCTTCCCTCCTTTGCATATCAGAGCTTTACAGATTTGGCTGCGTCTCTCACCATCTGTTCCAAGTCAAGTTGGCTAACGTTACGCTCGATCCGAGCAGGGGAATGTTCAGAGATATTCCCATCATGCATTTGGCTTTTCATCTTCCGGCGTATGCCCTTTCTTGCCAACATTATTTGGCCCCTGTTCTGACAATCCTCTGCTTGTCTTTTTTTTTTTATATATATAAATTTCTTTTTCAAATATTTAGCACGAGCAGGTAATTTTCTCCCAACTTTAGGGGAATTGAAGACATGCAGGTGTCTTTTAAAAAAATTGCAATTTTATATCACTATTGTTGTTAGTTGTGAAGTCGTGTCCGACCCATCGCAACCCCCATGGACAATGTTCCTCCAGGCCTTCCTGTCCTCTACCATCCTCTGGAGTCCATTTAAGCTCATGCCAATTGCTTCAGTGACTCCATCCATCCATCCATCCATCCAGACATCCATCCATCCAGACATCCATCCAGTTCTCTGTCATCCCCTTCTTCTTTTGCCCTCAATCGTTCCCAGCATTAGGCTCTTCTCCAGAGAGTCCTTCCTTCAGGGAAATCAGGGGCTGCCACAAAGAAGAAGGGAGGTCAACTTATTCCCCAAAGCACCTGTGGGCAGGACAAGAAGCAACGGGTGGAAACTCATCAAGGAGAGAAGCAACCTAGAACTAAGGAGAAACTTCCTGACAGAACAATTCATCAGCGGAACAACTTGCCTCCAGAAGTTGTGAATGCTCCAACACTGGAAGTTTTTTAAGAAGAGGTTGGACAACCATTTGTCTGAAGTGGTGTAGGGTTTTCTGCCTGTGCAGGGGGTTGGACTAGAAGACCTCCAAGCTCCCTTCCAACTCTGTTATTCGGTTCTTTTCTGATCAGTAATTTTTGTTAGATGAAATCATGAAAGAATTCTGATGACTGTTGGGGTTTCAACCACAAACCCTAATCCAGATTCAAACTCTTTTTTTTGCTTCTCTGGTTTGTCCTACAGAAGAGGCTGGTTATCCTCTTCGTTTGAGAAGGAGGCTTTCCTTCCATCTGTTCCTCTTTTTTTTTTTTTTTTGGCAGTTGTGTCATTTTGTTGTTATCTGTGTGAAGCCCACCTCCTACCATCAGGTGTGCGTGTTCTTGTTTCGCCCAAGGAGCAATTCCCCCACACCGTCAGCTGACAAAGACAGATTCCTTTCCCCCTGCCTTCGACTGCTTTCTTTCAACCCACATCTGTTGCGTTTGGCAGCAAAACTGTGGAATCTCTACTGCCTGCTGTTAAGCCAACTGCTCGATTTAGCTCATTTTGGGATTTGGAAGCCCTTTCTGAATCGACTTGTGCCATTTTCAACCGAGGTCAACTGGGAGAAGAACTGCGGTGAAGATCAGGGGTGGGCTTCCAAAATTTGAGCAAGGAGTTCTCTGCCCGGTTGCTGGGTGGAGGTGGCCATGGGGTGTGTGGCTTAGCTGGACTCCTGCACCACAGGGAGCCGCAGCAGAGGGATGAAAGAGCCACATGCGGCTCCAGAGCCGCAAGTTGCTGACCCCTGGACTAAAAGGTCTGTGTTCTGTCCCCCCACCTCACATAGGCAGGCACACGAGCAAAAGATGTCCATTATTCTACAAAGCACCAGAGGGCAGGACCTCAAAACAACGTTATAGGGCACTGCACACCAGAACAACTAGACACAAGAACAGTTTATTCCTGAATGCCATCACCATGCTAAACAAATAATTCCCTCAACACTGTCAAACTATTCACTAAGTCTGCATTACTATTACTATTAGTCTTCTCCGCGTTCCTATCACCCATCTCCTCCCACTTAGGACTCTATGACTGTAACCTTGTTACTGGTATCCTTATGATTTATACTGACTGTTTCCTAATATGATTTGACTGCTTATTTGTAGTATGACTATCATTAACTGTTGTACCTTATGATTCTTGACGAATGTATCTTTTATGTACACTGAGAGCGTATGCACCAAGAGAAATTCCTTGTGTGTCCAATCACACTTGGTCAATAAAGAATTCTCTTCTCTTCTCTTCTCTTCTCTTCTCTTCTCTTCTCTTCTCTTCTCTTCTCTTCTCTTCTCTTCTCTTCTCTTCTCTTCTCTTCTCTTCTCTCCTATTCTATTCTATTCTATTCTATTCTATTCTATTCTATTCTATTCTATTCTATTCTATTCTATTCTATTCTATTCTATTCTATTCTATTCTATTCTATTCTATTCTATTCTATCTGGCTTTGTGGGGTCCTGGATGCTCTCGGAGCTTGCTTGCAGACAGAGTTAGCTTGAACTGAAGACGTTGCCTAGTTGGGTAATGAAATGTCTGCAAGCAAACAACCAAACTATATATATATATATACCTGACTAGGTGGCTCAATGGCTAAGACACTGAGCTTGTCGATCAGAAAGTTCAGCAATTTGGCGGTTCGACTCCCTAGTACAGGTCTCCTGCGTGAGCAGGGGGTTGGACTAGATGACCTCTAAGGTCCCTTCCAACTCTGTTACTGTTAAGCTCAAAGAGCATCCAGGACCCCACAAAGCCAGATACATTAGACTAGATTAGACTAGACTAGACTAGAGTAGAGTAGAGTAGAATAGAAGAGAATAGAAGAGAATTGAAGAGAAGAGAAAAGAGAAGAGAAGAGGAGAAAAGAAAAGAAAAGAAAAAAGAAAAGAAAAGAAAAGAAAAAAGAAAAGAAAGGAAAAGAAGAGAAGAGAAATAAGGAATAGAATAGAACAGAACAGAACAGAACAGAATAGAATAGAATAGAATAGGGAATATAGAGTAGAGTAGAGTAGAGTAGAGTAGAGTAGAGTAGAGTAGAGTAGAGTAGAGTAGAGTAGAGTAGAGTAGAATCGAAGAGAAGAGAAGAGAAGAGAAGAGAAGAGAAGAAGAGAATTCTTTATTGGCCAAGTGTGATTGGACACACAAGGAATTTCTCTTGGTGCATACGCTCTCAGTGTACATAAAAGAAAAGAAATCCAGATAGTTTAAGTCTTGGTTAGAACTTTTGTTGAGGCTCATCAATTTCGCTTTTTAAAAGTCTTCTGGAGTTGGAGAGATCACTGCCCAATTTCTGCTTCCAAAGAATTCTTGCTTGGGCCACCGGTCTTCTACTGCCTGGACTCCTGGTTTCCTACAGGGGTCAACTTGTACCAAGAGAAGTACCAAGGACTCCACAATTCAACCCTGAGCTACATAAAAAAAAATATGGAGTAGCTTTATAGTACCGCTGTGTATATTTGTAAGGGAAGAAAGTGCAGAGTCCTTGGTGCTCTCTAAGCTGAGTTGTTTGTTTGCCGATGTTTTATTACCCAACTAGGTAACATCTCGCTGAGCTACATACAGTTATATTCTCTTCTATAGCCATCTGGCTTTGCTCACAGCTGTCCAGGGCACTAGTGAAGTTGGGGTGAGAAATACTCGCCCTCTAAAGAAGCCTTTGTCTGATTTTCAGGGCAGCTGCGAAAATCTCCGATCACCATGGCTGTTGAACACAAAAGAGTTTTTCTGGGGAAAAAACCCAGGGAGACAAGAGACTAGAAGAAACCAAACTTCCTCTATTTTTCAGATCATTGGTACCTTCCAGATGTAATGAAAATACAATTCCCAGCTTCAAAAAGTCAACCTCCAGGCTCCTCGAGTTAATGAAAATAACAAAGTTGGAAGGGACCTAGGAGGTCTTCTAGTCCAACCCCCTGCTTAGGCAGGAAACCCTACGCCACTTCAGACCAATGGTTATCTAACATCTTCTTAAAAACTTCCAATGTTGGAGCATTCACAACTTCTGGAGGCAAGTTGTTCCACTGGTTAATTGTTCTCTCCTTGATTAGTTTCCACCCATTGCTTCTTGTCCTGCAGTATCCTTCTCCTGGAGTGGGGAGGGAATGGAGATTTTGCAACATCCTTCCCCCAGGAGTGGGGAGGGAATGGAGATTTTGCAACATCCTTCCCCCAGGAGTGGGGAGGGAATGGAGATTTTGCAACATCCTTCCCCCAGGAGTGGGGCTTTTGCAGTATCCTTCTCCTGGAGTAGGGAGGGAATGGAGATTTTGCAATATCCTTCCCCTAGAGTGGGGAGGGAATGGGGATTTTGCAGTATCCTTCCCCTAGAGTGGGGAGGGAATGGGGATTTTGCAGTATCCTTCCCCTGCCACGCCCACCAAGCCACACCATGCCCACCAAGCCACAGCCACAGAACCAGTTGTAAAAAAATTTGAATTTCATCACTGCATCCAATATAGTTGTAGAATTTTGACCAAACGTTCTAAATAAAGAAAGAAATGAGAAATAGAAAGAAAAGAAATGAGATCGATGAGAAAGAAGCAATATCTCGGGGAAGATCAAAAGCCTGGACCGAAAAATGGTTGACTTTTCAGGAGTAGACCACCTCTTCTCGGCCGAGGGGGTATACTTGTATTATTCCCACCCTTCCTTCCAAGATCCTAGTCGACTGCTGTGTGAGAAAAGAGTTGGTACTAAAGGAATACTAACACACGCAGCATGAAAAGTCCCTTCAGGGTAAACGAAACGATCCAAAATCAACTCAAGGACAATTAAAAAAAATAAAAAATATTGGAAAAACCCAGGGAGATCAAATGTGGCAGGAGGAAAATCCCAGGGGATCCAAGCACCGAAGCGACTTCAAAGTACAGAACGAGACTGTGTCTTGTTCAAAGGCAAGTTCTTAAAAGCCCGCCTCCCACCATTTCAGCGCAAACGAGTGAGAAATGAAGAAAAAGCCAAAATCCATGATATTATTTATCTGTATCCCGCCTTTTCTGTTTCTATACATAGCTCGACGTGGCAGATATATCCTCCTACTTTCCCCACAACAACAACCCTGTGAGTGGCGGGAGGGGGGGGGTTGGGCTGAGAGAGAGGGACTGGCCCAAAGTCACCCAACTGGCTTTCATGCCTAAGGCGGGACTAGAACTCACCGTCTCCTGGTGATTGGTCCAAAGTCACCCAGCTGGCTTTCATCTCTAAGGCGGGACTAGAACTCACCGTCTCCCGGTGATTGGCCCAAAGTCACCCAGATGGCTTTCAGGCCTTAGGCAGGACTAGAACTCACCGTCTCCTGGTGATTGGCCCAAAGTCACCCAACTGGCTTTCATGCCTAAGGTAGGACTAGAACTCACCATCTCCTGGTGATTGGCTCAAAGTCACCCAACTGGCTTTCATGCCTTAGGCAGGACTAGAACTCACCGTCTCCTGGTGATTGGCCCAAAGTCACCCAACTGGCTTTCATCTCTAAGGCAGGACTAGAACTCACCGTCTCCTGGTGATTGGCCCAAAGTCACCCAGCCAGCTTTATATACCTAAGACGGCACTAGAATTCACCGTCTCCTGGTTTCTAGCCTGGTGCCTTCCCCTCTAGACCAAACTGCCTCTTTATATAGACAGCAAAAAGGTGACATTCTTTTCATTCATTCTTGCATTCTGCAAGAGACCGTGAGTTCTAGTCCTCCCTTAGGCATGAAAGACGGCTGGGTACGTGTAGGCCAATCACCAGGAGACAGTGAATTCTAGCCCCGTCTTAGCCATGAAAACAAGCTGGGTGCCTTTGGGCCAGGAGATGGTGAGTTCGAATCCCACCTTAGCCATGAAAGCCAACTGGGTGTCTTTGGGCCGCTCTCTCTCTCTCTCTCCCCTCCCCCATCTCTCCCTCCCTCCTCCTTCCTCCTTCCTCTCTTCTCCCTCCCTCTCTCTCCCTCCCCCCTCTCCTCCCTCCCTCTCCCTCTCTCCCTCTCTCTCCCTCCCTCTCTCTGCCTCTCTCTCTTGCTCCCTTCCCCTCCCCCTCTCTTGCTCCTTCCCTCCCTCCCTCCCTCCCTCTCCTTCTCCCTCTCCCTCCCTCCCTTTCTCTCTCCTTCCCTCCCTTCCCTCTCAGCCCACCCTACCTCTCAGGGTTGTCGTTTGTGGGGAAAAGAAAAGATGGAGGAAGTTGTGCTGAATATGTTCGCCTCCTCGAGTGATGTATATATATAAAAAAATAATAATACAGGCAGGATATAAATAAATAATGAGTAATAAATTTTTTTAAAAAATATTCTTGTACATTTTTAAGGCTGCTGGTGTGTGTGTGGGGGGGATAAAGCAGAAGATTCGTGCCAAACCTTCCTCGTTTTCCTCACCGCCTTCCCTTCCCACCTCCGTGCAATCTTGGCTAGCATCCTTTCCCCCCCCCCCGGTCCCTCTCGACATCCATCCCCGGTCCAGGAAACAGGAGCTCCTAAGGAAAACCCCCCTCCTCCTCCCCCAGATGTCGGCCTCTTCTCTCGCATCCAAGGCAGTTCCTCTTTAGGGTTCCCTCCCCTATAAATATAAATAGACACCCCCCACCCCTCATCTTTCTTTCTTGCTCTCCCTCCATCCCTCCGTTCTCAGGAGACAAGGAGTTAAAAAAAAGAGCCACCGTTCTCCCTGCGATGAATATTGAACAGGCGCTAGGTTGAACCTCCGGATTTCTTCTCGGTGCATTTTATTTTTTTTTTGGACAGCGGCGGAGGCTGAAGGAGCAACCTCCATCCCCTTTCAGGGGGTTGAAAACGACCCCCCTCCCAAGGACGCATCGCTCTAACCAGCCAGCCCATCTACGCCATTCCCTTGGGATTTGCCGAGTTGGGAAACCCAAGGACGCACGCCTGCTTTGCCTCTTTGCTGGAGTCTCCCTCCACATCTGGAATTCCCACAGAGTTTTTTTTTTTTTCCTGAAGTCTTCCCAAGCGTCGGGAGCAAAATGCCAGAGCTTCTGGGAATCACTTTCCTGGCTCTTTCTTGGATGGTCCATGCAGGGACAACAACAGGTGAGTTTGAAGGATGGAGTCGTTTTTACCGTCGGGTGCAAACTTTGAGAGTTTGAGAGGAGCGGGGCCCAGTTGTTGCAACCCACAGGTTGATGGGTTCCTTTTTTGGAGTCTGGACCTCACGTTCTCTCAAGCGGAGTTCAGGGACACCCCCTCGCCACCCCCCCCCCAATTTACTTGGAGTAGAATCGTTTCGAGTTCAGGAATCAAGTCCCTCCCGTAGAAAGCTTTCGTGGTTCCTCCAGAAACCCTGGCTTTTGTTTCCTCCAGGCGTTCTTCCCTTCACTAACAAAATTTGGGGATGGGTAAAATCATTTTTATTAAGTAACTTTTTACTAAATCACTTTTATTAAGTAATTTTTTACTAAATCATTTTCACGAAGTAATTTTTACTGAATCATTTTTACTAAGTAAGAACTAAGGAGGAATTTCCTGGCAGTGAGAACAATTCATCAGTGGAACAACTTGCCTCCAGAAGTTGTAAATGCTCCAACACTGGAACTTTTTAAGAAGATGTTGGATAACCGTTTGTCTGAAGTGGTGTAGGGCTTCCTGCCTAGGCAGGGGGTTGGACTAGAAGACCTCCAAGGTCCCTTCCAACTCTTGTTATTCTATTCTATTCTGTTCTGTTCTGTTCTGTTCTGTCCTGTCCTGTCCTGTCCTGTCCTGTCCTGTCCTGTCCTGTCCTGTCCTACTCTACTCTACTCTACTCTACTCTACTCTACTCTACTCTACTCTACTCTACTCTACTCCCATTCCATATTCTATTCTATTCTATTCTATTCTATTCTATTCTATTCTATTCTATTCTATTCTATTCTATTCTATTCTATCCTATCCTATCCTATCCTATTCCTATTCCTATTCCTATACTTTGGGTGCCGCTGAGGTGTTAAGCCATTGTGAGCTGGAACTCTTTGCCGAGATCCGCTTGAGGAGAAAAAACGAGATCTACAAAAATGATCATCATAGAAAAACCGAGATCTTGTCACCATAGAAAAAACGAGATCTACAGAAATGATCACCATATCAGTTAATCCTTAGTTGGGTCACCTTTAGAATGAATTATGGCCTTACAATGTCTTCCCATGGAGTGAACCAAGTCTTTGAGTTTTGCAGTTGTTCTCATGTGAAACTAAGATTGAAAGATCGCTTCGATTAACTGGGTTTGATTGCTAGGTCGCTTCTGACTAACCAGTTTCTTTAGTCGGCTCCATAGATTTTCAATTGGGTGAAGGTCTGGGCTATTCCCAGGCCATTCCAACAGTGGAATAGGATTATCTTGAAACTCCAAAAAAAAAAAAGTGGTGTTATTAGCCATCAAACCTCAAAAATACACTTTTCCCAAAAGGTTTGCACAATTTTGGCCACTCCTGTACTATTAACGCTTGTAATCATCATAGTAGCAATGAAATACAGGAAGTCCTTGACTTACAACAATTCATTTAGTGACCGTCCAAAGTTGCAACGGCACTGAAAAAAAGTGATTTAGGACCGTTTTTCACACTTATGACAGTTCCAGCATCCCCCTGGTCACGTGATACAAATTCAGATGCTCAACGACTATTTATGACAGTCGCAGCGTTCCCCGGGGTTACGGCGTGATCCCGTTTTGCGACCTCCTGACAAGCAAAATCAATGGGGAAACCAGATTCACTTAGCAACCATGAGACATACTTAACAACGGCAGTGATTCACTTAACAACGGTGGCAAGAAAAGTTGTAAAATAGGGAAAAAACCTCACTTAACGAATTTCTCACTTAGCAACATAAAATTTCGGACTTCATTGTGGTTGTTAGGTTGAGGACTACCCATAATGATAAAAGCAATGTATATTGATCCACTTCCAGTTATGGAGGCCGCGGGAGTAGATTGACAAAAATGAATATAATCTGCATTTTTGCTCTCAGCTGTTGAAACTTTGGTTGGGTTTCCAGCTTGGGTTTCCTGGAGAGCGAGCTAGTTCTGGTGTTATGATTTTTGAGAAAAGCTTTAGTAGAGTGGTGGAATCTTCCCTTCAACCGGTGAAGTTCACTTCTTCTTGTTTTTGGGAAGAGCTGATAGTCCACAAATATCTGTTAGTTCATAAAGACAAGACAATACTTCTATTCTATTCTATTCTATTCTATTCTATTCTATTCTATTCTATTCTATTCTATTCTATTCTATTCTATTTCTCTCATTCTATTTTATTCTACTTCTCTCATTCTATTCTATTCTATTCTATTCTATATTCTATTCTATTCTATTTCTCTCATTCTATTTTATTCTACTTCTCTCATTCTATTCTATTCTATTCTATTCTATTTCTCTCATTCAATTTTATTCTACTTCTCTCATTCTATTCTATTCTATTCTATTCTATTTCTCTCATTCTATTTTATTCTACTTCTCTCATTCTATTCTATTCTATTCTATATTCTATTCTATTCTATTCTACTTCTCTCATTCTATTCTATTCTATTCTATTCTACTTCTCTCATTCTATTCTATTCTTTTCTATTCTATTCTATTCTATTCTATTCTATTCTATTCTATTCTATTCTATTCTATTCTATTCTATTCTATTCTATTCTATTCTATTCTATTCCAGTCTAATGCCTTAGCCATTGGACCAAAATAGCTCTCTGATCACTGGACCTTTGCAAATTTTGATTTGTCCCTGGCTCATCTTCTCTGTGCCATGAGGCTGGGGCATCTCACTTCGGTGCTCCTGAGTTGCCAGGAAAACCTGGAGATAAATGAATGCAGCATTCGTAGCTTGCCACAGTTCAATTGATATCGCTTGGCTTTTTGACTGCAAAGCATATTTGCTTACTGCCAAGAGGAATAGGATCATTACTCAGAAGAGATTCTCTCTTTCCCTCTCTCTCTCTCCACCTCTCCCTCTTCTCCTCTCCCTTCCCCTCTCTCCCTTTCCCTGTCTTCCTCCCCCCTGTCCTACCCTCTCCCTCGCTCCCTTTTCCTCTCTCCCTCTCCCTCTCTCTGTCTCCCTCTCCCTCTCTCTGCCTCCATCTCTCCCCCTCTTCCTTTCCCCCTCTCCCGCTCTCCCCCTCTCCCTCTCTCCCTCTCCCCCTCTCCCTCTCCCTCTCTCCCTCTCCCTCTCCCCCTCTCTCCTTCTCCCTTTCCATCTCCCTAATCCTGAAGTAGTAATTGGGTATGGCTTGTCTAGAGACTAGACTAGACTAGACTAGACTAGACTAGACTAGAATAGAATAGACTAGAATAGAATAGAATATGGAATGGATTGGAATAGAATAGAATAGAATATGGAATGGATTGGAATAGAATAGAATAGAATAGAATAGAATAGAATAGAATAGAATAGAATAGAATAGAATAGAATATGGAATGGATTGGAATAGAATAGAATAGAATAGAATATGGAATGGAATGGAATGGAATAGAATAGAATAGAATATGGAATGGATTGGAATAGAATAGAATAGAATAGAATAGAATAGAATAGAATAGAATAGAATAGAATAGAATAGAATAGAATATGGAATGGATTGGAATAGAATAGAATAGAATAGAATAGAATAGAATAGAATATGGAATGGAATGGAATGGAATAGAATAGAATAGAATAGAATAGAATAGAATAGAATAGAATAGAATAGAATAGAATATGGAATGGAATGGAATGGAATGGAATAGAAGAGAAGAGAAGAGAAGAGAAGAGAAGAGAAGAGAAGAGAAGAGAAGAGAATATGGAATAGAAGAGAATAGAATATGGAATGGAATGGAATAGAATAGAATAGAATAGAATAGACTATAGAACAATGGAATACAGAGCTGGAAGGGTTAGGGTTAGGGTTAGACTAGACAGAGAAGCGAAAGAGAGAATAATGCGCTCCTGCTCCAACTTGCTCCAACAGGAGACCTTATACTAAAACAGGGCAAAACTCACTTAACAACTGCCTTCCTTAGCAACGAAAAATTTGGGGCTCAGTTCTAGTCGTAAATCAAGGATTACCTGCATTGAGAAGATTTGCAGGTTGGGTGAGAAGTCTATCACCTTGCAAAGGGGTTGTTATAAAAATAAATACGGGCAGGTTGGAGGGATAATTAGAGGAGAAAAGCTAATATTGAACGTCGAACAGTTCAGCGAGAGAGAGAGACCGCTGTCGACGCAGGATAAAAAGCCTTTCAGATCTATTATTAATAGACGGAAGATAAAAAATAAAAAAAAAGATTCCCCCCCCTTTTTTTAAGAGCATCAAAGAGGTCAGACTAAAGGAAAAAGGTGGTCAGGAATTTAAAAGGTTGGGGAAGAGATCAAAAGCATTTGAAAAGTTTTAGAAGGAGCCTGATTTTTAGGGAAACAGAAGGTTGTGCTCTTCAGTGATTTTTGAGTTTTAGCTCATGGCCAGGAAAATAAGGATCTTTAAATCAAGAGGGCATCTAGATAAAGGTAAAGGCTCCCCTTGCACATATATGCTACTAGTTCCCGACTCTAGGGGGCGGTGCTCATCTCCGTTTCAAAGCCGAAGAGCCAGCGCTATCCGAAGACGTCTCCGTGGTCATGTGGCCGGCATGACTCAACGCCAAAGGCGCACGGAACGCTGATACCTTCCCACCAAAGGGGGTCCCTATTTTTTCTACTTGCATTTTTTACCTGCTTTCGAACTGCTAGGTTGGCAGAAGCTGGGACAAGTCACGGGAGCTCACCCCGTTCCGCGGCACTCAGGATTCGAACCGCTGAACTGCCGACCTTTCGATCGACAAGCTCGGTGTCTTAGCCCCTGAGCCACCGCGTCCTTAGAAAACTGTTATATCTATGACAGATATAACAGAATAACACAGTTGGAAGGGACCTTGGAGGTCTTCTAGTCCAACCCACTGCTGAAGAACAAGACCCTGTAACATTTCAGACAAATGGCTGACCAATCTATCCTTGAAAGCCTCCAGTAATGCAGTGCCACAAATTTTTGAGACGTTCCACTGGTTGATTGTTCTCACTGTCAGGAAACTTCCTCCTTAGATCTAGGTTGCTTCTCTCCTTGATTAGTTTCCACCCGTTGCTTCTTGCCTTCTGGTGCTTTGGAAAACAGGTAGACCCCTTTTCTTTGAGGCAGCCCCTCAGATATTGGAAGACTGCTATCGTATCATCCCGCTAATCAAAGCCCTCCCCTACGGAATCTGGCTTTCCCATTGACTTTGCTTGTCAGAAGAAGAAGAAGAAGAAGAAGAAGAAGAAGAAGAAGAAGAAGAAGAAGAAGAAGAAGAAGAAGAAGAACACTTGTGACCTTCCCAAGTGATCATCTTCTTCTTCTTCTTCTTCTTCTTCTTCTTCTTCTTCTTCTTCTTCTTCTTCTTCTTCTTCTTCTTCTTCTTCTTCTTCTTCTTCTTCTTCTTCTTCTTCTTCTTCTTCTTCTTCTTCTTCTTCTTCTTCTTCTTCTTCTTCTTCTTCTCCTCCTCCTCCTCCTCCTCCTCCTCCTCCTCCTCCTCCTCCTCCTCCTCTTTCTTCTTCTTCTTCTTCTTCTTCTTCTTCTTCTTCTTCTTCTTCTTCTTCTTCTTCTTCTTCTTCTTCTTCTTCTTCTTCTTCTTCTTCTTCTTCTCCTTCTCCTTCTCCTCCTCCTCCTCCTCCTCCTCCTCCTCCTTCTTCTTCTTCCTCCTCCTCCTCCTCCTCCTCCTCCTCCTCCTCCTCCTTGCAAATCCGACTCCCTTCCCTTCCAGCACTGGTGATGTTACCTAGTTTGGTAATGAAACGTTTGCAAGAAAACCTCCAAGCTCAGAGAGCACCCAGGATCCCAGAGTCTGCCTCCTCCTCCTCCTCCTCTGCACAAGCCTCACCCCCTTCTAGCACTGATGTTGTTACCTAGTTTGGTAATGAAACATCTGAAGGAAGCCACTGAGCTCAGAGAGCACCACAGCTCAATCCTGAGCTACAAATCATCTTTTCTAAAAAAAGAAGAATGTCCTAAATGGAAAGGGGGAAAATCTGCTCGAAAAAATAAAGGGAACACAAGCAGAAGACCTCCGAGATCTGAATGAATGAAATAGCCTTATTAAATACTTCGTTCGTTACATACAGTCATTTTGTGTTCCCTTTAGGTGTTTAAGCAGTGTATAAACTACTGTATGTAAAGAAGAAAGTATTTAATAAGGCTATTTCATTCATTCAGATCTCGGAGGTCTTCTGCTTGTGTTCCCTTTATTTTTTTGAGCAATATATATCAAACATAGCTTTCCAGATGCACCTTCTTGATGGCTACCTGCCTTGTGTGTGTGTGTGTGTGTCCCCCACAAGCCTGTCTCCAAACCTTCTAACTCACAACCGATCAATCAGGAGAGAAAAGTCAGATTCTTCTTTTTCTTCTTCTTTTTTATAATGAGCTCGGCTCAGTTAAAAAGTTCCTGATGTTCGTTTTCCATTAGGCCATTGATTTGTCCAGCTCGCTTCCTGATGATTTTGGATGGCGAGCAATAAAGCTAAATCGCAGACGATTGTCCGAGAAACAACGGGAGCGAACCTCTGTCCCTAAAGCGTGAGGGATGGAGATGCGTCATCGTTTTCTTTGAAGCTGTTTCTTTGGAGTTTTTTGTTTTTTTTTTAAATTTTTTTAAAAAAAGAAATTGATTTCTGCTTCTTTCTTCTGCAACCCAATTTTAAGTCTCCTTACGTGGGAGATTGGAGTGAAAAGCTAAACCAGCTTTTCTTGATTTTTGCTCTTGTTCAAAATGAAATGAGATTTCTCGGTCCTTCCATTTTTCTTGGGAGAGCTTGCGAGTAATATTTGGGATGTTGTGACCCAGGCCCAAGTAGTTAGTATTAAATACAAACAGTTTGAAAACAAACAGACTTTATTAGAACGGCCGAGAATGAACTCGTTCTCAGCGTAGTCCAAACTAAATGAAAGCAAATTCTTCAAAACACCATTCCTCAGTTTATCACCGACCTTGGGATAATTAGGCAAATTGCCAAAGGCTTTTCTTGGCAACAGTTCAGGAACAGAAGAAATAACTACAGCCAAACAAGAAGCAATTCTCTCAACTGTTGTTTTCCAGGAAAGAGGCCAAGAGCCGTTGCTGGTCTTTTAAGCCTTATGGGAGGGCCAATCATCTCTTGGCCTTACTCCTGAGTTGTCCTCTCTGCTTTAGCTGCTCCTGCCTTCTGGCAGCTCTTCTCCTACGTGCACTAGGAACAGGCTCCTCCTGTTCCTCTGCCTCTCTGCTGTCAGCCTCTGGAGACTCCGAAGTCCGCACATCACTCCCCGATGGCCCTGGCCCCATCTCTGCCTCCGACGCAGAGCCCTCATCCAGGCCTTCCCCAGCCTCCAGGACTGGCCCATGTTCTTCCTCAGCCTCCTCGCTGTCCGACTCAGCTGCCAGCTCCGCAGGCTGCGGGCTGACCACAACATGGGATTGTGTTGAACTAAATGTTATAGCAGGAATTTAGCACGCAGAACGTAGAATAATAAGGTTGGAAGGAACCTTGGTGGTCTTCTAGTCCAACCCCCTACTCAAACAGGAGACCCAATACCATTTTGGACAAATGGCTGCAAAGTCTATTCTTGAAAACTTCCAGGGATGGAGCACCCACAGCTTCTGAAGGCTATCCATTCCATTCATGAATTGATCTCACTGTCAGGAAGTTTCTCCTTATTTCTAGATTGGATCTCTCCTTGATAATTACTTGCTTTTGATAATTACTTACTTTTGATAATTACTTAATAATTACTTACTATTAATCTTCTCATCGTTCCTATCACCCATCTCCTCCCACTTATGACTGTATGACTGTAACTTTGTTGCTTGTATTCTTACGATTTATATTGGTATTGTTTCTTGATTGCTAATTTTTACCCTATGACTTATAATTAAGTGTTGTACCTTATGATTCTTGATGCACATATCTTTTCTTTTATGTACTCCGAGAGCATATGCACCAAGACAAATTCCTTGTGTGTCCAATCACACTTGGCCAATAAAGAATTCTAATCTAATCAGTGGTGAAATCCAAATTTTTTTACTACCGGTTCTATGGACATGGCTTGGTGGGCATGGTGTGGCTTGGTGGGTGTGGCAGAGGAAGGATACTGCAAAATCCCCATTCCCTCCTCACTCCAGGGGGAAGAATATTGCAAAATCTCCATTCCCACCCCACTCTGTGGCCAGCCAGAGGTGGTATTTGCTAGTTCTCCGAACTGCTCAAAATTTCCACTACCGGTTCTCCAGAACCTGTCAGAACCTGCTGGATTTCACCCCTGAATCTAATCTAATCTAATAAATTTTCATCCATTACTCTCTGGTGCTTTGGTGAATGAGTTGACTCCCTCGTCTCTGTGAGAGCCCCTCAAAATTTGGAAGACCACTATCATGTCTGGTTAGACTAGACATACCCCATTCCTGCAAACCGTTCATTTAGAAGTGGGTCAGATAGAATCCTGCATCCAGTTTTGGTCATCCACACTATGGGGTGTGGTGTCATCTGTACGCTGTTGTTTGTTTTTATTTTCCTATTTTTGCTAATACAAATTTTCTCTTCTCTACCTTCCATCTCCTACATATCCAGGTCTTTGGTGCTATGATTCCCAAGATCCTAAATGTGGTGAGTACCGGAGACAGATTTCTGAAGATACTGCTTGGAAAGATTTTGGGTGTATGTACCTCTCACCTGTAGTCTGAGATACCCTTCTCTAACAGGGTACCTTCAGATGCAATAGGAACACATCTCCTGCTTGGGTGGGGGTTGGACTAGATGACCTACAAGGTCCCTTCCAACTCTGTTAATCTGTTAATCCTATGACTCTCAGCCAGCGTGGCTAACGGAAGTAGTACATAGTCCCAGTGTCAGGATTCCAATGAATTCCCTAATTAAATCATGAGCCTCGAGCCAAGCTTGAAAAGAAATCCAGTTATTTATTAGGAGCTTCAAATGAAGCCAACTCTGACCCTACATAATTTACGGCCCCAATCATGACCCTGTTTTCCCCCTCCCCCCTGGGTGTGTCATCAATCACATTCGCCAATGGAGCAATTTCGCAGGGTTATAGAAATCACTCCCCTCCGGCCACTGTGGGTAACCCTGGGAGACAGCCTTGAGAAAGATATGTCTGGAATGTGCTCCTGTTTTTGGCTGCCGTACTGTTTCACCGGTTTTCCATCCCCCTTGCCTATGGCAACTCAAGAGCAGGTCAGGGATGCTTTGTGAGTTGACACACAGTGCATCTGTAGAACAACAAGTTGGGAAGTTGAGTGTGACGTAATGAGAGATACTGCAAGATATTCTTACCAGTACAATATGAAACAAGTATTTAAGAGACCACAGTTAGTGGTTATTTCTTGAGCGGCCACAAAACTAGCATATGTAGTTGAATTAAACATTCTGTTTTCTTCTGAAACTTTTCTTTTCTTGGATTTATCCATGGTTGGGCTACCGGGGGTCGAAAAGCTCAATAAATAGCGTGCCGGTGGGTGTCGCACATTGGCTGTTGTGACACATATTTTGAGCGACAGGGAGCTGCAGCAGGGTGAAAGAGCCACATGCGGCTCCAGAGCCGCAGGTTGCTGACCCCTGCCCTATACCGTTTCTGACAAATGGCAGTCCAATCTTTCCTTGAAAGTCTCAAGTGATGAAGCTCCCACAACTTCCGACGGCAACTACTACTACTACTTCTTCTTCTTCTTCTTCTTCTTCTTCTTCTTCTTCTTCTTCTTCTTCTTCTTCTTCTTCTTCTTCTTCTTCTTCTTCTTCTTCTTCTTCTTCTTCTTCTTCTTCTTCTTCTTCTTCTTCTTCTTCTTCTTCTTCTTCTCCTTCTCCTTCTCCTTCTCCTTCTTCTTCTTCTCCTTCTTCTTCTTCCTCCCCTCCTCCTCCTCCTCCTCCTCCTCCTTCTTCTTCTTCTTCCTCCTCCTCCTCCTCCTCCTCCTCCTCCTCCTCCTCCTCCTCCTCCTCCTCCTCCTCTTTCTCTTTCTTTCTCCTCCTCCTCTTCTTCCTCCTCCTCCTCCTCCATCTTGACTTTTTAAAATTATGTATGCCTATCAGAAGCTCATACTTTCGAATGCTGTTCCAGCGTCCGCGAGGCTGATGGGCTGCTGTAGAATATTCGACTTTCGTAGAAAAAATCATATTTTACGAAAGATGAAATCTCCCATCATTCACGGGCGTTTATGGAAATTGAAGACCATCTGTGTATGCCAGGCATGCCTACCCAGTCTTAAAACATCCACATCTGGGGTCATAAACCAGACAGCACCCTTTCAACCATTCCTTGTGGGGGCCCAACTCTACCAATCTGGCTTTCCTTCTATATCTTCGGGTTGTTTTTTTTTTCTCTCTCTCTCTAGCCAGATGGTTGACATCTAAACAAAACTCTGACTCACAGTTGCATCTTTTTATTTTTTCTAGAATCTATTTGGAACCCAGAAGCTTTTTTTGGGGGGGGGGGAGAAAGTCTCAGCGAGGGTAGCTTCCTGGTTTGATATTTTTATTCAAAATAAACTTATCCCAAAATAGTCCAGGTGGAGAAATGATGCCACCAAGCACCAAGACAAGATAACCCACAAATCCATGTGGCTCATCTCTTGGCTATGACCCAGTAACACAGAGATGCCGAAACGTAAAACAGAATAAAATGGGAGCTGGTGCTTTTTAGTAACAAGTCTCAGATTGCTAGAAGAGCTCGTTTTAGCTGTCAGGCTAAATATAGGCCCAGCTAGGAAATCCTGTTGAATTATAAATAAGCAAAACCCCTTTTGTGAAATTTAATGAAGACCGTTGCAGGAGGAAAGTGAAAGAAACAACAGAGGAAAAGTTAATGATTCTGTTGAGTGCAACATCTGTAGACAACCAATTTTTCCGGCAGAGGGTTGATCTATATACCAGAATCCTGCTCTGAGAAAAGAAATCGATATATTGCTTCCCTTTAATTGAGGCTGGATGGAAAGGTTGGGGGGGGGAGAAAAAAAAGGCAAAAAAGCCCATTTCCTGTTGTTACAACAAGGTTGGGATAATTGGCAGCAATGAACATTTTTTTTTTTTTAAATTTGATTTATATGCCGCCCTTCTCCGGGGACTCAGGGCGGTTTACAATGCGTTAAGGGCCAGTGTTTCCCAAACTTGGCTATTTTAAGATGCATGGACTTCAATTCCCAGAATTCCCCAACCAGTATGCCTGGTTGAGGAATTCTGGGAGTTGAAGTCCATACATCTTCAAAGAGTCAAGTTTGGGAAACACTGCGTTAAGCAATAGCCTTCATCCTTTTGTATATTTATACAAAGTCAGCTTATTGTCCCCACAAACTGGGTCCTCAATTTACCTACCTTAGAAAGGATGGAAGGTTGAGTCAACCTTGAGCCTGGCGAGATTCGAACCTGCAGTAATTGCAGGCAGCTGGATGATAATAACAGGCTATTAGTCTGCTGCGCCACCAGGCTCTTTCTACATTGATCTGGCTGGCAAAGAAATTGGTACGGAGTGGTGGTTGGTTTCTACAGGTTCGCCCCGAACTGGTAGTGGTGGCGGCGGGAGGCTCCGCCCACCCGCCTGGACATCGTCATGGACACTCTCCGCATGCGTAGAACCTTCTGAGCATGCACAGAAATCCTGCGTGTGCGCTCACAGTTCCAAACCGATAGCGAAGGTAAGTGGAGGCCACTACTGGTATGGAGAATGCCTTCCCTGGAGTGGAGCAACTTGCCTTCAGAAGTTGTGGGTGCTTCATCACTGGAGGTTTTTAAGAAGAGACTGGACAGCCATTTATCCGAAATGATATAGGATTTCCTGCTTGAGCAAGGAGCTGGACTAGAAGACCTCCAAGGTCCCTTCCACTCTATTCTGATTGAAATTGATAATAAAGGAGAGGACCAATCTACTGTAGAACTAAGGAGAAATTTCCTGACAGGTAGGACAATTAATCAGTGGAACGACTTGCCTCCAGAAGTTGTGGATGCTTCATCACTGGAGGTTTTTAAGAAGAGACTGGACAGTCACTTATCTGAAATGGTATAGGTTCTCCTGCTTGAACAGGGGGCTGGCCTAGAAGACTTCTAAGGTCCTTTTCAACTGTACTCTTCTTTCTCTTCTCTTCTCTTCTCTTCTCTTCTCTTCTCTTCTCTTCTCTTCTCTTCTCTTCTCTTCTCTTCTCTTCTCTTCTCTTCTCTTCTCTTCTCTTCTCTTCCCTTCCCTTCCCTTCCCTTCCCTTCCCTTCCCTTCCCTTCCCTTCCCTTCTCCTCTCCTCTCCACCCCTCTCCTCTTTTCTTCTCTTCCCTTCCCTTCCCTCTCATCCCAGCAGTTCGAATCTCTAGCACTGTATTACAGGAGTGAGCTCCTGTGACTTGTCCCAGCTTCTGCCAACCTAGCAGTTCGAAAGCATGTAAAAAATGCAAGTAGAAAAATAGGGACCACCTTTGGTGGGAAGGTAACAGCATTCTGTGCACCTTTGACATTCAGTCATGCTGGCCACATGACCACGGAGACGTCTTTGGACAGCGCTGGCTCTTCGGCTTAGAAACAGAGATGAGCACCGCCCCCTGGAGTCAGGAATGATTAGCATATATGTGCGAGGGGAACCTTTACCTTTACCTTAGTCTGATGAAAAGAAGGACTAGGGAAGACATGATAGCAGTCTTCCAATATCTCAGGGGTTGCCACAAAGAAGAGGGAGTCAAGCTATTCTCCAAAGCACCTGAAGGCAGGACAAGAAGCGATGGGTGGAAACTCATCAAGGAGAGAAGCAACTTAGAACTAAGGAGAAATTTCCTGACACTTAGAACAATTAATAAGTGGAACAACTTGCCTCCAGAAGTTGTGGATGCTCCAACACTGGACATTTTTAAGAAGATGTTGGATAACCATTTGTCTGAAGTGGTGTAGAGTTTCCTGCCTGGGCAGGGGGACTAGAAGACCTCAAGGTCCCTTCCAACTCTGTTATCCTAAGTCCCTTTTCTAAGTATTAGGTATTCTCATCACCTTGGATTATTTATAAAAAATAATCAAGGTGGAATATAAATTTAAAAAAAAATCAAGGCAAGCTGTTCTCAGCCGCCATGGGCGAAGTCGTAGGTCTGCAACGTTCTTCTGGTCTCTTTAGGTCCTTCTCACTGGAAGGAGATCACCTCAGGATGCGGGGGACAGATCCAGTCGCCCATTAACATCGATCGGAGAAAAGTACGACGCGACCGGAGCTTGGATGAAATTCTGTTTGAAGGCTACGACCAGGCACCTCCAGGCAGATGGAGACTAGTGAACAATGGCGATGAAGGTGAGCCAAGGAAGCTGGGACTTTTTTCCGCAGATGTTTACCAAATCTTGAATCCAGGGGTGGGATTCAAAAATTTTAGCAACCGGTTTTCTGCCCTGTTTCCAGACTTCCGGAACTTCCGGGAGGCCCATTTTTTGCCATCCCAGAATCTCCGCGCAGGCACTGCACTTACCTGGCATCCAAAACGGGCTGCATGGAGATTCCTGGGAGGGGTGAGGTGGGTGGAGTCAGCCAGTCCTTGCAACTACTGGTTTGGCGAACGAGATGTAAATAAACACGTTTAATGAATTAAAAGATAATAATAATAATATGGGAGATAGGAAAGGCATTCAAGGTGAGCTGTGGGTGAGTTCTCTTATGGGCGTGCAGGGATTCATGACTTATGACACATTTGGCCCCTCCTTTGGGCTCAACCTGGTCATCTCCTACAGGTTTGATGATCATTCAATCTCTCCTGTCCTTGCCATCTATTATCTGGCACAGCCAGATTTCCGATTTATTAGCTCCTCTAATATTTCTCCTCCCAGAAGGCTGGAAGTGGTGGGGAAGCTTGGTGTTCTGTCCCCGTCTCACACACGCACACAAACAGATAGCCAGGGGTTAAATAAAACTGGCAGACAACAAATTCTTTCGATAAGAGGATTGGCAGCAACCCAGTAGCTGCTTGCCAAGAACTTTACTCATAGAGGGAGGGGTTGTTCCTCCGTCAGATAAACCCAAACAAGATACACACAGTTCAAGAATTGTCAAGTCCAGTCCGTATTAAATCCAAGGCAGATAACGTTGTTTCAAAGATACAATGTGACTCGCTAGTAGTTAGTTTTGTCCGTCACAGAGTCTGAATGGCCACCTCACCCCCTTTTATCCCCTGTGGGGTGTGGTCCAGTGACTCAGCTTAATCTCCGACACGCCTCCTTTTCTGCTGCGTGCGCTTGTCTCTCCGACGCTGGCGTGGATCCAGCCAAGACTTATCTCCTTCACTGTCCGACTGCGAGGAGATACCTGGCTCCTGGCCAATCTCTTCTCCTTCGGGAGACACCTGAGGCATTGCCAGAGAGGAGGGTCCTGGAGGGGGAGGCCTGGCCAACTCCTCTCCTTCATGTTTGGATCCTTCTCCCTCCGATAAGTCGGCCTCGGGGGTCGGAGTCACAACACTTGGTTAGCATCCCAGATTGATAGACTGGTCCTTCTTTGTTTCTGAAACTGGGTTTACAAGTTGACTTTCCCTGTAGTCAAAATGATCTTGGATGGAGCATCTGCTGCGGAACAAATCAACATCACCAGAGGAGGACTGAGGGACACCTACCGGGCCTTGCAATTCCACTTCCATTGGGGCGACCTCAAGAGGAATGGCTCGGAGCACTACATTGATGGGATACAGTATCCCATGGAAGTAAGTGGAGCGCCTGGTTTTGATAGCAGGTTCTGCAGTCGTTCAGGCGCAGCTGTGAAACTATGCTGAAAAGCACCTGGTATGACATGGCTTGGTTTTTTTGGATGGTGGTGCTCATTAAAGGATGGGGAATGGATAGGAATAAAGTGACGGGGGAGGGAGAGGGAGAGAAGGAGAAGGAGGAGAAGATACTGTGCTGTTTATGGTTAAATGAGCTAGTGCAAAGTACAATTGCATTTTGGTGAATAAGTCTTATAGGTATCTATCTGTTGTTCCAGTCATCTCTCTCTCCCCCATCTCTCTCTTTCTCTCCCCTTCTTTCCCATCTCTCCCATCTCTTTATCTCTACATCTCTCTCTCTCTCTCACACACACACACACATCTGTCTGTCTGTCTGTCTGTCTGTCTGTCTGTCTATTTATCTATCTATCTATCTATCTATCTATCTATCTATCTATCTATCTATCTATCTATCTATCTATCTATCTATCTATCTACCATCAATTGATCTATCATCTATCATTCCTGTCTCTATCATCTTTCTCTCTCTCCTATCCTATCCATCTATCATCTATCTATCTATCTATCTATCTATCTATCTATCTATCTATCTCTCTCTCTCTCTCTCTCTCTCTCTATCTATCTATCTATCTATCTATCTATCTATCTATCTATCTATCTATCTATCTATCTATCTTCAATTTATTTAGTTTAGTTTAGTTTATTTATCATCTACCATTCCTGTCTCTATCTATCTATCTATCTATCTATCTATCTATCTATCTATCTATCTATCTATCTATCTATCTATCTATCTATCTATCTACCTACCTACCTACCTACCTACCTACCTACCTACCTACCTACCTACCTACCTACCTTCAATTGATCTATCATCTATCATTCCTCTCTCTATCATCTCTCTATCTCTCTATCTCTCTATCTCTCTATCCTATCCTATCCTATCCTATCCTATCCTATCCTATCCTATCCTATCCTATCCTAACCTATCCAATCCAATCCTATCCTATCCTAACCTATCCAATCCAATCCAATCCATCCATCCATCCATCCATCCATCCATCCATCCATCCATCCATCCATCCATCCATCTATCTATCTATCTATCTATCTATCTATCTATCTATCTATCTATCTATCTATCTATCTATCTATCTATCTATCATTTATCTCTCCCCTCTCTCCCTCCCTCTCTCTCCTTCTCTCTCTCTCCCTCTCTCTCTCCCTCCCTCCCTCTCTCCCTCTCTCCCTCTCTCTGTCTCTCTCTCTCTCTCCCTATCTATCTCTATCATCTGTCTATCTTCTATATATCGTCTATCAATCATCTATTGATCTCTTCTTCTCTACTCTGATTGATAGAATACCAGCAATTCCCCCACCCTTCTTTATGAGATGACGGTTGTGTGGTTTCCACACAGGCCAGTCCACTTTTGCTCACAACAACAACAAAGGGGGAAAAAAATGTCCAGAAAGTAAAAAAGTCATCAGCACAATTTTCTTCAAGCTCGTTTCCAAGAACGGCTTCATTTTCTTAATCTGAAAGAGGGACGGGGGTGTAAACATCTCCTGGATGCTTGTTCAAAGAGAACAACCCCCCCCCCAATTAAACAGCATGCCATCAGCAATCCACCCCTCCCTCAATCACTTGTCTGTATTTCAAAGAAAGTAGCAATTAAGGCTTTGCCGAGAGGCACCTCCTTTTTGGTCCACTTCACCAGACACAATCCTACGCTTCATCATGGCGTGGACATCAAAGGACATCAAAGAGCAGTTCAGGTTGACCTCGAGTCCTCTGTCATTTCATTTTATGTATTTTAACCGTCAAGTAAGGAGCTGGAGAATTGGCTGGGTATTATTGCTTTTCAGAACTTTCCACGACCTTTGCAGAGTTCAGGAATTGCCCTCTCCGGTCATGATTTTACAAATCAGCTTTCAAATTTCACGGCGTCTTTTCCTTGCCCTTCTTTTGATATTTGGGGAAAAGGGCTAGAGCCAGCTGTTCCAGTTCGACGTGAATTATTTTATCAAATGCATTAATTGCTTTTCTCATGACATGTCCCTTTATAGCGCCGACGTAGGACTTCGATCCAGAATCAATGCTGTCTTCAAATTGTATTGTGGAACTAATGTGGCTACGACCACTTAAAATAGCATCGTCTTGAGAACTATAAAATTAGAGCACATTAAACCCATAATATGGGGACCCAGATTGTTGGGGGCGATATGCTGATTCTATGAACTGCTTAGAGAGGGCTGTAAAGCATCGTGAAGTGGTATATAAGTCTAGTTTCCTATTCTATTCTATTCTATTCTATTCTATTCTGTTCTGTTCTGTTCTGTTCTGTTCTGTTCTGTTCTGTTCTACTCTACTCTACCCTACCCTACCCTACCCTACCCTACCCTACCCTACCCTACCCTACCCTACACTACACTACACTACACTACACTACACTACACTACACTACACTATACTATTCATCTCAGAGTGGTTAGAATGCAGAATTGCAGGCTAACTCTGCCCACTGCCAGGAGTTTGATCCTAACTGGCTCAAGGTTGGCTCAGCCTTCCATCCTTCCAAGGTTGGTAAAATGAGGACCCGGATTATTGGGGGCAACATCGTGCCTGCATGCGCAGATCGCCTATGATGACATCCAGGTTAGTGGGCGGAGCCTCCCGCCAATTTTACTACCGGTTCTTGCGAACCGGTCCGAACCGGGGGCAACCCACCCCTGAACGTGCCTACCATCCCTGTCGTGATGTTCCCTTTTATTTGTATCCATCTCATGTATTCATAAGTATGTCTATACTTATATATGTAATCTAATACATGCTTGACGAAATAAATAGCCAAAAAATACAAAGACAACAGGGAGACGGGAATTAATGGAGGAGAAGTTGAAATGATAGAGAAAGACGACCGATCCTTCTGTTGTTTCTTCACAGCTACACATTGTACACATGAACATCAGATACAAAACTGTCAACGAAGCTAAGCAACATCCAAACGGACTTGCTGTTCTGAGTTTCCTGTTCAAGGTACGGCCCCCCAAAATCTAATTGCTGTTATATCAAAGTGTTGTCATGAAAAAGTTGACGCTATGAGCGGTGGTGGGTTTCATATTATGTTACTACCGGTTTGTGTGCGCACCTGCCTTCCGTGCATGCGCCTGTTCTGCCCCAGCTTCGGATTCCCAGAGAATGTGACACACACCAAGCTTCGCAAACACTGTTTAATTCCAATCAAACCCCTTTCAAGAATGCAGGCTTCCCGTGCAAAGGGTCCTTATCAAAGTTATTAAGAACAAAGTCTGACAAAGGTTGACAACCAGCCCAGAAAACCAGATATGAGAAGTCGCTTGCTCTCCAAGATGCTCTGTAGTAATGAGACGTTGTTTCTAGCAAGAAAGCACTAGCTGTGTGCGACTTAAATAGGCTAAGGGAGTGGCCAATTATCCTCAAGCTCTACTCTTGAGTAGACCTCCTCCTCCTGAGTAGCCACTCCTGCCTTTTGGCAGCCCTGCGTGCCCGAGCATTGAGGAGAGGCTCCTCCACTTCGCTCTCTCCACTGGAAGGAGCCTCTGGAGGTTCTGAAGGCCCTGGTTGAGTCTCTGCCTCTGGCATCCTCTTCGGCCTCCTTGCTGTCCGACGTGAGCGCTGGCTGTGGAGGCTGCCAGCGCGACACCACACCAGCCTCCTCGTCGTCGGGATCAGCCACGATCTGCGCAGGCCACTGGTGGGCCACAACAGCACCCGGCCTCAAAAACAGGCCTAAACAGGATGGCATAGAGCCGGAGCGGGCTCACCTGCGATTTCTGCTACCAGTTTGGGTGAACCGATCCGAACCGGCTGAATACCATTTCTTGGTATGAAGCTTCCGAAGCTTTGGGGTGCAGTTCCTTCACTCTTGGCTTCTGTAGGCTGTGACAATAACTTTTTCAGGGTTTTTTCCCTTTAGATTCCTCCTTCCTTCCTAGCTGCTAAGCCCTAATGACACAACATGAATCAGAGAAGCATGATTCATCTTGAATTTCTTTGATTAGAGTAGAAGGTCAGGATTGAACTGTGGGAGCCTTGGTGCTCTCTGGTGGCTTGCTCAGAGACGTTTCATCACCCAACTAGGTGACGTTATGAGTGCTAGCGAATGTGGGCTTGCTCCCTGGATAATGAGGCCTGCAAGCAAACAACCAAGCTCAGAGTACCAAGTATCCCACATTTCTTTTGATTGGGTTTAATAAAGGATTCGGATTCTTTGGATCAATTTTAATGTGATGTCCAGCTGTTGCTACCTTGGGTGGACAGCTTCAAGTATTGCTTGTTTTGTTGTTATATATATATAAAACAACGAAACAAGTTATCTATCTCTATCTCTATCTCTATCTCTATCATCTCTATCTCTATCTCTATCTCTATCTCTATCTCTATCTCTATCTCTATCTCTATCTCTATCTCTATCTCTATCTCTATCTCTCTACCTCTACCTCTATCTCTATCTCTATCTCTATCTGTATCTCTATCATCTCTATCTCTCTATCTCTATCTCTATCATCTCTATCTCTATCTCTATCATCTCTATCATCTCTATCTCTCTATCTCTATCTCTATCTCTATCTCTATCTCTATCTCTATCTCTATCTCTATCCAGTGGTGAAATCCAATTTTTTTTACTACTGGTTCTGTGGGCATGGCTTGGTGGGTGTGATAAGGGAAGGGTACTACAAAATCTCCATTCCCTCCCCACTCCTGGGGGAAGGATATTGCAAAATTTCCCACCCCACTCTGGGGCCAGCCAGAGGTGGTATTTGCCGGTTCTCCTAGCTACTCAAAATTTCCGCTATCGGTTCTCTGAACTGCTCAAAATTTCCACTACCGATTCTCCAGAACTTGTCAGAATCTTTGGATTTCACCCCTGTCTATATCTATATCTATATCTATATCTATATCTATATCTATATCTATATCTATATCTATATCTATACCTATATCTATATCATCTATATCTATCTATCTATCTATCTATCTATCTATCTATCTATCTATCTATCTATCTATCTATCTATCTATCTATCTATCTTTGTCTGTCTATCTATCTATCTATCTATCTATCTATCTATCTATCTATATCTCTATATCTCTATCATCTATCTAAATTCCTATATCTATTTACCTATTTACCTATATCTAGCTACCCATCTACCCATTGATCCATCCACCCATTGATCCATCCACCCATTGATCCATCCATCCATCCATCCATCCATCCATCCATCCATCCATCCATTCTTCCATCCACCTACCCACCTACCCACCTACCCATCTATCTATCTATCTATCTGTCTGTCTGTCTGTCTGTCTGTCTGTCTGTCTATCTATTTCTTTTATGTTTTGTTGTTGTTATTACTTAAACCAGAGTTAGAAAAAAGACAGCCTTTCAGATAACGGATTGTCCTCTGTAGAGGACAATAGACATCCATCTACTTTTTCTACCTTAGGCTACTTTGCAGGTTATAGAGCTATCTTCTTCTCATTGTCATGCAGATAGCAGACACCGACAACACTAATTACAACACCGTCGTTGCCAGCCTGAGAAATATCTCTCGTGCAGGTGAGTGTCTTACCCATGCCCTGGAAGAAGAATGCTTCTTTCGTCTATGACTCATTAAAGCAGCTGTGTCTTTTTCCTGGAATGCATCGATGCTGTGGGGAGGCTTCAACTGCAGCCACGCAGGCCTGGAGTAAGATGCAGCTGCTTTCATGAAACACATGATTATTGGTGCTCCTGCGTGTTCTGAAAACTAGGTTTTACGAACTGAGTAAGATATACTGTAGATTTCTGAAGGGGACGGCGATGGGGACCCCAATTCCTAGCTCAAAATGGTTGCTGCGAGTCCTTTAGTAACCTGATGAGCTGTAGCCCTATTGGGTGGCCAAATCAATTGGAAGCCCTCAACGCCTTCAGAGATTCTGAAGTGAGAACATCACATCTTGAATACTTCCTTTGAATGAGAATATACTACTGAGAGGGGGCGCGATGGCTCAGCGGCTAAGATGCTGAGCTTGTTGATCGAAAGGTCGGCAGTTCAGCGGTTCGAATCCCTAGTGCCACGTAACGGAGTGAGCTCCCGTTACTTGTCCCTAGCAGTTCGAAAGCATGTAAAAAGAATGCAAGTAGAAAAATAGGGACCACCTTTGGTGGGAAGGGAACAGCGTTCCATGCATCTTTGGCATCGAGTCATGCTGGCCACATGACCACGGAGATGTCTTCGGACAGTGCTGGCTCCTCGGCTTTGAAACGGAGATGAGCACTGCCCCCTAGAGTTGGGAACGACTAGCACATATGTGCGAAGGGAACGTTTCCCTTTACCTTATACTACTGAGTGTCTGTCACAGAACTGTGTTAACTTCCTTTCATCTTATCCTGCACCAATCCTTCTTCTTCTCTGGTACCCAATCATGGTTATCCTTTTTGCCTAGGAGAATACGTTGACATGGCGTCCACCTTTTCTTTGAGCAATCTTCTCCCCAGCTTAGCTTCATTGTCCAAATATTACCGGTACAAAGGATCTCTCACCACACCAAACTGTGATGAAGCGGTCATCTGGACAGTATTTGAAGAGCAGATCCCAATCAGCAGATCTCAGGTAAAACCAACCCCTCCCCACCATCCTCACATCCGAAGCTGGTCTTTTCCATTCCCAACGACAATTGTCCACCTTTCATTGTTGTCAAGATGGCTGATATTACCTGGGAAATATAAATAATATATTACCTGGGAAATATAAATCAAAGAATCATATACTTAATGTTACATGTAATAATAGCAGCTTGAATCACATATGCACAAAATTGGAAAAACGAAAGTATACCTATCCTGTTTTTCCCAAAATAAGACATCGCCTGATAATAAGCCCTATTGGGCTTTTGAGCGCATGGCAATAAAGCCAAGCGCTTATTTCAGGGTTCAAAAAAAATGTAAGACAGGGTCTTATTTTCGGGGAAACATAGTATAGACAAAAAGGTAATAAAGAAAATATTAGAATGTGCCAAATTGGACAGGTTAACGATGGAACTTAAAGACAAAGAGGAATCAGAGTATTACTTAATATGGGACGTATTGTACAAATGGTTAGATAACAGGTGGAGAGATTAGTAACTTAATAACGAAAGAAGATCAACAAAATAGAAATAGGTACAGTTATATAGATATACTGTATATAAGAATATATACCGTACGGGACGCAGTGGCTCAGTGGCTAAGATGCTGAGCTTGTCGAGTGAAAGGTTGGCAGTTCAGCGGTTCGAATCCCTAGTGCCGCGTAACGGGGTGAGCTCCCGTGACTTGTCCCAGCTTCTGCCAGCCTAGCAGTTCAAAAGCAGGTAAAAAAGGCAAGTAGGAAAATAGGGACCACCTTTGGTGGGAAGGGAACAGCATTCCGTGCGCCTTTGGCATTGAGTCATGCCGGCCACATGACCACGGAGACGTCTTCGGAGAGTGCTGGCTCTTCGGCTTTGAAATGGAGATGAGCACCGCCCCCTAGAGTTGGGAACGACTAGCACATATGTGCGAGGGGAATTTTTACCTTTCATAAAGCGTAAGCAACAGTACTATCAGACTGTACGTGATTATCGATTAAAACATATATGATATATATATAGAGTGTTTTGGTACAACTATGAAAATAATGTTTATAACGATGACGTACAACATTATGTATTTAAAAGAGACCATATTGTATGACTATGAGAATAATGGTTTTACTCAGGGTGTATAATACTATCTATACTTAAAAAGGATCGATATAGACAGTACGCTGTCGTTGCAAAGCTGGAAATGCGATGTAAAATAAAGGAAAATGTATGATCAAAATATTAAAAAAAAAAAAAGATGGCTGACCACAAATCGAATAAATCGAATATAGAAATATTGGGCTGGTTGTAGAGCACTTCTTCTGTTCTCTTCCTCTCTTTCCCTTTGTTTTAGCTGAATATATTTGTGGACACCACGTACTTCAAAAGTTCAGCTGGGACACCGCAAAAAATGATCAACAACTTCCGTCCTTTGCAGCTTTTGAATGGCCGCACCGTCTATGCTTCTCGTGATGCCACCATCAGCTGCGGCTCTTCTCTTGTTGCCAGTTTACTTCTTCCTCTGCTCTTGTCTTCTTTGATTGGCCAGTTCTCTGGCTCTTCCTAGCTGCCTGAGCTCAACCGTGAATCCATTGTAGATCTGTGGTACCTTCTTAGTTGTGGTTCTCGAGTGTGATTGCTTCCCTATCTGAGCTGAACGAGGCACAAATCCAGATCATGGAGTGTTTGATTGATTGATGAGAAAGAGCCCGGGGACAATTGTCTTGCCATCAAAGTTATGCGATTCATGATTGCCACCATAAATGAGACCAGCAATGAGACATGAAAGGTGGAAAGCTTTTATGTTGGCCAACGGATGGGAGGTCCTCGCGCCAAGCAGAAGAATGGCACACAAAAGTACCTTCTGCCAGCATGGGAAATGAAGACCTAAAATCATGTAAATTGAAGTTCTAATGAATAAATTCAGAGTTCTTAATTTTTTCCATGATGGGGCTGACTCAATTTCATTCTTTCCAGCCACCAGCTGAGGCCATTTCTGGTACCAGAAATGAATCCCTGGAAGCAAAACAATGAAACAACGAAACGAGTTGCAGGTCACTGAGGCAGTGGGGAAGGGCCCTCCTCTCTGCCACCCCCAAATTCCAATCCAAGAAGAGCCAAGGGGACATCAGAAACAAGGGCTCTTCTCTTGTTGCCAATTTACTTCTTCCTCTGCTCTTGTCTTCTTTGATTGGCCAATTGTCTGGTTCCTCCTAGCTATCTGAGCTCAACCGTGAATCCATTGTAGATCTGTGGTACCTTCTTAGTTGTGGTTCTTGAGTGTGATGCTTCCCTATCTGAGCTGAACGAGGCACAAGTCCCCCTCTCTGCCACCCCCAAATTCCAATCCAAGAAGAGCCAAGGGGACATCAGAAACAAGCTTCATAACCACCTTGAGTTGAATCCCATCCAAACCATTGTAATCTACCTCAGGGACCTCGCACTCAAATTGTAGAGAATGCCACACGGGAAGGGCATCCTCTAGGACCGTGATGGTGAACCTATGACATGTGTGCCACAGGTGGCACACAGAGCCCTCTCTTTGGGCACGTGAGAGGTCACACCAGCTTAGCTCTGCCGTGGATGCGTGTGCGCCAGCCAGCTGGTTTGTGGGTCTCTGCCGTGCATGCGCAGGAGATGGGGCACATGCGGGAGATGCGAGTGCATGCTAGGTGTGGGGTACACACAGGGGTCATGTGTGCATGCACGGGGTCGTGTGCACATGCGCAGGGGAGGGGTGCACATGGGGAGCTGTTGCGCGTACATGTTCTGTCCCCGTCCCACATGCACACACACCAACAGACGTCCAAGAGTTAAAAACCAAACCAGCCGACAAAATCCTTTTCCTTATGATAACGGAACTTGGCAGCAACCTAGTGGCTGCCTGCCAAGAGTTTATTATTTACAAAGAGGAGAGATAACTTCTCCCCACTCCTGGTACATCAAAAGAAACAGCTCAATAATTACGGAGTCAATCAAGTCCAGAGATAATCCAGCAAAGTCTATAGCCAAAAGTCCGGCAATGCAGAATGGCATGGAAGCTTTCAGCTTTGTTCGTCACAAGGCTTGACTGGCCACCACGCTCCCTTTTATACCCTGTGGGTTGTGGTCCAGTGACTCAGCCTAATCTCGGGCACACCTTTTCTTCTGTTGCGCACGCTTATCTCTGCAATGCTGGCGTGGATCCAGCCAAGACTCATTACTCTCATCACTGTCCACCTGGGGCTGCGTGGACATACTTGGCCCCGGCCCTATCTCTTGCCCTTCGGCAGACACCGAAGGCATTGCCAGAGAGGAGGGTCCTGGAGAGGGAGGCCTTGCCAACTCCTCTCCTTCACTCTTGGAGTCCTCTCCTGCCGATGACACAGGCTCAGGTAACAGAGCCGCAACAGTACATTGCATTATACTCTGTGTCAAAAAAGTTAGCCGTCGCTGTCTAGGAGAGTCCCAAAACTCAAGATGTTACCGCATGATAGATATTTTTTTTTTAAAAAAAGGGTGGGGCTTCCTTTATATTCCTGGATGTCAGGCTACTTATGGATGGTCTCAAGCAGAAACTTCATTGCTACTCACCTGTATTACAAGAATGTCACCCAACTGACTGCATTTCCTTGAGAATGGTCAGATTTATTTATTTATTTTATTTATTAGTTCAATTTATATGCCGCCCTTCTCCATAGACTCAGGGTGGCTTACAATGCACTTATGGCAATAGCCTTCATTCTTTTGTATATACCTGCTTATTAGGGCTTTTGGCCCCCCCCATAAGCGGTGTTTCTACAAAGTCAGCTTATTGCCCCCACAATCCGGGTCCTCAATTTACCTACCTCGGAAGGATGGAAGGCTGAGTCAACCTTGAGCCTGGTGAGATTTGAACTCGCACTAATTGCAGGCAGCTGGCAGCTAAGTGCTACATAACAGCACTTAGTCCGCTGCACCACCAAGGCTCTCGAGATTCTGAGGAGGTCAGGCCTTTTCATCTTTCTGCAGCGCAAGGATTCTATGCTCGCCCCGCCCCCCTTAACATGTCCCTCCAGTCTAGGAGAAAGGTCAAGTGTATTTTATTAGAGGTCAAGTGTATCGCAGCATTGCATAGCCAGAACTGCACACCAAAATCCCTCAGTTCTACTTCCTCTTCCAGCTGCCCCCCGCTGCCCATTCCACTGTAACCAACCAAATCCATGCAAGATGTTTCCATAACCGTCAGTCCAAGCGCAGTTTGGTAGTAAGTTCTCTCTTTCTTCCAGCTGGGTGACCTTGAGGCAGCGTCTCGCAGTGATACAGTCTCTACTTTCGATTTCCCCAAGCATTTCCCACCTCATCCCCTCTCCCGTCAGCTCACGGCGGTCTGGTCACTACATAACAGTGAAGAACAGCAAGCATACAGTGGTGGCCAAAATTGTGGACACCTTTTGGGAAAAGTTGTATTTTCTAAAAATAGCTAACAACATCGCCTTTTTTTTGGAGCAGTACCGTAAAATTCTATATCAATGGAAAGTTAATGTAATCAATAATGTAATGCAATAACTTTAATGAAGGATTTGCTATTAGGATAGCCGTTACAGTATAAAGAAAAAAAGTAAAACATGTAGAAAAAACGAGATAGACAAAAATTATCACCACAGAAAAACCAGATATAGAAAAATTATCACGTCAGTTAATCCTTAGTTGGGCAACTTTCCGCATGAATGACGGCCTTACAACGTCTTCCCATGGAGTGAACCAAGTCTTTGAGTTCTGCAGCTGTTCTAATGTGAAACCAAGATTGAAGGATGGCTTCTATTAACTGGGTTTTATTGTTGGGTTCGCTTCTGACTAACAAGTTTCTTGAGTTGGCTCCATAGATTTTCCATTGGGTTAAGGTCTGGGCTATTCCCAGGCCATTCCAGCAGTGGAATAGGATTATCTTGAAACTCCAAAAAAAACAAAAGTGGTGTTATTAGCCATCAAACCTCAAAAACACACTTTTCCCAAAAGTTTTCCACAATTTTGGCCACTAGTGTAAGGTGACACTGGAGCTGCCATCTTGCTCTTTTTAAATTCCCCACCCTTTTAGGTCTCCGCATGGAAGAGGCTATTTTATCAGCCTGAGAAATGCAACATTGATTCCCCGCCTCCTGTTTTTTTCTTGGATGCAAAAAATCTCCAGTGAGTCTAAAAGCAAGCAAGTGAAAAATATGATATCGCATTCAACAGAAATGCATGAAATGCAGTAACAGCTGCGCAACAGCGCTGATTCCCTTCGGCCAGCTAATTTGCAGCATTTTTCATGATCCGGAACGCTCATATTTAGTTTCATTACCACAAAATCAAATACACGCTAATTATATCGTGCTGTATTCCCAAGAACATTATCGTGCATGATATGTAACCTAATGTAATAGAAGCGGTAATAGCTTTTTCAAGATCACCTCTTCCAAAGTATTGCGGAAGGCAGAAGAAAATCACAGGCAGTCCTTGACTTTCAACCTTTCGTTTCTTGACTGTTCGGAGTTACAACGCCCCCGAAAAAAGTAACTTATGACCAATTTTTTTTTCAACTGGCACGTTTTTTTTATGACATTTCCTGGGTTCTTGTGTTCGACTTTCGCGACCTTTTGACAAGCAAAGTCAATGGGGAAGGAAGATTCATTTAACAACCATGTGACTCACTTAGCAACCCTAGCAAGAAATGGGCAAAATTCGCTGAATGCCTATCTTGCTTAAGGAACAGAAATTTAGGGCTCAGTTGTGGCCCTAAATCAAGGACTTCCTGTATTTAGAGAGCTGTATCGTCAGTATCTCAGTGGCTAAGACGTCGATCGAAAGATCGGCAGTTCAGCGGTTCGAATCCCTAGTGCCGCGTAACGGGGTGAGCTCCCGTGACTTGTCCCAGCTTCTGCCAACCGAGCAGTTTAAAAGCAGGTAAAAAATGCAAGTAGAAAAATAGGGACCACCTTTGGTGGGAAAGGAACAGCGTTCCATGCGCCTTTGAAGTTGCGTCATGCCGGGCATGTGACCACGGAGACGTCTTCGGACAGCGCTGGCTCTTCGGCTTTGAAATGGAGATGAGCACTGCCCTCTAGAGTCAGGAACGACTAGCACATATGTGCGAGGGAAACTTTTACTTTTACCTTTATCTTCAAGGCTCTTCATCTATTCAGGCTGTGGACACAGAAACTTCTTTCAAATGTATCTGGAAATGAATTGAAGCTGGAGGACCTGGCTTGGCTCGGTTTGAATGAACCTGTGTTCTTGTTCATATGTACGGCTATTCTCCCTATTATTCTACCCTCCCCCTGGCATTTCTTCCTCCCTTTAAAATAGGAATAAATCACATTATGCCACCCACACAGACTGAAATTTGTTGATGAGAAACCTGGAGGTGGCCCTCCAGCTCAGTGGTGGGCTTCAAAAATTTTTACTACCTGTTCTGTGGGTGTGGCTTGGTGGTCGTGGTTTGGTGGGCATGGCAGGGGAAGGATACTGTAAAATCTCCATTCCCACCCCACTCCAGGGGAAGGATACTGTAAAATCTCCATTCCTTCCCCACTCCAGGGGAAGGTTACTGCAAAATCCCCATTTCCTCCCAATCAGCTGGGATTCGGAAGGCAGAGAATAGATGGAGGTGGGGCCAGTCAGAATTTTTACTACCGGTTCTCCGGACGACTCAAAATTTCCACTATCGGTTCTCCAAAACTGGTCAGAACCTGCTGAAACCCACCTCTGCTCCTGCTGTTGTGGGACTCCAGAGCCTTTCCAGGGGTGGAGGATGTTAGCTTTTGTAGTCCACAAAAAGGGGTGGGTTTCACTTAACTTTACCACCAGTTTGCCACACTCATGCACGCTTTGCACGCACGCTGTTCTGCACTTTGCTAGCTCGTGTGCCTTCCACGCATGCGTCCAGCCTAAAAAAACGTGCCTAAATAGCACGACTTGGAGCTGGGGCAGATGGGCAGGCCCAGCTGCGATCGCCGCTACCAGTTTGCCAGGGCGAACCGGCTGAATACCACCTCTGCCAGCAACATTTGAAACGATCTAAGCTTCCTCCTGAGGCTGTAGAGAAACCTAATGTTGAAACGGGAAGGGGTTTTTTTTTTGTGTGTGTTATTTTATTTTTTTTGGTGTTATTTTAGATACGAGTGATCTCCGACCTCCGGATTTTTCGTCGGGCCCTTAAAATCTTATTTTTTTCAGTTAGCCGGTCTGTCTTGATTTTAGGGTTAGTTTTAAAATTTTAATATTGATTTTAATTGACAGGTTTTAAATTATGGGCCGAATTTATAAATTATTTTAACTTTATTTTTAACTGTGATGTTATGTATAGATGTTTTTATCTTGGCTGTTCACCGCCCTGAGTCCGAAAGGAGAAGGGCGGTATAGAAATTTGAATAATAAAAATAAATAAATAAATAAATAAATAAATAAATAAATAAATAAATAAATAAACAAACACACCGTATGGATACTGTAGATGTGTACGAAGCACTCTCCTTATTCCCTATGGATCCGTTCACTAACTGCGTCTTTCGAGGGCTGATCTCACTTACTCCATCGCTGAAATTCAACGCTCCACTTGTGACGCAGCCCAGTTCTTCTCGGCAGCTCGATTTTCAAAAGGGTTTTGAGCAGGAAATCCCACTGGGGGTGGGGGTGGGGGTGGGGGAAAGCCATCTACTATAGATCAGCCCCTGACCCTCTGCATTATGGCTCAGGAAATAGGGAATCCAAGCCCGCTCAGTTCTTGTTTCATTTTTATTTTTTTCCCAGAAATAGCAAACCTATTAAGAAGAGACATCAGCATCCCTTTCTCTTGGTCTTAATTATAGATTTAAATTTAGCCGCAAAGGAAACGTGGCTAAAGTTAGCTTTGGGGAAAGGCCATTGCCTTTCTCTTTACACATGAGCAAAACAAAACCAATCTTTGTGCTGAGGGATTGTTATGGCCCGTCGGCAGCCAGCAGAGCTACCTGCAGAGCAGGGGTGGGCTTCAAAAAGTCTAGCAAGAGGTTGTCTGCCTGGTTGCTAGGTCGGCGTGATCATGGTGGGCGTGGCCTAGTCAGCCTCCTGCACCATGGCGGGGAGGGGGCGTTTTTGCCCTCCCCAGGCTCCGGAGGCTTTCCTTGAGCCTCCGGGAGGGCGAAAACAGCCTCCCCAGGCTCCGGAGGCTCTCTGAAGGCCGGAAACAGGCCCGTTTCTGGCTTTCCCAAATTACCGGTAGGCCCATTTTTCGCCCTCCCTAAGCCTCTGCACGTACCCTGCACTTACCTGCATCCAAAACGGGCCGCGTGGGGACTCCTGGGAGGGGCGAGGAGGGGCGGGAGGGGCCAGATAGGAGTGGGATTTGGGGGTTCTCCAAACTGCACAGAATCTTAACTAGAGGTTCTCCCGAACCCTTGTGAACCCCCAGCAGCCCCACCCCTGCTGCAGAGTCAATCGAGGTGGAGGTTGAAGGAGGGCCTGGGCCAGCTCCGGAGACCTTTGGAAAGCTCTGATAAGGAACCAGCATCGGAGACAGAGGCAGAGCCGGGCTCTTCCGTCCTCCCCCAGGTGGAGAGGCAGCTGTCTTTGGGGGCTGAGCTTTGTGAGGGGGAGGAACAGATGGGGTCCATCCCAGATGCTCGTTTACGTAGAGAGGAAAGGAGAGGAGAGCAAAGGAAATCAATAAGCCGGCTCTCAGGGAAAAGCAGACGTTGATGCTAGGCAGCCCCTCCCTGTCTAGGAAATAAATAGGAAGGGTCTATTGGGACTAATTACGCTTGATTTTTTGTTTATCCACGTGAATAAAAGACTGTTACTGCCCTGTTACACAAAGGGGTTTGTTTTACTCACGAGTAAAACGTTTTCATGCAGCTGTTGATAAAAATAGGATCGCCAACATGATCGCCAATGTCCGATGATGGGTATGGCACAAGAAGAAGAAGGAGAAGAAGGAGGAGAAGGAGGAGGAGAAGGAGAAGGAGGAGAAGGAGAACGAGAAGAAGAAGAAGAAGAAGAAGAAGAAGAAGAAGAAGAAGAAGAGGAAGAGGAGGAGGAGGAGGAGAAGGAGGAGAAGGAGGAGGAGGAGGAGGAGAATAATAAGAAGAAGAAGAATAAGAAGAAGAAGAAGAAGAAGAAGAAGAAGAATAAGAAGAAGAAGAAGAAGAAGAAGAAGAGGAGGAGGAGGAGGAGAAGGAGGAGGAGAAGAAGGAGGAGGAGAATAATAATAATAATAATAATAATAATAATAATAATAATAATAATAATAATAATAATAGGAGGAGGAGGAGGAGGAGGAGGAGGAGAAGAAGAAGAAGAAGAAGAAGAAGAAGAAGAAGAAGAAGAAGAAGAAGACTGATTCTTGAGGAGCCTCAGCAGGTGACAGCCATAGATAAGACAAGTTTTTGGATCCAGCTTTTCTGTCCCCCCTTAAATTGTACATTGATTAGAATAACAAACACACATTTTAGCTTTTGCCTCCCGGAGTTTTCGCTTTAGAACATCTGGTTGCAAAACATGTTGGATCAATTCCCATTGCAGTCAAAGGAAGACTTCAGGATGCGTGCTACAGATTTGAGAAATGAATCACCAGCCTCAAACCTGGAGGAGAAAATTTGTCATCCTCATCTACACCGGCCTCAAATTTTATTTCCATCTTAATGTTTTTTTTCCATCAGACTGGGCTCCAGGCCCCTGGAGTTGCAACTGAAATGTTTTTGCTTTAAAATTTAAAATGCCCTTCCTTCCTTCCTTCCTTCCTTCCTTCCTTCCTTCCTTCCTTCCTTCCTTCCTTCCTTCCTTCCTTCCTTCCTTCTTTCCATCCATCCTTCCTTCCTTCCTTCCTGCCTGCCTGCCTGCCTGCCTGCCTGCTTCCTTCCTTCCTTCCTTCCTTCCTTCCTTCCTTCCTTCCTTCCTTCCTTCCTTTCTTTCTTTCTTTCTTTCTTTCTTTCTTTCTTTCTTTCTTTCTTTCTTTCTTTCTTTCTTTCTTTCTTTCTTTCTTTCTTTCCTTCCTTGCCTGCCTGCTTGCCTTCCATCCCTCCCTCCCTCCCTCTTTATCCAGGGGTGGGCTTCAAAACTTTTAGCAAGGGGTTCCCTGCCCGGTTGCTGGGTGGGTGTGGCCATAGTGGGCGTGGCCTAGTCGGCCTCCTGCACCACAGTGGTGGTGGGGCATTTTTGCCCTCCCCAGGCTCCATAGGCTTTTCTTGAGCCTCCGGGAGGGTGAAAACGGCCTCACCAGGCTCCGGAGGCTTGCTGGAGGCCGGAAACGGACTCCTGGGGGGGGAGGGGCGGGATGGGCGGGGCCAGCCAGGAGTGGGATTTGGGGGGTTCTCCGAACTGCACAGAATCTTAGCTAGAGTTTCTCCTGAACCCCTGCAAAACCCCATCAGCCCATGCCTGTCTTTATCTCTTTTCCTTCCCTTCCTTCCTTCCTTCCTTCCTTCCTTCCTTCCTTCCTTCCTTCCTTCCTTCCTTCCCTCCCTCCCTCCTAGAGTTTCTCTTGAACCCCTGCAAAACCCCATCAGCCCACCCCTGTCTTTATCTCTTTTCCTTCCTTCCTTCCTTCCTTCCTTCCTTCCTTCCTTCCTTCCTTCCTTCCTTCCTAGAGTTTCTCCTGAACCCCTGCAAAACCCCATCAGCCCACCCCTGTCTTTATCTCTTTTCCTTCCTTCCTTCCTTCCTTCCTTCCTTCCTTCCTTCCTTCCTTCCTTCCTTCCTTCCTTCCTAGAGTTTCTCCTGAACCCCTGCAAAACCCCATCAGCCCACCCCTGTCTTTATCTCTTTTCCTTCCCTTCCCTTCCTTCCTTCCTTCCTTCCTTCCTTCCTTCCTTCCTTCCTTCCTTCCTTCCTTCCTTCCTTCCTTCCTCCTCTTCCTCTTCCTCTTCCAGGTAAGTGCAGGGTATGCGCGGAGGCTACGAGAGGGCGAAAAATGGGCCTACCAGAAGTTCAGGAAGACCAGAAACAGGCCCGTTTCTGGCCTCCAGAGCCTGGGGAGGCCGTTTTCGCCCTCCCGGAGGCTTGAGAAAAACCTCCGGAGCCTGGGGAGGGCAAAAATGCCCTCCCCCCCTGCTGTGGTGCAGGAGGCCGACCAGGCCACGCCTACCCCTGAGCTTGGGTAATGAAATGTCTACAAGAAAACAGCCAAGCTCAGAGAGCATCAAGGAGTCCCCCGTTCCCCGCTCCCCAAAATAAATTCGCTCATCCCTTTTTAAGAGCTCAGAAGATGCTTCTTCACATCCTTTTCTTCTTAGGACCTTCTTGTCCTTCTTGCTTTAAACTTGGAACAGACGGCCCTCTGGAGAAAAGGATGGGAGGTTTTGCGATCGGGTCCCTGCTTCTCCGCTTGAAGCATCAATCCATTTCGCACGGCAGCGGTTGGTTTGTTTTTGTTTTTGTTTTTTTTAAAATTTTAAAGAATGCTGTGAAACAAGACATTTGGGACAAGCACAGAACAGAACAACAGTCGTCGTTGTTGTTGTTGTTGTTTTTTCCTGCAAGGCTGCTGGGCAAAATCTATCATTGCAGTCTGTGGCCTCCTGGTAGACTGATGGAAGCAGCGTCGTTAGAGAGTTTGAGAAAAGCAGGAAAAGCAAATCGTGGGAAGGAGCCACGGGACATTTCAGCTGCTAGAAGTCCAATGAACGAAATGTGTGTGAGTGCGTGCGTGAGTGTGTTTTACATTTTTAAGGGTGGAAAAAAAAGAACCAGGAAAGAAGACCTCTTCTCTTCTCTTCTCTTCTCTTCTCTTCTCTTCTCTTCTCTTCTCTTCTCTTCTCTTCTCTTCTCTTCTCTTCTCTTCTCTTCTCTTCTCTTCTCTCCTCTCCTCTCCTCTCCTCTCCTCTCCTCTCCTCTCCTCTCTCCCCTTTCCCTCTATCCTCCCCTCCCCTTCCATTCTGTAATCTTCCCTTCTCTCCCCTCCCCTCCCCCTCTCTCCCCTCCCCTCTATCCTCTCCTCCCCTCCCTTTCCATTCTGTAATCTTCCCTTCCTTTCTCTCCTCCCCTTCCATTCTGAAATCTCCTCTCCTCTCTTCTCCTCTCTCCCTTCCCTCTATCCTCCCGTCCCCTTCCATTCTGTAATCTTCCCTTCCCTTCTCTCCCCTCCCTTCCCCTCCCCTCCCCCTCTCCCCTCCCCTCTATCCTCTCCTCCCCTCCCTTTCCATTCTGTAATCTTCCCTTCCCTTCTCTCCCCTCCCTTCCATTCTGAAATCTCCTCTCCTCTCCTCTCCTCTCCTCTCCTCTCCTCTCCTTCCATTCCATTCCATTCCATTCCATTCCATTCCATTCCATTCCATTCCATTCCATTCCATTCCATTCTACTTCTGTTCTGTTCTGTTCTGTAATCTGTTCTGTTCTGTCCCTTCCCATCCTGTCCCGTCCCGTCCCATCCCACCCCACCCCATCCCACCCCACCCCACCCCACCCCATCCGTGTTTATTTTTGGGATTTCTATTACAATCGTTGCATCTTTCCAGCCTCAAAATGATGCACACTTCCAATGATGTAGCAATTGCATTGCCAAAAACTAATTGCATGGTCCCAGGACTTTACAGTTTGCACAGACACACACACACCCAGAGAAAAATTGGGAATATTTGCAGAGCCACCGTTGATGCTCAGTCTTGAGCCATGCTAGAAAGATAATGCCGAAAGCTCACAGATCTCCCCCCCCCACCCACACCAATAAAGCTCAAGAACGGGCCCTTCTTAATGGCTGTTCCCCTACTTGGAAGGCCTTGATGGATGCCCTCCAGGCTCCCGTCCTTCGAGAATGCTTCAAGATTCCACAGGGCATGTAGGCACTTAAAGTGGTGAAGCTGACTCACGGGCCGGTTTTATTACCTGATTTATAGTTGGATTTCTCTTGGCTTTAGGTTGATATATTGGCCTCTCTCTTTCTGCTCTCCGCTCCCTTTTGCAGCCCTGCAAAAACGCCTGGATTTGTCAAAGTAGCCGATGTAAAAATGTTTGTATAAATAAATCATGTTGGCTGCCAGAAGCCAAGGAGAGGCAATATAACAGGATAAGCGTCGGGCAGCGCTTTTCCTTGTGTGTTCATCCCGCTATTCGGGGGTGGGCTTCAAAAATTTTAGCAAGGGGTTCTCTGCCTCGTTGCTTGGTGGACGTGGCCATGGTGGGCGTGGCCTAGACAGCCTCCTGCATCACGGCAGGGTGGGGGGGCGTTTTAGCCCTCCCCAGGCTCCGGAGGCTTTCCTCTAGCCTCTGGGAGGGCTAAAATGGCCTCCCCAGGCTCCAGGGGCCCTCTGGAGGCCTGTTTCTGGCCTTCCTGGACTAGAAGCTCTCCAAGGTCCCTCCCAACTTGTTACTCTGTTATCTGTTCAACCAGGAGTGCTGCAAGACGTCCGCCCTACCATTAGCTCAAATCAACAGGAGGTAGCCGAGCTCAAATAACAGACACACTACCTGATTGATAGGCAGTGTCAGAAATTCCCAGCTGATCTATTTCTTGCCCCCGGGGCTCTGCAATCCTCATCAGGGGTTTAACAGAAGCATATTGACAAAAGTTAGATGTTCTGTCGGAGAGCTGCAAAAGTAGATTTACTTGGCCTTTGCCAGAGCAATGGATCTCGCTGGCCCATGGAAATAAATCTCCATTGATTTTTTTTCCCCTTTGAATTCTCTCCCTCTTCGTAGCCCTGAGGGTCTGTTGTTTGTCCAGCCCTCACAGCAAAACAAGAACGAGTAATTTATATATCATCCATGGGGTGTTATTACTAATGTGCCCCTTAGCTGGAATTCGCTTTGTTCAAGCTGCTGTTTCTAAAATACCTAATTTGGCTTCTCCGGTTCCTTCCCATCAAATTTGGGGCTTTGGAGAGAAACCGTCCCCAGCTACGGACCCCAAAGAACGCAGCACACACAAAGTCTGTACAAACCTTAGTTTACTAAATTAAATCAGTTTTTTTCCCCAAACAACGGCTGTTAATTAAGTTTCTTAACAGCCGACAAAATCCAAAGAATAAATAATCTTAATCTTACTACCCTCAAAACGACGCTATAGAGCACTGCACACCAGAACAAGTAGACACAAGGACAGATTTTCCCCGAACGCCATCACTCTGCTAAACAAATAATTCCCTATACACTGTCAAACTATTCACTAAGTCTGCATTACTATTAATCTTCTCATCGTTCCCACCACCCATCTTCTCCCACTTACGACTGCATGACTGTAACTTTGTTGCTTGCATTTTTACGATTTATATTGACTGTTTCCTAATATGATTTGATTGCTTATTTGTCCCCTATGACTATCATTAAGTGTTGTGCCTTGTGATTCTTGACGAATGTATCTTGTCTTTTTATGTACACTGCGAGCGTATGCACCAAAGACAAATTCCTTGTGTGTCCAATCACACTTGGCCAAGAAAGAATTCTATTCTATTCTATTCTATTCTATTCTATTCTATTCTATTCTATTCTATTCTATTCTATTCTATTCTATTCTATTCTATTCTATTCTCTATAGACATCGATCAAGGTGGCACAGTGGTTTGAGGGCAGCACTGCAGGCTACTTCAGCTGACTGCTAGCTGCAGTTCGGCAGTTCAAATCTCACTGGCTCAAGGTTGACTCAGCCTTCTATCCTTCCGAGGTCGGTAAAATGAGGACCCAGATTGCTGGGGGCAAGAGGCTGACTCTGTAAACTGCTTAGAATGGGCTGTAAAAGCACTATGAAGTCGAAATGCTGTTGCTCTTTCTTTCTTTCTTTCTTTCTTTCTTTCTTTCTTTCTTTCTTTCTTTCTTTCTTTCTTCTATCTATCTATCTATCTATCTATCTATCTATCTATCTATCCATCTATCTATCGTGTTTCCCCCAAAATAAGGCCCTGTCTTATATTTTTTTGAACCCTGAAATAAGCGCTTGGCCTTATTGCCATGCACTCAAAAGCCTGATTGGGCTTATTATCAGGGGATGTCTTATTTTGGGGGAAACAGGGTATCTATCTATCTATCTATCTATCTATCTATCTATCTATCTATCTATCTATCTTGTTTCCCCAAAAATAAGACCCTGTCTTATATTTTTTTTGAACCCTGAAATAAGCACTTGGCCTTATTGCCATGCGCTCAAAAGCCCGATTGGGCTTATTATCAGGGGGTGTCTTATTTTGGGGGAAACAGAGTATCTATCTATCTATCTATCTATCTATCTATCTATCTATCTATCTATCTATCTATCTACCTACCGTGTTTTCCCGAAAATAAGACCCTGTCTTATATTGTTTTGAACCCTGAAATAAGCGCTTGGCCTTATTGCCATGCGCTGAAAAGCCCGATTGGGCTTATTATCAGGGGGTGTCTTATTTTGGGGGAAACAGAGTATCTATCTATCTATCTATCTATCTATCTATCTATCTATCTATCTATCTATCTATCTACCGTGTTTTCCCGAAAATAAGACCCTGTCTTATATTTTTTTGAACCCTGAAATAAGCGCTTGGCCTTATTGCCATGCGCTCAAAAGCCCGATTGGGCTTATTATCAGGGGATGTCTTATTTTGGGGGAAACAGGGTATCTACCTAACTACCTACTCACTCTATCTATCTATCTATCTATCTATCTATCTATCTATCTATCTATCTATCTATCTATCTATCTATCTATCTATCTATCATTATAGAAAGACCTGGCATATCCTACAGAACCCGTCAGTCAAAGTCATTTGTGAAACAGGAATTCTTCTGATCTTGGGGACCTCACCGATCCATGGGAGAATCTCTGACGGTCAGTGAGGTTGGCCTTCGTGGCCTTCACAAGGCAGCTGGTGGTGCGCCATTTTGAATCCCATCTTCCCACCGTATTTCCCATTGGATGAATACGTTTTAGGAGTTGGAGCTGGCGCCATCTTCCTGAGATGTTTCTTGCTAGCCGATTTGGGGACGGCTGGCGGAAGGACGATACTTTGAGGTTCCACTGGCTCCACAGGATCTGAATTCGATCTAGATAAGCTGGAATAGAAACCATTCCTGGCTGTAATGGCATTCACGGCTCGGAACATTGCTTGGTTTCGTCCGGAGACATGAAGTGGGTGAAGAGTCGGGACTGACCTGGATTTGAACTTCTCTTCCTGGGAGATGGTGTCCCCCAGCTTCCCGCCTTCAGGAATCCTGAAAGGGCTTCCTTTCAGTTGGTCAAGGGTGTTCTCATCTAGTTCCTTCAGAGGACTCAGGTCCTGGAAAAAGTGATGGTCATTATAGGCGTAGATAGTCTCCCGGAGGCTTTGTAGTTCCTCCATAACTTCTGTCTTCATGGTTTCAATGCTGGCCACCAGTTCTTCTTTCAGCTCTGCAAGGTCCCTTTGCAATGCCTTTTGGACGTCCATGGAGAGTCCGCTGCCATGACTGGTGGAGTCATCCACACACAATGGACAATCTGTACTTCGTCCTTCCAAACTCTCGTTGGTACTTCCAGGCAATGCTTTGTCGTCTTCTCCTCCGTGGACTAAGTTCCCCACCAACATCATCAGCTGACTGTTTGATGTGGGATCTTCTGCCTGTTCACTGATGGAAAATTGGGCTTGGAGATGGCTCCTCAGATCTGCCAGCCTCTCTTGGTCCACCACACCATCACTTTCTGCGGTGCTGGGAATCTCTGGAGAGGCAGGGCTTTCTTCCTGGCCGACATCCTCCTTCTTCTGCTCTGCTTTTTGTAAAGAGGTAGACTCTTCCTTCTTCTTCTTGGCTTTCTTCTCCTTTTTCTGGACAGCGTGAAGGTCCCCCATGGTCTTCAGCCCCTCACTGGCTGCCTGCAGAAGCCGAACGTGATGCCAACTTTTGGAAGGTTCCGAAGACATCTTGCACTCTTCACACAAAGCAGCCGAAGCAGGCGAGAGAGAGAGAGAACGGGTGACTACCGTTTCTTGCAAGACTGGAGTGTTCGCTAGCAAATCAACAGATGATTGCCGAAGCTATTCCAGAGGGAAGATGGAAAGGGACTGAGGGATCAGCTAGAAAGCAAATGCTATAGCTACTGAGACACTCTGGACTCAAGTAGGTTGTATTTGAGGCAATCACTCCAGAGAACTCCCTATCTTAACCCTTAACCACAATTGTACTACTGGTTCAGCGGTGAAATCTGAACTGGTTTACTATCGGTTCGCTGCTTATGCGTACCATGCACCAAATGCCAAAAGGAGGCATGCGGGAAGCAGAACCTGGTGTGTGTGTGTGTGTGTGTGTGTCATCAGCTGTGGAGTGCAATCTTTTTTTTTTTTACTTTTAAAAACATTGCTTTTAAATTTTAAAGGCCTTTATTTATTTATTTGTTTAAATTTCTATACTGCCCTTCTCCAATATAGGACTCAGGGCGGTGACGATCACGCTGCTCAGCTGGGATCGCCAGAGGCTTTTCCCCCGCTCCTTTTAAAAGCATTTTTTTCTACAACCTTACAACCTAAAAAAAATGCTTTTAAAAGGCTCTGACGATCCCAGCTGAGTTGCCCGATCGTCAGAGGCTTTTAAAAGCATTTTTTATTCAACCTCTTCAGCCGAAGTTGTAGGTGCTCCAACACTGGAAGTTTTTAAAAAGAGATTGGACAGCAATTTGTCCTGAATGGTATAGGACAGGGTGAAATCCGATTTTTTTTTACTACCGGTTCTGTTGGCGTGGCTTGATGGGCGTGGCTTGGTGGGCGTGGCAGGGGAAGGATATTGCAAAATCTCCACTCCCACCCCACTCCAGGGGGAAGGATATTGCAAAATCCTCATTCCCACCCCACTCTGGGGCCTGCCAGAGGTGGTATTTGCCGGTTCTGCGAACTACTCAAAATTTCCGCTACTGGTTCTCCAGAACCTGTCAGAACCTGCTGGATTTCACCCCTGGTATAGGGTCTCCTGCTAAAAGAGAGGGTTGGACTGGAAGACCTTCAAAGTCCTTTCCAACTCTGTTATTTTGATGCTTGAATGGAATCTTATCTGAATTTTCCTCTTCCATCCATGAAGTCTTCTACATTGATAATCTTCTCTTTTATCTTGGAGCTAAGGCAGTGTCCCATGCAAAAAGTCGACTTTCGCCCTAAGCCTTATTTCCACAGATAGGACATTTTGTACGAGTGATGGGGAAATCGTGGCCTTCCAGATGTTTAGCTCCCAGAATCCTTCAGATGCTGGTGGGACAAATGAGTCTTGGCTACATAGTTCAGAGAATCCCTTGGAGGTTGTCTTGAGAAGTGATGAGATGTGGAAATTGTGGCCTTCCAGATGTTCAGCTCCCAGAAGCTGGTGGGACAAATGAGTCTTGGCTACATAGTTCAGAGAATTCCTTGGAGGTTGTCTTGAGAAGTGATGAGATGTGGAAATTGTGGCCTTCCAGATGTTCAGCTCCCAGAAGCTGGTGGGACAAATGAGTCTTGGCTACATAGTTCAGAGAATCCCTTGGAGGTTGTCTTGAGAAGTGATGAGATGTGGAAATTGTGGCCTTCCAGATGTTCAGCTCCCAGAAGCTGGTGGGACAAATGAGTCTTGGCTACATAGTTCAGAGAATTCCTTGGAGGTTGTCTTGAGAAGTGATGAGATGTGGAAATTGTGGCCTTCCAGATGTTCAGCTCCCAGAAGCTGGTGGGACAAATGAGTCTTGGCTACATAGTTCAGAGAATCCCTTGGAGGTTGTCTTGAGAAGTGATGAGATGTGGAAATTGTGGCCTTCCAGATGTTCAGCTCCCAGAAGCTGGTGGGACAAATGAGTCTTGGCTACATAGTTCAGAGAATTCCTTGGAGGTTGTCTTGAGAAGTGATGAGATGTGGAAATTGTGGCCTTCCAGATGTTCAGCTCCCAGAAGCTGGTGGGACAAATGAGTCTTGGCTACATAGTTCAGAGAATCCCTTGGAGGTTGTCTTGAGAAGTGATGAGATGTGGAAATTGTGGCCTTCCAGATGTTCAGCTCCCAGAAGCTGGTGGGACAAATGAGTCTTGGCTACATAGTTCAGAGAATCCCTTGGAGGCTGTCTTGAGAAGTGATGAGACAGCCCAGTTGCTCACAGCATCCTCGTGCTGTTTACCACCTATTAAGCTAAAGTGATTTCATTAGAGAGAGATGTTTTAATTACAGAAAGGCTGAGATAGGGACGGCGAGTTGGGCCCTGGTTAATTAGCACCCTTGAGACCCAGAATTACTGGCAATGAAGTTTACGAAGTCTAACCTGTGACTCAGCAGAAGCACAAGCTTCGCTTAATTGCTGGCTCTTTCATTTGATTTATTTAGGTTTTTTTGGAGATTCCGATCCCACCTTTGAATCCTCAAAATAACGGAGGCAACCTGAAGAAGGAACGCAAGTTCAGGTAGTCCTCCACTTACAGCGAGCATGTCTTTTGCTAAGCAAGGCAGCTGTTAAGCGATTCACGTCTGTTTTACCACCTTTTTTTTGTGTGTGAGGGGGTGTTTTTTTTATTTTTTATTTTAATTTGATTTATATGCCGCCCTTCTCCGGAGACTCAGGGCGGCTTACAATGTGCTCAGCAATAGTGTTAAACAAATTTCTGCAGTTTGTTAAGTCGATCACGCCGAAAGGCTCTCCTCTATTTTCAGGACCTCTCCTCTTTTTCTACTTTGTAAGAAGAGAACCTGTTTCATCCAGGGCAGGGGTGAAATCCAGCTGGTTCTGACAGGTTCTGGAAAACCGGTAGCGGAAATTTTGAGGAGTTTGGAGAACCGGCAAATACCACCTCTGGCCGGCCCCAGAGTGGGGTGGGAATGGAGATTTTGCAATATCCTTCCCCCAGGAGTGGGGAGGGAATGGAGATTCCGCAGTATCCTTCCCCTGGAGTGGGGTGGGAATCAGTGGTTGCCCCTGGTTCAGACCGGTTTGCAAGAACTGGTAGTAAAACCGGCGGGAGGCTCCGTCCACCGCCGCGGATGTCATCATCGGTGATCTGCACGATCCCGTTGTGAACTGGTAGTAAAGGTAAGTAGAACTCACCCCTGGTGGGAATGGAGTTTTTACAGTATCCTTCCCCTGCCATGCCCACCAAGCCACGCCCACCAAGCCATGCCACGCCCACTGCCCTAGACTAGGAATAGATGATGGCTGGTTACCATCAAAGAAAAGATACTGTAGTAGCTTGGGCTTGGCCGCAATCTATTGTTTTGTTAACATAGTGTCAGCACTTCAACCTGCTGACATAAGAAGGAGAAGAGGGGTCAGCTGGCAAGAGGACGCTTGACTTCTCACCTACTTATTTTCCCTGAAGATAATATCCCCTAGGAGATGAGATGGGAGGGGGGACATTCCTGGGAGCTGAAATAGTAGTAAAATAGTATGGGGAGAGTGCTTTGGAAGATGGCCAATGAGACGCAGAGAATTGGGGAACGGAAAGGGGAGGTTTGGGGTCAGGAGGTCAGTGTTGGCTACGCCACAACCGGGGACAGATTGTCATGCTTAATAAAATGAAAGATTGCATCAAAGACTATTTGTTTGGAAACGCAATTCATTTTATTTGAGACGACATCGAAACCTGACACATAGGACATAAAATATAGTCCAGAGTAGAAAATTCATGTGCTGCATGAAATTATGGATTGCCCAGTCCATTAGCATCACAACGATGGGAATAAAAATAGAAAATGAGAACAAACAAGTAAAGAGAAAAGACTTTAAAAAAAAAAAGGCACTCTTTTTTCATTTTTATGGATTAGTTGGCTCTTCCCCCCAAAGTCAAAATAGATGTGTCTCCTTGAGAGGGCATAACGTATAAAGTTAATATTAAATCCCTCCTCACATCTAACAAGAGATTCTCTCCTCTATATTTTACTGTTAATAAGCCTAATGTTTGAAGCACGCCATGGGTTGATGGATGGATGGATGGAAGGAAGGAAGGAAGGAAGGAAGGAAGGAAGGAAGGAAGGAAGGAAGGAATGGGAAAAGAAAGAGCAAGAGTAATCACTTAAAATTATATACCGCTTCATGATGCTTTACAGCTCTCTCTCAGTGATTATAAATCAAGAGTTGCCCCCAACAATCTAGGTCCTCATTTTACCAACCTCGGAAGGATGGAAGGTTGAGCCAAGCTTGAGCCAGTTAGGATCGAACTCCTGGCAGTGGGCAGAGTTAGACTGCAATTCTGCATTTTAACCATTACGGACCACGGATGGATGAATGGATGGATGGATGGAAGGAAGGAAGGAAGGAAGGAAGGAAGGAAGGAAGGAAGGAAGGAAGGGGAAAAGAAAGAGCAAGAGGAATAGCACTTAAACTTATATACCGCTTCATGATGCTTTACAGCTCTCTCTCGGTGATTATAAATCAAGAGTCAGCCTCTTGCCCCCAACAATCCGGGTCCTCATTTTACCAACCTCGGAAGGATGGAAGGTTGAGCCATGCTTGAGCCAGTTAGGATCGAACTCCTGGCAGTGGGCAGAGTTAACCTGCAATTCTGCATTTTAACCACTACGGACCATGGATGGATGGATGGATGGATGGAAGGAAGGAAGGAAGGAAGGAAGGAAGGAAGGAAGGAATGGGAAAGCACTTAGACTTATATACCGCTTCATGATGCTTTACAGCCCTCTCTCAGTGATTGTAAATCAAGAGTCAGCCTCTTGCCCCCAACAATCCGGGTCCTCATTTTACCAACCTCGGAAGGATGGAAGGTTGAGCCATGCTTGAGCCAGTTAGGATCGAACTCCTGGCAGTAGGCAGAGTTAGCCTGCAATTCTGCATTTTAACCACTATGGACCATGGATGGATGGAAGGATGGATGGATGGATGGATGGATGGAAGGAAGGAAGGAAAGAAGGAAGGAAGGAAGGAAGGAAGGATGGAAGGAATGGGAAAAGGAAGAGCAAGAATAATAGCACTTAGATTTATATACCGCTTCATGATGCTTTACAGCTCTCTCTCGGTGATTATAAATCAAGAGTCAGCCTCTTGCCCCCAACAATCCGGGTCCTCATTTTACCAACCTCGGAAGGATGGAAGGCTGAGTCAACCTTGAGCCGGTCAGGATCGAACTGCTGGTGTGTGGGCAGAGTTAGCTGTAAATACCTGCCGCTTGCCAAGCACCCAATTTTTTGATCCTGTAGAGATACTTCAACAGCCGCTAAGTGTGAAAAGCGGCCATAAGCAGTGGTGGGATTCAGCCAGTTCGGGAGAACCGGTTGTTAACTTTCTGAGCCGTTTGGCAAACTGGTTGTTGGAAGAAATCTTTAGGGCAGAGAACCGGTTGTTAAATTACTTGAATCCCACCACTGGGCCATAAGTCACTTCTTTTCTTCAGGGCTAATAGTCGCTAAACGGATGATCGTAAGTCGAGGCCAACCTGTAATTCACCTGCCTCTTCTTCTTTTCCATCTGGATGAAAGCTGGCTTATAAAGTCTGGGGCGCCAATTTTTTAATGGCTGTTCTCCGTTCTTGACTTCTTCTGCAAGGGAAGGGAAAGGAAGGGCGGGTTGGAGGAACTGAGAGGACTGGTTGTGCCTGGTTTGGACTCAGCTGAGGTTCAAGCTGAGTGGGCAAGTAATTGAGGACCTCTTGTTCCACTGTAAATTAATGTTAATTCTCTCCTGTCTTCACCTGACACATATTCCCCGCGGGTAATATAAACCAAGGTGCTTAAACGCCTACTTGGCTCTCTTGAGCTTTTTCTGCAGTAAAATGTCACCCTGGTTACCTTTACACTAAGGGAGCTCCCAACAGACATTAAGAAGAAGAAGAATATTATTATGATTACTTTTTTTTAGACTAAACCCAACTTTCTCTAGCCCTTCATCCTATTTCTCCTAACAGCCCTCCAAAGCTTGCAACAATCACCTTCTTCCATGCATGGGGAACTTAAGGAGACCTCACTCCAGGATCCGCCTGGAGAAGTTGACGTTTCTTTGTCCCGCTGGATTTTCAGTGAGGTTGGGTGTTTAGGAGTAAAGCAGCCCCCCCACGTGAGCCCCGTTTCGGCCGGCTGTAGGAGGCCATCCAGGCCGAAAATGGGAGCACGTCGGGGGATCAGATATAAATGGGGCCGCGCAGGCCAGATTTAAGCATCTTGCGGGCCAGGTCCGGATCCGGCCCATGCAGTGGTGAAATCTAAAATTTGTTACTACCGGTTCTGTGGGCGTGGTTTGGTGGGGGGGGAGGTTAATTATACTGGGTGGGCGTGGCCAATTTTTTTTTTTTTTTACTTTCAAAACCATTTTTTCCTACAACCTCTTCGGCGAAGAGGTTGCAGAAAAAAATGCTTTCAAAAGCCTCTGACGATCCCAGCTGAGTTGCCTGATCGGCAGAGGGTTTTTTTTTCTTTTTCTTTTAAATGCCTCTGACGATCAGGCAACTCAGCTTGGATCGTCAGAGGCATTTAAAAGAAAAAAAAATGGTTTTTTTTTTCCTTTGAAAAGCCTTTGAGGATCCCAGCTGAGCTGCGCGATCATCAAAGGCTTTTTTTTTTTTTTTACTTTTAAGAGCGTTTTTTCGCCCAAAGAGGTTGTAGAAAAAAATGCTTTTAAAAAAAAAAAAGCCTCTGATGATTGTGCGGCTTAGCTGGGCATGGGGTGGGGGGCAGGGATTTTTGCTACCGGTTCTCCGAACCACCCGCCTCCATCGCTACTGGATCGGGCGATCCAGTCTGAACCGGGAGTATTTCATCCCTGGGTCTATGGGCCTTGAGTTTGATACGCCTGCTGTAAGAGGTTGTACCCTTCGCCCCATCTCAGTTTAAGGGGAACCCCCCCTCCTCATTTTAAGGAGAAAAAAAAACTACTGTTAATTCCCGGTTCTCCCTTTCCAAGTACTTAATTAATTAAGAGCCTTGGTAGTACAGGGGTTTAAGGCACCCTGTTATTAAGCTGGTTATTAAGACCAGCTGCCTGCAATTAGTGCAGGGTTCGAATCTCGCCAAGGCTCAAGGTTGACTCAGCCTTCCATCCTTTCTAAGGTAGGTAAAATGAGGACCCAGATTGTGGGGGCAATAAGCTGACTTTGTATAAATATACAAAAGAATGAAGGCTATTGCTTAACGCATTGTAAGCCGCCCTGAGTCTCCGGAGAAGGGTGGCATATAAATCAAATTAAAAAAAAAAAAAATTGGTTTCACACACACCCGCCCCCATCCTTTTCATAGGTTCTGGACCAAGCGTATATTCCCTCAGGCTTGAGGGCTAGGAATTAGCCAGCCGTCAAATTAGCACGAAGTCTGACTTAACTGCCGTGGGTGGAATTGAAAACCAAAAAAGACCCCCAAAAGAAGCGATTTTCACGGCTGACCTTTCTTAAATGATCCTGTTAGGACAGCTAATAGCTACTCCGACATTCCACTCAGGTTAATTGTTCAGGTTGAGAAAGGGCTTATTACACCCAGGGCCACAAAGGGCAATGTTGGAGGAGGAGGAGGAGAAGGAGGAGGAGGAGGAGAAGAAGGAGGAGGAGGAGGAGGAGGAGGAGGAGGAGGAGGAGGAGGAGGAGAAGAAGAAGAAGAAGAAGAAGAAGAAGAAGAAGAAGAAGAAGAAGAAGAAGAAGAAGAAGAAGAAGAAGAAGAAAAAGAAGAAGAGGAAGGGGAATGAGGAGGAGAGGAAGGAGGAGGAGGAGGAGAAGAAGAGGAGGAGGAGGAGGAGGAGGAAGAGGAGGAGAAGGAGGAGGAGGAGGAAAAGGAGGAGGAGGAGGAAAAGGAGGAGGAGGAGGAGGAGGAGGGCACGGTGGCTTTTAAGGTCTAAGCCATTAAGCTTTTTCTAACGTCCATTCTCCCTCCGTGACTGAGCAGAGAGACTCCAAAAATCTAGCCGAATCTTGTACCCGTTTTAGGTCAGGCGATACAACTCGAGCTTAATCACCCCAAATAGGCAGGCATTGTAAGTGCAAAAATGGCAAAGAGTTTTTCCCTTTGCAAAAAAAAGAAAAGAAAAAAGAAAAAAAGAATTCCAAGCTTTTGTAGAAATTTGGCTTCCTAATGGTCAATGTCATTTAAAAAAAAAAAAAAAACACACACTCTCCTGAGCTGGAAAATCTTGCAGCTGCAGCCGGTGCTCTGGCTTCCTGCTGTGGGGCCTGAGAAAGACACAAGCAAACTGTTCTTCCAGAAAGAGAGAGAGAGAGAGAGAGAGAGAGAGAGTTGGGGGTGGAAAGAGAAAGGGAGAGACAGAGAGAGGGAGGGAGGACGAGAGAAAGGTAGGTATGAAGGAAGGAAGGAGGGAAGGGAGAGAAAGGGACAGAGAGAGGGAGAGAGAGAGGGAGGGAGGATGGGAGAGAAAGGGAGAGACAGAGAGAGGGAGGGTGGAAGAGAGAAAGGTAGGTATGAAGGAAGGAAGGAGGGAAGGTAGAGAAAGGGAGGGAGAGAGAGAGGGAGGGAGGATGGGAGGGAAAGGGAGAGACAGAGAGAGGGAGGGTGGAAGAGATAAAGGTAGGTATGAAGGAAGGAGGGAGGGAGGGAAGGGAGAGAAAGGGAGAGAGGGAGAGGGAGAGAGAGGGGAGAAAGAGATGGAGAAAAATAGAGAGGAAGGAAGGATGGGAGAGAAAGAGAGAGAAAGAGAAAATGCAAGAGAGAGAGACAGAGAGAGTCTGGGAAGAAGGGGGAAGGTAGGTAGGAAGGAGGGAGGGAAGGGAGAGAAAGGGAGAGAGGAAGAGGGAGAGGAAGAGGGAGAAGGGGAGGGAGAAGGAGGGGGAGAGGTAGAGAAGGAAAGAGAGACAGAGAAGGGGAGAAAAAGAGAGAGAGAGGGAGGGAGGAAGAAAGGGTGAGAGAAAAAGGGAGAGAGGAAGGGAAGGAGAGAAAGAGATTGAAAGAGAAAAAGCAAGAGAGAGGGAGGGAGGAAGAGAGAAAGGTAGGTAGTTAGGTAGGTATGGAGGAGGGAAGAGAAAGGGAGAGAAGGAGAGGGAGAGGTAGAAGGAGAGAGGGAAAGAGAAGGGGAGAAAAAGAGGGAGAGAGGAAGGGAAGAAGGAAGGTCGAGAGAGAAAAGGATTGAAAGAGAGAAAAAGCAAGAGAGGGACAGAGAGAGGGAGGGAGGAAGGAAGGGAGAAAGGGAGGTAGGAAGGAAGGAGGGAGGGAGGGAAGGGTTAGAGGGAGAGAGAGAGAGATGCTGTTAGGTTTGGAGGGCCAATTTCTTTGCAAAACACAACTGTTTGGTGAGGGATTAGAGTTCCACCTGGCGATGAGCTGAAGAAACAACAGATTGATCATCTTTTAAAAAAAAATTTTTTTTACGGAACTTCTCCACACAGGGTTGAATGGTGGAAGTGTCCTTGGTGCCCTCTGGGCATCTGGGTTGTCTTGCAGATGTTTCAACCTAATCAAAGAACCACCAAGGACACTCCCACCAAGATGCCAGGGCAAGCCTACCAGAAGTACCAGAAGTCCAGAAACGGTCTCGTTTCCGGCCCCCGGAGGGCACGTGAAGTGAACCAGTTGTTACAAACGGTGAATCCCACCACTGCTCATAAGGTTGACAAAGCCAGCATGTTTGTTCTGTCCCCGTCCCACACACACACACACACCAACAGACGTCCAAGAGTTAAAAACCAAACCAGCCGACAAAAAACTCCCTTTTGATAACGGAACTTGCAGCAACCTAGTGGCTGCCTGCCAAGAGCCTTTTACTCACGAAGGGAGGAGAGAACTTCTCTCCGCTTTTGTACATCAAAGTAAATGTTACAGAGTAAATTAAGTCCAGTTCACAAATATAGTCCAGCAAAGCCTATAGCAAAAGTCCGGCAATGCAGAATGGCGTGGAAGCTTTCAGCTTTGTTCGTCACAAGGTTTGACTGGCCACCACGCTCCCTTTTATACCCTGTGGGGTGTGGTCCAGTGACTCAGCCTAATCTCTGGCACGCCTCCTCTTCTGTTGCGTGTGCTTATCTCTCCGACGCTGGCATGGATCCAGCCAAGACTCATCTCCGTCACTGTCCGACTGCGTCTGCGCGGGGATACCTGGCTCCTGGCCAATCTCTTCTCCTTCGGGAGACACCTGAGGCATTGCCAGAGAGGAGGGTCCTGGAGGGGGAGGCCTGGCCAACTCCTCTCCTTCCCTTTCGGAGCCTTCTTCCTCCGATAAGACAGGCTCGGGGGTCGGAGCCACAACAATGTTCTTGATTTGCACTTTCTGAAAATGCAACGTTCTTAAGATAATAAAAGCAGAGAAATGAGCAACCAAGTTCCTATTTCACACTCTGCAGAAGTAGAACCATATGCTCCTCGCCGTGTTGTTGAAACGCGAGCTTTCCTCCTTCTCTCTGCTCCCGTTGGAAGTTTTCATACTTTGGAGATGCGTGGAGGGGATCCGACATCACGCCGGTGGCTTCCCACCTCTCCAAGCTCTCTCGATAGCCTCAGGAACGCCATTTAAATATCACTTCATAAATTTACAGTATTAATGAACAGCTCTTGGTGGGTAGAGAGAGTGAGCGAGTGCCAAGGGGAGAGCAGCTGAGAAATCTGTAATGAGTTCCCAAGGGAGACACATTTTCTAAATCTTTTTTTATTTTTATGTGAGAGAACTAGATGGTGGAATAAATGAACTACCCAATTCCTTTAGAGCAGGGGTTTCAAACTCAATTTCTAGATTAGGAAATTTGGGGGTAAGATAAAAAACTGGCTGGAAGAGATAATTGGGTGGAAGACAGAAAGAAAATCAGAACTATTCCTCCTTGGTATTTTAGAAGGGAAAATGGGAAAAAAAATTACAATACATCATATTACCGTGTTTCCCCGAAAATAAGACCCTGTCTTACATATTTTTTTTGAACCCTGAAATAAGCGCTTGGCCTTATTGCCATGTGCTCAAAAGCCCGATTGGGCTTATTATCAGGGGAGGTCTTATTTTGGAGGAAACAGGATATCTATCTATCTATCTATCTATCTATCTATCTATCTATCTATCTATCTATCTATCTATCTATCTATCTATCTATCTATCTATCTACCGTGTTTCCCCGAAAATAAGACCCTGTCTTATATATTTTTTTGAACCCTGAAATAAGTGCTTGGCTTGATTGCCATGCGCTCATAAACTAGATTGGGCTTATTATCAGGGGATGTCTTATTTAGGGGGAAATACATATACTAACTGCGTGTAGAATTACCATAGTACAACCGGATATCCCACCTCTATCCCCCCCCAGACCAAATTATAATTTTAAAAATTTACGACTGCGCAGAAATGGACAGATTATCTATGGAAATTAAGGAAAGGGAAGACACCGAGTACTATTTAATTTGTAACAGATGGTATTCCTGGCTGGAGAGTAAATCTAAAATGTAAGCGATGTGTTTGTTACGAAACTGAATTGTGAATAGAAGTTATTGTAACTTAGATAAGGATGTAAGTTAAGATAGCGATAGATAGAAGTAGAATTTGTGTGTGGAAGTTAATTGTGTGTCTATATTTTTCTTGACTGTACACCGCCTTGAGTCCTACGGGAGAAAGGCGGTATAGAAATATAATAAATAAATAAATAAATAAATAAATAAATAAATAAATAAATAAATAAATAAATAAATAAGGATCGAGATACCAATGTAGAAAAGCTGTTAATAGTACTTAAGTTTTGATGTGTTTGCTTTTGTTTGTTTTATAGTTTTTTATTTTTTGCTCTTTTCTATTTTTTGCACTGCGTATTTTAATGTTTGAAAATTTAATAAATATTTTTTTTAAAAAAAGAAACAAAGAGAAAGATGATAGAGAGAGGGGGGGTAGAGGTAGATAAATGACAGACAGACTTCATCAAGGCCCCTATGAGATTTTATTACAAAATCTCTATTCTGTGGATCAAACTCTCTCTTATTATTAGCTACTTTAATCATTGGTTCTTCCTGTCCAAGAATCTCCATTTCATGCCCCACGTTAAGAGGCAGTTAGGATAAAGAATAAAGAACTGTCTTCTGGATCATCTCAATTGATCTGCAAATTAACCTCAGATTCCTCTTTTATTTTAATTCCGCATTCTATCTATTGCTCTCCGGGGTATCCTAAAACTTGCCCTTCGTTTTCTCGGAAGTGTCTCGAGGATAACATAAACTTTAATTCAAATGCTTGATAAGTTTCTGCTTTGATGGAGCCCGAGAAATCCTTACTAATTATTGATTAAAAGGATTGCTCAGCAGTGGGGTTTTTTTTTTCTTTAATGGCAATTTCACAGATGAGTAATCAATGAATAATGCACCAGCTATTCCCACGTTGTCGGCTTGCTTTCGATTGACAGAATTAATTGAAGAGGAATCAGTGGGAATATGTGATTTCGCGAGCCTGGAGCGTTTCCAAATAAAATGAAGCAAGCTATTGATGGAGAGACGCACATAAATGCGTCTCTCCGGAGCTCTCCAGAGCCTTGGTAGTACAGTGGTTTAAAGCACCCTGTTATTAAAACCAGCTGCCTGCAATTACTGCAGGTTCGAATCCCGCCAGGCTCAAGGTTGATTCAGCCTTCCATCCTTTCTAAGGTAGGTAAATTGAGGACCCAGTTTGTGGGGGCAATAAGCTGACTTTGTATAAATATACAAAAGTATGAAGGCTATTGCTTAACGCACTGTAAGCCGCCCTGAGTCTCCGGAGAAGGGTGGCATATAAATTAAATTAAAAAATAAATAAAAAAAATAAATAAATGCATTTGGACACGCAAATAGATACTCTCCGTTCATAAAGATAACAAAATAACAGACTGTCGGAGTTGGAAGGGACCTTGGAGATCTTCTAGTCCAACCCCCTGCTCAGAGCCTTGGTAGTACAGTGGTCTAAAGCACCCTGTTATTAACACCAGCTGCCTGCAATTACTGCAGGTTCGAATCTCCCCAGGCTCAAGGTTGACTCAGCCTTCCATCCTTTCAAAGGTAGGTGAAATGAGGACCCAGTTTGTGGGGGCAATAAGCTGACTTTGTATAAATATACAAAAGGATGAAGGCTATTGCTTAACGCATTGTAAGCCGCCCTGAGTCTCCGGAGAAGGGCGGCATATAAATCAAATTAAAAAATAAATAAAATAAATAAATAAATGCATTTGGACACGCAAATAGATACTCTCCGTTCATAAAGATAACAAAATAACAGACTGTCGGAGTTGGAAGGGACCTTGGAGGTCTTCTAGTCCAACCTCCTGCTCAGAGCCTTGGTAGTACAGTGGTCTAAAGCACCCTGTTATTAAAACCAGCTGCCTGCAATTACTGCAGGTTCGAATCTCGCCAAGGCTCAAGGTTGACTCAGCCTTCCATCCTTTCTAAGGTAGGTAAAATGAGGAGCCAGATTGTGGGGGCAATAAGCTGACTTTGTATAAATATACAAAAGGATGAAGGCTATTGCTTAACGCATTGTAAGCCGCCCTGAGTCTCCGGAGAAGGGCGGCATATAAATCAAATTAAAAAATAAATAAAATAAATAAATAAATGCATTTGGACACGCAAATAGATACTCTCCGTTCATAAAGATAACAAAATAACAGACTGTCGGAGTTGGAAGGGACCTTGGAGGTCTTCTAGTCCAACCTCCTGCTCAGAGCCTTGGTAGTACAGTGGTCTAAAGCACCCTGTTATTAAAACCAGCTGCCTGCAATTACTGCAGGTTCGAATCTCGCCAAGGCTCAAGGTTGACTCAGCCTTCCATCCTTTCTAAGGTAGGTAAAATGAGGAGCCAGATTGTGGGGGCAATAAGCTGACTTTGTATAAATATACAAAAGGATGAAGGCTATTGCTTAGCGCATTGTAAGCCGCCCTGAGTCTCCAGAGAAGGGCGGCATATAAATCAAATTAAAAAAAAATTAAAAAATAAATAAATGCATTTGGACACGCAAATAGATACTCTCCATTCATAAAGATAACAAAATAACAGACTGTCGGAGTTGGAAGGGACCTTGGAGGTCTTCTAGTCCAACCCTCTGCTCAGAGCCTTAGTAGTACAGTGATCTAAAGCATCCTGTTATTAACACCAGCTGCCTGCAATTACTGCAGGTTCGAATCTCCCCAGGCTCAAGGTTGACTCAGCCTTCCATCCTTTCAAAGGTAGGTGAAATGAGGACCCAGTTTGTGGGGGCAATAAGCTGACTTTGTATAAATATACAAAAGGATGAAGGCTATTGCTTAACGCATTGTAAGCCGCCCAGCTGCCTGCAATTACTGCAGGTTCGAATCTCACCAGGCTCAAGGTTGACTCCTTGAGGGGGGCATTGCATTATGGGTGTGGGCACGCATGCGCGCTTTCGGCACCCGAGGGAAAAAAGGTTTGCCATCACTGCCCTATAGCATTTCAGACTGGTGGCTGATGCCGTTTTGATTTTCAGTTGAGAAGTTTTTAGTTTCCCGATCGGGGGCTTTTGCTAGGACCCTCCATTGCCTACAGCGTCCTCCGGGACATAAATATTTATAAAAAGAACATATAGTTCTCTACCTCTCTGTTGTGAAATTAGATTTTTTCCCCCCCAATTATTTTCACCATCCCTTCCCACCTTGAACATTTTGGATAAGCAGTCACTTCTCTGCTGATTCACGAGACCCCCTTTTTAATTATGCTTTAAAACCCTTTTCCCCTTCATGCTTTCATTATAGCTTTCTTGCGGGGGCCACTTCCGAAAACGCCGTGAAAGTTTGATGCGGCAGGCTGCTCCCCAATTAACTTTTACATTCATTAATGCATTATTCATCAGAATTCCTCCCGAAATTTTATGTCTTTGGCCTTTGCAAGCTTACAGATCAATAACCGTCGCAAATCCCATTAAAATCTCCCGGACACAGTTTGACAAAATGAAAAGATCGAAAAGGATCGTAAATAAGTTTTTGAGGTCGTAACTTCCAACGGTCGCAGAGAAACTGGTCGTATGTCGAGAACCACCGAGGAAGAAGGAGATGTAGCTCAATATTAAAACACCATTTTGCAAGGGAACGGTCCTGGGTTCAAGGTCATCCAGCTTTGGGCTAGGAAAAATCTTCCTTCCATTTCTTAAGAAATACCGTTTACCAATTTGTCGCTATAAAATATGTTTAAACCACCCCAAGGACATTCTAGAAAAATTCTAAAGGAAAGGAAAGCAAAGGAAAATTAATTTTAACCTAGAATTAAACCTAGATTGCTTTGGAGTTAAAATATTTATTTGTTTACTATTTATTAGCAATGGATAGTGTTTAATGAGTCCCAACCCTCAAACATGTTGGCTGGATGCAGAAAACATGAACAATTACTTTCAAGGTAAAGTTTTAACACGTTAAATTACATATACTGGCCGTATAAATTTGGACAGGTTTAGATAAGTTAGAAATCCTTGGGAATTCTTATTACCTTGAGTGACAATATTTATCATTTTGATTATGTTGGTTAGTCTCTAATGCCTCTCAAATATTAAGTGCCAAAGCCATATATCACTTTCTGGAAATTTAGTTTGAAGTTTGTAGAGGAATGGTTCTTCCTTTTCTTTTTTGTGCATTTGAATTTATTTATATAAAGTTTACATTTGGTAAATCCTTAACTTAGTTTCTTTCTTTCTTTCTTTCTTTCTTTCTTTCTTTCTTTCTTTCTTTCTTTCTTTCTTTCTTTCTTTCTCCCCCTTTCTTTCTTTTCTCCTTCCTTCCTTCCTTCCTTCCTTCCTTCCTTCCTTCCTTCCTTTCTCTTTCTTATTTTCTTTCTTTCTTTCTTTTTTCTTTCTTATTTCCTTCCTTTCTTCCTTTCTTATCTTTCTTTCTTTTTTCTTCCTTCCTTCCTTCCCTCCCTTCCTTTCTCTTTCTTATTCTCTTTCTTTCTTTTTTCTTTCCTTCCTTCCTTCTCCATCCTTTCTTTCTTTCTTCCTTCCTTCCTTCCTTTCTTTTCCCTTCCTTCCTTTCTCTTTCTTATTCTCTTTCTTTCTTTTTTCTTTTTTATTTCTTTCCTTCCATCCTTATCCTTCCTTCCTTCCTTTCTTTCTTTCTTTCTTTCTCCCCCTTTCTTTCTTTTCTCCTTCCTTCCTTCCTTCCTTCCATCCTTCCTTCCTTCCTTCCTTCCTTCCTTCCTTCCTTTCTCTTTCTTATTTTCTTTCTTTCTTTCTTTTTTCTTTCTTATTTCCTTCCTTTCTTCCTTTCTTATCTTTCTTTTTTCTTCCTTCCTTCCTTCCCTCCCTTCCTTTCTCTTTCTTATTCTCTTTCTTTCTTTTTTCTTCCTTCCTTCTCCATCCTTTCTTTCTTCCTTCCTTCCTTCCTTTCTTTTCCCTTCCTTCCTTTCTCTTTCTTATTCTCTTTCTTTCTTTTTCCTTTTTTATTTCTTTCCTTCCATCCTTATCCTTCCTTCCTTCCTTCCTTCCTTCCTTCCTTCCTTCCCTTCCTTCCCTTCCTTCCTTCCTTCCTTCCTTCCTTCCTTCCTTCCTTCCTTCCTTCATCTTTCTCTCCCCTCCCTCCTTCAATCCCTCCCTCCCACTAAAAATTAAGTACACTATTCACATTTAAAATCAGGAAATGCCCTTAAGATGGCAGCACAACCTCACAATTGCAGCCTGGGACAATCCTTTTGCAAGGCTAACAATAGCATCGGCAATCAGCAGGGGGCCAGAGGTGAACACAGACAGAAAATCCACCTAGTTAATTCACAGCTTGTGTGAAGAACGAAAGGCTTAATCGAAAACTTTGTGGTTTCTCAATTTTTTGCATGACTGATTATAACCGAACAGAGAGAGAAAGTGAATTTTTTTTAAAAGTACCGACAAAGAGATGAACACAACTTAACACTCTCACTAGTGTTGGGTTGTTCCTCAAGACTGCATTGTTATCACTATTTATTACATTTATAGGCTATTATAGTTTCTATAGAAAGAAAGAAAGAAAAAGAGGAAAAAAGGGAAAGAGGAAGGCAGGAATCGAGAGAGAGAGAGAGAGAGGAAGAGAAAGAGAAAGGGAGACAAAGAAAGGAGAGAGAGGGGGAGGGAGGGGGAGGTAGAGAGAGAGAAAGAAAGTGTGAGAAAGACTGAAAGAGAGAGGGAGAGAAGGAAAGACAGAAAGGAGAAAGGGATAGAGAAAGAAAGAAAGAAAGAAAGAAAAAGAAAGAAAGAAAGATGAAAAAAGAGAAAGAGGAAGGCAGGAATCAAGAGAGAGAGAGGAAGGGAGCGACAGAAAAGAGAGAGAGGGGAGGGAGAGAGAGAGCGAAAGAAAGAAAGTGTGAGAGAGACTGAAAGAGAGAGGGAGAGAGGGAAAGAGAAAGGAGAAAGGGATAGAGAAAGAAAGAAAGAAAAAGATGAAAAAAGAGAAAAAGAAGGACAGGAATCAAGAGAGAGAGAGGAAGAGACAGAGAAAGGGAGAGAAAGAAAGGAGAGAGAGGGGAGGGAGGGGGAGGGAGAGAGAGAGAGAAAGAAAGAAAGTGTGAGAGAGACTGAAAGAGAGAGGGAAAGAGAAAGGAGAAAAGGATAGAGAAAGAAAGAAAAAGAGGAAAAAAGAAAGAGGAAGGCAGGAATCAAGAGAGAGAGAGGAAGGGAGCGACAGAAAAGAGAGAGAGGGGAGGGAGGGAGAGAGAGAGAAAGAAAGAAAGTGTGAGAGAGACTGAAAGAGAGAGGGAGAGAGGGAAAGAGAGAAAGGAGAAAGGGATAGAGAAAGAAAGAAAGAAAAAGATGAAAAAAGAGAAAAAGAAGGACAGGAATCAAGAGAGAGAGAGGAAGAGACAGAGAAAGGGAGAGAAAGAAAGGAGAGAAGGGGGAGGGAGGGGGAGGTAGAGAGAGAGAGAAAGAAAGTGTGAGAGAGACTGAAAGAGAGAGGGAGAGAGGGAAAGAGAGAAAGGAGAAAGGGATAGAGAAAGAAAGAAAGAAAAAGAGGAAAAAAGAAAGAGGAAGGCAGGAATCAAGAGAGAGAGAGGAAGAGACAGAGAAAGGGAGAGAAAGAAAGGAGAGAAGGGGGAGGGAGGGGGAGGTAGAGAGAGAGAGAAAGAAAGTGTGAGAGAGACTGAAAGAGAGAGGGAGAGAGGGAAAGAGAGAAAGGAGAAAAGGATAGAGAAAAAGAAAGAAAAAGAGGAAAAAAGAAAGAGGAAGGCAGGAATCAAGAGAGAGAGAGGAAGAGACAGAGAAAGGGAGTGAAAGAAAGAAGAGAGAGGGGAGGGAGGGGGAGGGAGAGAAAGAGAGAGAATTCAAGAAAAAAGAATATGGAGAAGTCATGTTATGAGATACCAACACATGTAGGGTGTTACATGCATGTATTCATTTTATCTTCATCCATCTATCTTGCACTAAGCGTATAGGGGCTTTGGAATGGAATGGACAGTTCAGAAATGGATTTTAATTGGGGAAGTGAAGAATTTTAGGGATGTCCCCGAGGTGCCCTTTTCAAGAGGTGACTGGACTTTCTGGTTTTTCTTTGAAGACGTTTCGCTTCTCATCCAAGAAGCTTCTTCAGCTCAGACGAAGCTTTGTGGATGAGAAGCGAAACGTCTTCAAAGAAAAACCAGAAAGTCCAGCCGCCTCTTGAAAAAAATGCAACCATGACCTGGATGGCTGAGAATCTCCATAGATATTTAGAGATGTCCTTCTCTAATTTTATACCACAGGAGACTGAAGGTATGAATATTCTCTGTAATGGTAAAAGATCTGATGCTTAAACAGGGGGTTGGACGACAAGACTTCCAACTCTTTCCACCCTGTTATTCTATGTTCTCAGGGACATCAATAAATGAAGCTCATAGACTGAATAATAGAGTTGGAAGGGACCTTGGAGGTCTTCTAGTCCAACCCCTTGTTCAGGCAGGACGTCGAAGCGTGAATCAGCTTCGATACTCCCCCTGGGGTAATTGCACTTGATTAGAGGTGGATGGATCTTGTTTTTCCATGCTGTATACTTTAAAGAAAGAAAACCCGAAATATATTCTAAGAAACATTTTATTATAAAGAAATAAAACATACTTGCTAACTACATCGTTACCTTTGGAGCAGGGGTTACCAATCTTTCGGACCCCACTAAATTCATAAAATTTTAAATCCCGCGGACCACTAATACGATCTGCCTAATGAGCGGCTGGGTGGGCGTGGCTAGGTGGTCATGTGACTGGGTGGGAGTGACCAACTCCATGTCACTCACATCGAGGGGCCCCTCGCCGGCCTCTACTCACACCTCCCCTGCCGGCCACTCCTCGCCTGCCCACCCGGGCTCCTTAGGGCCCCAACGGGAAGCAGTTGTTGGAGCTAAGCAGCCACCATGAGAAAGAGTTGGCAAAAGAGCTTGGTTCAAATTGGATCTGATCGAGAAAGAGGCTCAGCAGAAGCACCTCACTGAGGACTAGGAGCATAGGCTTTCCAAGCAGAGGGAAGACCTGCAGGAGTGCAAGGCCAGGTACCGGCGCCTGGAGGCTCAGCGGGCTGAGATGTTCAGCCAGTTCCAGGCCATGATGCTGTCCCACTGGAACGAGGCCCTCCGTCTCTTCGCCACCAGCGGCACTTCCCTCCAGCCTTCGCCCAAAGCCCCACACCAGGAGGCTGAAACAGACCCCAAGTCGGAATTTCTGCCCCCCTCTGACCCACACAAAAAGACCCCAAAGGGGGAGACTCTCTGCAGCAACACAAATGTTCATTGCACGTATCCAGCCCAGGGGCCGTAGTTTGAGGACCCCTGATTTAGTGCAATATAAAAAAATGCAAATAATTTTTCTGCGGACCACCAAAATTTTCTCACGGACCACCAGTTGGTGACCGCTGCTTTGGAGAACAGCACTCAGTAGTAGTTACAAGGGCTGTAGGACCAGAAATGTGATTGCTGTAAATGGGACTAAGAGGACCTCACTAGATCGAATCAACTGTCCAGTTTAATTAAACTAACTTAATTAAAATTTATTCTTCATTTAATTTATTTTCAGATATGCCCCTCTGACCCTCAATGACTCGGGGGGGCTCGGAACAAATCAAACCAAGAAATTACAATACAATCAATAGAACTTTAAAAAATCAAGAAAAAACCCCGTAAAGATTGATCTGTTTTAGACTTTTCTTGAGTTTCTTTCTTTTCTTTTTTTAAATTTGTAATTTTATTATAACACATATATGACATTTACACAACATACAACATATAAGTATCTTTTATGTTACTCCTTCTTCTTCCCCTCATTTTCCTTCCCCCCTATTTTTTTCCTCCCCCCTATAGAGATCTATATATTTCAATTATATCTTTAATATTATACATTTCTACATTCATGTTATATACATTTTTGTTCCACTCCATACATTTGTTGTATATATATATATATTGTACTTCTAATCTTCTCTCCTTATACATTGTTCATTATTTCTAGTCTTGAGCCAATTATACCATTTATTCCATATTCTACAATAATCTGTCTCTTCTTTTTCCTTAATTTCTTTTGTTAATCTGTCCATCTCAGCACATTCTAAAATCTTATCTATCAGTTCTTCCTCAGTTGGAGTTCTTTCCTGTTTCCAATTTTTTGCACATGTTATTCATGCTGCTATTAAGATGTGTAGCATCCAATATTTTATTTCTTTGGAATATGGTTTTGTAAAAATTCCTAACAAGAATGTTACTGGCTTCCTTTCTATTTGCTGTTCTGTTATTTGTTCTATCCACTTCTTAATATTTGACCAATTTTTTTTTTGCTGCCGGACACTTCCACCATAGATGATAATATGTTCCTTGGGATTTCTTACATTTCCAACATGTTGCACTATTGTTCGGGTGTATCTTTGCAAGTCTTGTCGGTGACAGATGCCATCTGTAAAACATCTTCAGCTGACTTTCCTTCTATGCCACCGACTTTTCTTGATTTTCAAAGGACTGCTGTAATGTGACATAATCAACCCCAGAGGGACCTCGTGAGCTTTTCACGTCTCCTGAATGATACCAAGAGCACAAATCTTGATGGTTATTTTAGGTCTCTGGGTAGACATGAGATAAATCCATTAATATTATGGGACAACCACTTCCAGAAGTTGTGCCTGCTGGGGAGGAGAGCCTGCCCACCCCGTGGACAATCCCTGCTCACACTCAAGAAGGGATGAATTCCTAAGAGGGGCCTATCGAACAAACATGCCCTGTTTTAATCTTTATTTTCTTGGTTTTTTTTATTGTGGATCTAGATCACGTTGGTCTTGATAAGGTAAATCTGGTCTCGGTTGCTGTGCTGTCTGTCTGTCTGTTTGTGTGCCTGCCTATCTATTTATCTATCTATCATCCATCTATCATCTCTCTCTCTCTCTCATCCAACTATCTATCTATTCATCTATCTGTCTATCTATCTATCTATCTATCTATCTATCTATCTATCTATCTATCTATCTATCTATCTATCATCAGCTATCTATCATCTATCTACCTACCTACCTATCTATTCATCTATCATCTATCTATCTATCTATCTATCTATCTATCTATCTATCTATCTATCAGCTATCTCAGCTACCTACCTACCTATCTATTCATCTCTCTCTCTCTATTCATCTATCTATCATCTATCTATATTCATCTATCTATTATCTATCTATCTGTCTGTCTATCTATCTATCTATCTATCTATCTATCTATCTGCTATCTCAGCTACCTACCTACCTACCTACCTACCTACCTATCTATTCATCTCTCTCTCTCTATTCATCTATCTATCATCTATCTATATTCATCTATCTATTATCTATCTATCTATCTATCTGTCTATCTATCTATCTATCTATCATCTATCTATCTATCTATCTATCTATCTATCTATCTATCTATCATCTATCATCTATCTAACTATCTATCATCGATCTATCTATCATCTCTCCCTCTCTCTCCTATGTACTCCTCTCTCTCTCTTCCTTCTTATTTAATCTAATTTTCTATCCTTATATTCTATTTATATGTTCTTATTCTTATGTCTATCAATCTTATGGATTTTTAAATAACTATTTCTTAACTCTTTAACTCTTCCCCTTCTTCCCAATTCTTCAGTTTTTGTCACCAATCTCACCCTATCCTATCCTATCCTATCCTATCCTATCCTATCCTATCCTATCCTATCCTATCCTATCCTATCCTATCCTATCCCATCCTCACAGATTTCAAAACAAAGAATTATTTTATCCAGACCAAGTGAACTATCACCCAGTGGATATGATTTTGTGTTTAAGATTCTCAGGGCGTAATGGACCTCCAAATTCAAGCAGTAATATTCAGGAAGAGACATTCCTGAAGATATATTTGTGCTTCATATTTATCACCTTCTTCTTGGCATTTGCACCCCAATTATCCATAAAATACAAGCCCCGTGAACAATGACAAATCCCTCATAACAGTAAAATAAAAACTGCACCGGGAAAAAATAAAGAGAGGCCTTATATTACTGTGACTTATAGCCCTGAAAAATATATATAGGCTAGATAGAGGTGCAGTGTAAAATGTAATATCATTAAAATGGAGATGAAATCACAGAGCGGGAAAGAAGGAACGCGGAACAGGAATCTAATTAATCTGACACAGCATCCTAGTCTTGGGTGGGATATTAGAGGTCTTCTAGTCTAACCCCCTGCCTGGAGCAGGAATCCCAAACCAGTGGGTATCCAAGCTTGATTTGGAAAACACCCAAAATGCCATTATCAAGGTTTTTAAGGGATCTATATCATCATCTTCTTTTAATGCCCCCATAATCCCTTGCGGGGTGAAGTCTGGGCAACTGAATGGAGCTGAGAGTGTTTACTGGCCAGATGCCTTTCCTGTCGCCAATGCGGAGTTTTGTTTGGCAGATATAGTCTCATTGTATCCAGAGAGAGAAATATCTGCCTCTACCTAGGATCGAACTCACAGTCTCCTGATGGTGAGGTGAGAGCGCCACCTCTAGGCCACCGCACCGCTCTTTTAAGGGATCTATATGTGTCGGTTTATAGTTTTATGGTTTCTGAGGTAGTCCTTCACTTAGGACCACAATTAAACCCAACACTTCTGTTGCTAAGTGAGACGTTGTTAAATGCCCCATTTTATGACCTTTCTTGCCACAGTTATTAAATGAATCACTGCAGTTGTTAAGCGAATCCGTCTCGCCCATTGATTCCGCTTCTCCGAAGGTCGCGAAAGGGGATCACATGACCCTGGGATATGGCAACCGTTATAAATATGAAGCGCCGAATTTTAAACACACGACCAGTTTGTAAGTGTGAAAAATAGTGGCAGGTCCCTTTTTTCAGTGCCGTGGCGACTTTGAACGGTCACTAAAACCAATGGTTATAAGTCGAGGCTTACCTGTACAGTTTTACTGAAAGCATTTTTGAAAAATACTGAAAAGCAGCCAGCCTAGAGGACGCGGTGGCTCAGTGGCTAAGATGCTGAGCTTGTCGATCAAAAGGTCGGCAGTTCAGCGATTTGAATTCCTGGTGCCGCGTAACGGGGTGAGCTCCCGTGACTTGTCCCAGCTTCTGCCAACATAGCAGTTCGAAAGCACGTAAAAAAGGCAAGTAGAAAAATAGGGACCACCTTTGGTGGGAAGGGAACAGCATTTCCGTGCGCCTTCGGCTTTGAGTCATGCCGGCCACATGACCACGGAGACATCTTTGGACAGCGCTGGCTCTTCGGCTTTGAAACTGAGATGAGCACTGCCCCCTAGAGTCAGGAACGACTAGCACATAGGTGCGAGGGGAACCTTTCCCTTTCCCTTATTTGCTCAAACTCTGAATTACCTTCTCCTGTTCATCCTGTTTTGGATGCAGGGTGCGTGCGGAGGCTTGGGGAGGGCAAAAAATGGGCCTACCTGAAGTTCAGGAAGGCCCCTTTTTGGCCTCTAGAGGGCCTCCGGAGCCTGGGGAGGCTGTTTTCGCCCTCCTGGAGGCTCGAGGAAAGCCTCTGGAGCCTGGGGAGGGCAAAAACGCCACGCCCCATGGTTCAGGAGGCCCACCATTGCCACGGCCACTCAGAAACTGGGCAGAGAATCCCTTGCTAAAATTTTTGAAGCCCACCCCTGCCCTCAGGCCTCCCATGTTAAATGTTCAAGGTCTTTTTTTAAGTAAAAAAAGTTTGTTTTACTTATGTAAAAGGGACCATTTTTGGAGAAACAGAAAGGCTTTAAAAAAAAAAAAAGAAATAAGAAAATAAAGCACCATATTTGACAGTCACGCAGGATGCAAGTGTGGGACTTTCTCTCCTTCCATTTCTAAGGCTCCAGGGACAGGAGTTAAAAACAAAACAAAATTCAGTGAAAAAGCCCAATCTTCCTTCTTCAAACTGCAATTTTCAAAAAACAGAAGCAATAGAAATGACACCCTGATCGAAACCCAAATCCAGCAGTTTAATCCACAAAAGGAAGGAATGTGGCTGTATCCTTTTTTTAAACATGGAGAGATCACGGAACGTAGAGTAATAGGGTCGGAAGGGACCCTTGGAGGTCTTCTAGTCCAACCCCCTGCTTAGGCAGGAAACCCTACACCACTTCAGACAAATGGTTATCCAACCTCTTCTTAAAATCTTCTAGTGTTGGAGCATCCACAACTTCTGGAGGCAAGTTGTTCCACTGATTAATTGTTCTCATTGTCAGGAAATTTCTCCTTAGTTCTAGGTTGCTTCTCTCCTTGATGAGTTTCCACCCATTGCTTCTGGTCCTGCCTTCTGGTGCTTTGGAGAATAGCTTGACTCCTTTTTCTTTGGGGCAGCCCCTGAGATATTGGAACGCTGCTATCATGTCTCCCCTGGTCCTCCTTTTCATTCAACTAGACATACCCAGTTCCTGCAACCGTTCTTCATATGTTTTAGCCTCCAGTCCCCTAATAACGAGCTACCCCCAGGGATACGACTGATCCCGGACCTCCGTACTTTCCGCCGGGCCCTGAAGACTTTTCTATTTCAGCAAGCCGGGCTGGCTTAAAATTTTTAACTGGTTAATTTTATGGGTAAGGGGTTTTAAATTGGGAAAGCCAAATTAATTTAATCATGTTTTAAATTATTTTAATTTTCATGTTGTATGTATTTTAATCTTGGCTGTTCACCGCCCTGAGTCCTTCGGGAGGAGGGTGGTAAAATTTTTTTAATTAATTATTATTATTGGTTAATCTTTAGTGAGATTCACAGCCTTTGAGGCTGGATAATAGCTCAGCAGCTCGAGTCCTAACCAAGGACCTAGGAACTGTTAAGGTATCATTATTATATTATTATTATTATTTAATCTTTAGTGAGATTCACAGCCTTTGAGACTGGTTAATAGCTCAGCAGCTCGAGTCCTAACCAAGGACCTAGGAACTGTTAAGGTATCGTCGGAGGATGTAAGCTGTTCCGAGTAAGGGGATTTTTTTGTAGAGTCAAAATGTTCAAGTCTGGCAAATTTAGAATTACTAAATAGCGGGGTAACCCTTTGGGTATTGCTCCAAGGGCTCCAATTACAATTGGGACAACACACAATTTCTTTTTCCACAGTCGCTCAACTTCGATTTGCAAGTCCCGGTACTTTGTGATTTTTTTCTTGCTGCTTATCTTCAATCCATGCATCACCAGGTATTGCAATGTCAATGAACCATACTTTTTTCTTTTCAACTCTTATGTCAGGTGTGTTGTGGACCAAGTGCCTGTCATTATTATTATAATTATTATTATTAATTATTATTAATAATAATAATAACAACAACACAATGCTTTACTTTTCATGGTGCAAAGTAATTTTTGTTAGGATGTCTGTTGATGGATAAATGCTGGCTGAGGTGGATGGGTCCGGTGGTCCAAGCTGTCCAGAAGGCAGGAAGCTGGAAACGGAGGGAGTAAACAGCTTGGAGAGCAGAGAACTAGCAAAGCGATGGAATGACATGGAAAAAAAAGAGGTTTTCTAGGTCCCCTATTTTTAGAAGACATCTGTCAGCTTAGGCAGTTTCCTGCCAGTTAGTAGTATTAACAA